>NC_138891.1:103858673-104458673 GCF_965194825.1 Balaenoptera physalus
AGACAGGTGAGAAACAGTCTTTTAAAAGGGGACAATTTTGAGGCCAACATTAGCATGCCTATCAACCAAACTGAAATAAAACCAATGGGTAGGAGTACACTTATTTTAAAAAGAAATATGAGACAACAGAAAGCAAGTAAGATGAATGTGATTATTTATATTAGAGTTAAACCTTATATTCTGTTTTCTACTCTGATAAAACCTAGGTTTAAAAAAGAAAAATTCATTCCTATATTCATACGTTTTTCATGTGACACATTTTTTCCCCTTGTTGTATTTCAAACACCTTATTAGTTTGAGTTGCTTAAAATGCTTCAGTCAATTCGGCCTGGGGCAGATAATCTGTTTGTGAGTTCATTCTGTTAGGAAAAAATTCCTGCTAGTCCATTTAGGTTGCCCTTTGATTAACAGAAATTCCAAACTTTTATATAACCTCTGTATACCATCTTGCTCTTTATTTCTACTCATATTATCCCATATCCTGTCTTATTCATTGTTTGACCCCACTTGCCATTATGTGTTTCCTCAGCCTCCTTGGATAATAGAAGTCAATCATTGATATGAATGCCTCTAATTTTTTCCTAAATCTTCCACAGTGGGAAACTAAGCACAGAACTCCTAGTTGTCTTGTGGATGCTTCTGAGAATGAACAACTATTGACCCATTTCTCTTTACTGATTTATTTGGATGTGTAAACTATACTATATGCACAATCATAGAGGTTGTCTATTAAAAGAAAAGGAAAGCTTGTCTCTCTGATTTCATCTCTGGATAAGTCCATTCTCTGTTATTTAGCTGGCTGACTTAAATCACTTTTGTGTGCAGAACATCAAACCTACAGAGAAAGGACTCATGTAACAAATTGCACCTTCCCTCTTACCTCCTTCCCCTCCTCGCTTTTCTCTTTTTCACTCTTCCTTTTGTCTTCCTTTCTCTCTCCTCCTCTCTCCTACCTTACTCTTAAATTTGGAATTCTGAGTTTTCAAAAGCAGACAAGAAAGACAAGGAATAAGGAGGGGAAACACACAATTGTCAAATTACAACCTCAAGGGACACAGTAATAAACATCGACCTGAAGTTATTTTGGACTTTATTGCATGGTTATTATAGGCACATACAAACCATATGTAAATAAACTTGTGACCCACTTACAAATTAATCTTGGAAGTCAGAACTAACTTATTAAGTGCTGCTCAGTCTGTCATGAAATTTCTCTGTCCTCAGCATGAGAGATTATCCCTATTAAAAATAACATCAATATTTTCATTTCCATAGCTTTAAATATGGAGCCAAAATAAGCATTTGTGAACTGCTGCTTCATCCTGTCATCCTCATCTATTTGGCCATGATAATTACACTGCTATAACCAGCTTGAATTCTCTTTAGTTCTAACTCTAAAATGACCCATGTTACTATGATGAATATGTGTTTTTATGGACCTGGCTTCATTTCCTCATCCTCAGGATCTGGTGATTGTGTTTCCTCTCTGGATGAATTAGAGTAGTATGTTTGAGATTATATTTCATTAGTTTTATTGCTGCTTGTTAAAGTTTTATTATCCTCTCTGTTTTATATTTCAGGCTGGCAACACTTGCCAGCAGTGCTAAGTGACTTGATATATACGAATCATAACTCTGTGACCTAAGAATATGCTGTCTGCAAATATAATGGTGTCTTAGAAGTGATATTTTATAATGCTATTAAACATAGGCATCCACAGAAGAGCTATCCCGAATTAAGGAACTTTATTTCAAATTTTCTTTCATCCCAGTTAAAGTATTCAGCCTTTTTCTTAAGTGGTACATAATATACTTTAAATAAGAGTTCATTCATTCTGGATGATTTTCATCCATTTCACATAATTGTTATCTACTATGCAATTATAATTCTATAATGTGTATAAAGCGATCTTGCACTTAGGTAAAATCTGAAACCACTTGGTGCTACTTAGGTTGATGTCTCTTTGCTCAGCTGAATAAACAATTAAGTGGGTGTAATGGATAGTTACATATCACATAATTGAATTAGAGCTGGACAGGTTGAGTAGGAAGTACGTATTCTACCATAGTTACAACCCCTGTTCCTTCAAACTCAAATACTGTGATTTCTCATTCTGTAAATGAAGATTAAGAATGTAGCACTCCCTGATACATTTATAGTAATTATTAAAGTGTGTGCAATTATCGTAGAGGACATGATTCAAATAAACTACCTGAAATTAGATGCCTTAAGGGCAAATTTGCTTAAAATTCTTTTGTTTTTCAGAAAAAAGAAATATCTTAGTTTTCTGGTAAAGAGACTATTATCTGCAACCACTGTCAATAACTTAGTCTCTTGAAGGAGAATGATTAGTTTATGAATATTTATTAAGGTCCCACTATGTGCCAAAGGATATTTATGTATTTTTATACTTTAGGTAATTGAAACTAGTAGTTGATATAAAAAATTTCTACTTCGCTAGATGTTTACCACCAGTAACTTAAAATTCCTTGGACACTTTAGAAAAAAAAGGAGCATATTCTATGTTTTTATAGGTTTTTTTCTTTCTTGGTAATACTCTAACACTTAAAAAATTAAATAAAATTTGATTAGTCATTAACTTCTCCTTACTCATTTTTTTTCTTGATGTGGACCATTTTTAAAGTCTTTATTGAATTTGCTACAATATTGCTTCTGTTTTACATTTTTGTTTTTTGGCCACGAGGCACGTGGGATCTAACTCCCCAACCAGGGATTGAACCCACACCCGCTGCATTGGAAGGTGATGTTGACCACTGGACCGCCAGGGAAGTCCCTCTCCTTACTCATTAAATTCAAAATAGGACAAAACACAGTCTGTGAGAAAAAGAAGCAACATGGAAATGTCAGCTTACTAGTTCTTGGGGTAGACAGAAATCCCACCCTTGCCTCCTCTTGAGGGGCAAGGCAGAGCCGTAGATCCATCCGTGAGCACCTAGCACTGCCCTGGGTCCCAGCATTTCATCTCAGGTGCCAGGGAAGCATTGAGGACATTTGTGTCTCCAAGGTTAGAGGACTCTGGAGGTCTCTGTCCTGTGACTCAACTATGGAGATTTTTATTGTTTCCCACTGATTCCAAAAGCCCAAGGGGTCCTAAAAGAGAATGATCTGCAGACCTCCCGAGAATTCCAGTTGTCTTCTGAAGAGCCTGGAGTTTGAGAATACAATAAAACATGATAAGTAAATTATTTGGAAACTAAGTATTCACATGTGATGGGAACAAAAAATGGTAACGTGTGAATGCTTACCCCTCCCCACTTTTGTCCCCTCTTTTCTCTTTGCCTCTGGCCTCCAAGGAAAATTCTTTCAGTTCTTATGTTACTTTGATGCTGCTTTGGGCCGTTAAAATGAAACAGAAAAAAATAAAAATAAAAAAATAAGAAAGGGAGGATGGAGTATTTACCTGGGGGAGAGAAGACAAGAACAGCGGCTGGAGGAGAGTGAGAGAGGAAGGAAAGGCAAAGACGCTCGCAGGATGGTGGGGCTGAGTCGGGTGCTCGGCTGGGAGTTGAGAGTATCAGAGAGGAAGAGTTTTAGGAGTTGCTCTATCCGTGTGGTGGGAATGTTAAGAGTTATAAAAGTGGGGGAAATGGATATTTAAGATGATTTGTAGTTCTTAAAGTCTGTTTCCATCCTGTTGCTATTTTATAAAGGACATCTTTAAATGATTTGAATATCTTTTAATTCCTTCCAGTTACTCAACAGTTGGCCCTCTGTATCCAAGGTTCTGTATCTGAGGATTCAACCATGGAAAACATTCGAAAAAAAAAAAAATTCCTGAAAGTCCCCAAAAGCAAAACTTGAATTTGCTGTGCACTGACAACTATTTACATAGCATTTACATTGTACTGACAACTATTTACGTATTATTTACAGTGTATTGGGTATTAGAAGTAATATAGAGATGATTTAAAGTATATGGGCGGATATGCATATGTTATCTGCAAATACTGCACCATTTTGGTATTGCGGGGGTGGTGTCCTGGAACAAGGGACGACAGTATTATGTTTCTTTGACTGTAAGCCTGAGCTGAGCCTGGATCACCTGGGCCTGGTGGTTACTTGGGTTACATTATATTTCTAGAAGACATCAGGTTGCCAAATGTAAGAAACTCTGTGGTCATTTGGCTCATCTCCTGGTAGGGAGCTTGCACCCTGCCATCTTTCCAGAGAGTGAAAGGATGCAAGGGTGATTGGGTCACTTACTTACTCTTTACCATAGTATCCCAGGCCCCTTCACCAGACATGCAGTTTTCTAGCATCCTTGGAGTAAAGTTCAAGTTAATGAGTAGGAAGACTCTTGGAAGAGTTAGAAAAACTTTTGTTGAGTGTAGGAAAGTGAGCCTATAAGAAAAGCTGTGGAAGCAGGCTTGACTCAGTGTCCCTGAGTTGAACTTCATTCCTCAGTGATACTGCAAATTGTGGAGTCTTAGGGATTCCACTGAAACCTTCACTGAGAATATCCATTTCTCTGTGTTTCATATAGAAAGAAGAGAGGCTGTGATTAAAAAAAAAAAAAAATTAGTGATTGTGCTTTTCTCAGTAGCAGAAATGGTAACGGTGATCTTCCCTTGTCACTTCTCATGTTGGTCAAGTGTTAATATCACCCTTCATTTTCTTCTTGCTGTCCCCCCAATGACTGAAAATTCAACATATTCAAACCCAAACTCAAGCTTTTCTCTCGTGAAATTTCCCCTCAGACTTACCTTGGCATTGTTTTCCTTTTTTCTCACGTTTGGTACTTAGAAATCTTTAATTGTCATCTTCACTCTTATCCAATCTTTCATGACTGATCACGTCTTTATTTTATTTTATTTTATTTTATTATTTATTTTGTTATTACGTACAGTTAAACATATTATTATTTAAAAAAATTTTTAATTTATTTTTGGCTGCATTTGGTGTTCATTGCTGCATGAGGGCTTTCTCTAGTTGCGGTGAGCGGGGGCTACTCTTCATTGCGGTGCGTGGGCTTCTCATTGTGGTGGCTTCTCGTTGCAGAGCACGGGGTCTAGGCACGCCAGCTTCAGCAGTTGCAGCACGTGGGCTCAGTAGTTGCGGCACACGGGCCCTAGAGTGTGCAGACTTCAGTAGTTGTGGCGTGTGGGCTCACTAGTTCTGGTACGCAGGCTCTAGCATGTGCGGGTTTCAGTAGTTGTGGTGCGTGGGCTTAGTTGCTCTACAGCACGTGGGATCCTCCCAGACCAGGGATCAAACCCGTGTCCCCTGCACTGGCACGTGGATTCCTAACCACTGTGCCACCAGGGAAGTCCCCATTCCTTTCTTTATAATGTTTCTCAGATCCTGATTATTGCCAGTGATATGATTTTACTCAGGGTGTTCCTCCAAATGTGGATGTCTGCCCCCTTCTTCTCTATCCACTTCTTTTTTTAAAAAAAAAATATTTATTTATTTATTTTTGGCTGTGTTGGGTCTTTGTTTCTGTGAGAGGGCTTTCTCCAGTTGCGGCCAGCAGGGGCCACTCTTCATCGCGGTGCGCGGGCTTCTCACTATCGCGGCCTCTCTTGTTGCGGAGCACAGGCTCCAGACGCACAGGCTCAGTAATTGTGGCTCACGGGCCTAGTTCCTCCGCGGCATGTGGGATCCTCCCAGACCAGGGCTCGAACCCGTGTCCCCTGCACTGGCAGGCCGACTCTCAACCACTGCGCCACCAGGGAAGCCCTATCCAATTCTTTTAAGAACAAAAGTAAGTCTCTTGTCTTAGAGCAGTGTCTGCTCCGCACTTTAATGCTCAGGCCTCTCTCCTTTTCCCATATGTGCTTAGTAATTATTATATTTCTTGTGTGAAATGTTGTGAGGTTTACTAAAATGTATTATTTTCTATACGTCTGTCCTATATGCTTATTGAATCCTATATACTGCAAAAATTACTATGCTTTCTTTCTTTCCTCAATGACTGTGTTTTATCCTTGAGTATCTCTTTAAATGTATATTAAAGTGCTGGGATCATAATACATTAATTTAAACAAAAAAGCAATAATTTGGTTGTATAACGCAGGGTAAGAGGTGTAGTTGACAGTTCAATGAGCAAGAGGAAGGGACTACAGCCATACTTCTCAAACTTTTTCTCGAAGCCCTCGGTGAAGCTGAGGAGAGTGGTGAGTGTCCCAGGTGGCAGAAGTGTAGCCTGAAGCATCTGTATCAAATATGTTTGACGTCTCCTGTTTAATCCTACAAATTCTGGGGACTTATTCTTAGCTCCATGATATCAGTGTTTGTTTTAATATAAAAACAATGTTTTAAATTATATACTAGTTTAATAATTTCTTTTCTGACTCTGTGCCTCCCAAATCTTGCAACAAAATTGATGATCCAGGAAGATTTGCCTGATTAGTGGCATTTCTCATCCTTTCAAAGATATCTTAGCTTGAGCTGTTAGTGAGGCCAGCACTATGCAGAAAATGCATAGCATATCAATGGCTATTAAACAATAGTGGGGAATTATCCCTTACAGAAGTTTGTATATATTTTCACTGACTGAAATTGTGACTATAGTAGCAGAGACTTAAAATTGAAAACCTTTGTTTGGCTCATAATAATTCATGTTTTATTTATATACTATGTGCTCAAATATAATTACCATTTCAGTATATATCTTTAAAATATAAGATCTAATTAAAGTATATTTTCTATAAGAGTTTAGTTTTACTTCTAAAGAGATCTATGTGAATGTAATGATTGAATAAAACATTTCTTAACCATTTAAAAAATGAAACAAAAAACTTGTTTTGCAAGTTTAGGACAGAAGTAGTATTAAACTGAGTATTGCTACCAAAACTGACTTTTACAAATAATATACATATAATATGGTAAAATACTTCAGTTTTATGCATTTAAAATATTTAATATTTGCATTTAATTATGCACAATATCATTAATATTGTAATATAATTATTATTTATAATTATTTTAATAATTGAATTAAAATAATTATAAAATTATATAATTAAATAAATATACTCATTAACATTATACAAAATTAATATTATGTTTAAATCTCATTAAACCTTTTTTGTTTGCAAATATGATTGCAATTATTTTAGTTATGTCACAACTACAAATAAAATGAAACATTACTGAAAAATTAAATAAATTAAAATGAATACAACAAAATGAACCATTAAAAATATCACCAGCATTACTCACTTGGGAATTTCATATTAATAAAATGTGTTATCTTAAAATAATTGAAATAATTTAAATGTGATACTCATTTATTGTAGACTAGTTTATTAGACTGGTAAAGTCTTTGAAAATTTTTGTTTCAGTATTAACAAATTACCCCAATGTCTTCCCTCAAATTCCATTTGAGTATACTCTTCTTGGTAAATACTTTCTATTTCTATTTCTACATTTAAGGTTATGTGAAAATATATTAGATTTTCAAATTTTTCAGCTATAAAATTATGTTCAAATACATCAATTGTAAGTGGTTCCAACATTCCATAGCTCTACAGTGTTATTTGCATCTTTTCAGATAGAGAGAATGATGCTGAAAAGGTGTAAATGAGACTCATTATTTCAATTTCTGAAAAGTAGACAAACAGGGACTTTGATGCTGTTTGGAAGCCGCTAATCTTGCTCTTCACACCAAGGGCTTTCAGTTAATAGCCTGTTAAAGTTACTTTAATTCACTGGGATTACTAGTTTTCTCAGGAGTATTTACTTCAAGTAATCAGTGCTTAAAGCTATACTTAACAACATTTTCATTTCAGTCATAATTGTTGGGATTTTGGGAGGAAAGTATGGCATTATAGCAGTTACCTTTATAATCTGACCATGAAGATACCTGCCTACTCCACTCACAATTTCACACTTGGATTATTTTAGTTATAGATTGCCTCCTTTGAATAAGGATTTGTAGTAGCTTAATGTTTTTTCCCCAATACCTAAAATATTCTTAAAACTGAAATCCGAAAATTTTGGAAATAATAGTTTGCAATATTTCTTATTCTTTGTATGCATTAGTTCTTTGATCTTTTCCCAAGTTACCTCTTGCGATTGACAAAAACTTTTGTAGTATAAAAGTTTTCTGAAGGTTTACATTGTTATTCTAAAATCAAAGTATTTAAATACATCTTATTTAAATACATATATTAAACAATTTATATTTAAAATACCTTGGAAATTAAACAAGTTAAGACAATTCATTCTCCACCAGCCAATCAATAACGCTTATTGAGCTTCTGTCTGGGTTAGAACTGTGGTGATTCCTCATTTGATTTAGGACAGGGTCTCTACTTGATCAAGTGTTACAAGAACACTTCAGGATGGTTGCAGGGCATTTGTCTTTCAAGCCTGTTAAACTAGCAAACAAGAAGCCCACTTAGGGGGAAAAAACCTCTATTTTTAATCATTATTTTATATGAAAAATTATTGTTATGCCTAAGAACCTGGTGTACTCATAGTGATATTTTTCAATGATAAGAATTGTTCAATGTGTGAAAATTATAAAGCTGAGAGAATGAGAAATTAGAAGGTGCTTAAGATCTCTATTTGTTTTTCCCCCAAACTTCCTCCCATACTAGGCTGTTTCTGACTTCAGTTGACTGTAAATATAAAGTTTGTAACTATACATAGTAAAACTGATACCATAAGGTTTTATATATTTAATGGTAAATAGTGTAGTCAGTTTTCCTAAAAAACTCAGTGACTTCATGGTTTACAATTTCTTCTTAATATAAGGCAGTGGTTCTCAACCTTGGCTGCATATTAGAATCACCTGGGGAGCAGTTAAAACACACTGATTCCCTAGCCATCATAGATGTTCTTTCTTAATTGGATTAGGGAGGAGCCCTGGCATCTGTATATAATAAAGCTCACAGGGTGATTTAATACACAATTAGGATTGAGAACCACTGGTGGGGGAAAGGGGTTTTATTTGTATTATCTGGAACAATCCCATCACTGGTCATAGTACTCTATCCTATGTGCATAGTGACTCAGCATATATTTTGAAAAAGCTCTCCCACTAATTCTAATCTTGCAATAGACCCCAGTGTGAAAAATAAGTTCCTTCATGTGCTTAGTTGTGCTGTGCATTTGCAGCTCTTTGGAAAAATAATTTTGGCAGGAGTTTGGTTTATTAAGCCACATAAAGATCATCAGTGTCAGCAAATCATCTCTGCATTTCATGGCATATTAACACTCTAGTTTGATTTGTTATTACAGTTACAGCTGAGATTAGGAACATTTGGGATCAGACCACAGGACACGTTTTGATGGAGAAAACAGGACAAACTTAGAGGGTTTATAACAGTGCTGGAGCCCTGTCACCAGTGTAGACGAGTTGCTTGGAAGAGCCATCATCATAATTGTATCCAGAGTGAATCCTGTGTCTACTTTTCATAAGCATCTCAAAATTTTATTTAGAAAGCTCTTCCTGTTGGGTCACTAAATACTCTGAGACCTTTGTCACTTCTTATGGCCAAACTTAATCACTTTGGATCATTCAACTTTTCTTATTGTTTCTATCACTATCTGATTAATCTGAACTTTTTTCCATGATAACTTGCAATAATAAAGAAATTTGGAGAAGACAGTTTATTTCTTTTTCATATTGAATTCAACACTTGTGTACAGATGAGAACATGTATGGTTAATTTTGTGTGTCAGCTTGTCTGGGCCATGGTGTCCAGATATTTAGGCAAACATTATTCTGGATGCTTCTGTGAAGGTGTTTTGGGGATATTAACATTTGAATTGGTGGACTTTGATCAAACAGATTATCCTCCAAAATATAGGTGTGAACCAATCAGTTGAAGGCTTTTTATAGAACAAAGACTGACTTCCACCAAGCAAGAAAGGATTCTGCCAGCAGATTGCCTTTGGACTCAAACTGCAATACTTCCCTAGGTCTCCAGCCTGCCAGCCTACCCTACAGATTTTGTACTCACCAAGCCTGCACAATGGTGTGAGCCAATTCCTTAAAATCTCTCTCTCTCCCTCTCTCCCCCGTCTCTCTCTTCATACACACACATATATTTTTGATTCTGTTTTTGTGGAGAACCCTGGCTAATACAGGCCATACTTAAGTTGTGAACAGCGTGGTCCTTACTATATGCTCATCTGCCGCAACTCCTGATCACTGGACCAGCAACATGAGAATTCCATGGGAACTTGTTAGAAATGCAAACCCTTGGGTCTTATCTCAGACCTACTGATTCAGAAACTCTATGGTGTGGCTAGCAATCTTTATTTTAATGAGTCCTCCCAATAATTCTCATGTACACTAAAGATTAAGAACAACCATCATGGGCCATAGGGAACTTTAGGAATTAGCATATCTACTTTTAACCTCACTCTGACTCTTTATTTAGAGGTGTCCCATCTAGGTAAGAAGAAGCATAGTGGGAAGCAGCCGCATAGCACAGGGAGATCAGCTCCGTGCTTTGTGACCACCTAGAGGGGTGGGATAGGGAGGGTGGGAGGGAGACGCAAGAGGGAGGAGATATGAGGATATCTGTATAGCTGATTCACTTTGTTATAAAGCAGAAACTAACACACCATTGTGAAGCAATTATACTCCAATAAAGATGTTAAAAGAGAAGCATAGATCAGTGGTTCTTAAAGTTGACTGTACTTTAGAATAACCTAGGAAACTTTTGAAAATTTTTATGCCTAGTCTGTAGCCTATACCAGTTATGAGTATTTCTAAAAATTGCCCAGGTGATTCCAATATGCAGTCAAGTTTAAAAACCAGTGGCATAAATAAAGAAGCTACACTTTCTGCTGGGAACAGAGAACATAGTTATAGTGTCAAAACGTCCTCTGAGTAACTGTAAATTATGATATAACTAGTATATAACTAGTATATAACTAGTATATAACTAGTATATGTTTTTAAGAGTTTTACATACTCATATTAACTCATTTAATTCTCATAACAACCTTACAATTATCTTCCTTTTACAATTGAGGCACTTGAAGTGCAGATAGGTTAAGTAACTTGACCAAAGACACAGAAAGTAGCAGTACAGGAACTTGAACTCAGACACTCTGGCTCCACAGCTTTTGCTCTTTATTATTACCTTGCAAATATTAGTGAGTGTCATTGACTACATTTTTTTCCAGCAGCTGGCTCACCACTTGAGAAATGCTGGCATTTGCCATCTTTGCTAATTTGCCTCAGTGATCTACACAGGCATTAAAAGACATTTCTAACTAAAGGCCAGAATATAAGTCACCACTCCTCAAGCATAGGAGCAAAAATAGACTCCTGGAAAATATCTCAAACTGGAAAAAAATCTGAATGACATAAAAAGTGTTTTTGTATTTAGCCCAGAGGAACAAAATGAGCAGTTTCTGGTGGGTGACAAGGAATTGTCTTCTGATTCATGTTATTAGCCTGGCACTGGCCTAGCCTCTTCATTAGTGGAACAGTGTAGTATCATCAGTGATGTATTTGTGTGGAGAAAAATACACCCACAGTTCAGAAAGGTTTTAAATCAATTGTTGCATGCTCTCATTCACGACTAGTGTTGTGTGTGATACAAAGAAAAATACTGCATTTGCGTTACATGCCTGTTAAATGTTGGGACTTTCTAAATATAATATCCATTGAATCTATTTAATGTTCACCATGTTAGTTAAGTCTGGAACTTTTTCCGTTTTATTTATCATTTCACACATAATTAAATTTGGGGTCTGGCCATAGCCATTGGTTACAGTATCATTTACAGATGTCTCTATGACAGGTTTTTAATTCAACTTGCCAGTATCAGGGTCTGATTTTTGGGAAGGAAATAAAAAAAAAAATCAAAGGAATAGTTGAAGAACAGCAACAGTGACTTCTTTGTGGACTTCAAACATCAATCTGATTGATTTTGTGAGTTAACACAATCTTTGGGTTACCTGAGAATTTTAATACAGCAGTGATTGTTTGATTCCACAATATGGATTTGTCTTAAACATAATTGCAGGCTATCTGTGTTGCTGGGTGGTAAAAATGTGCTGAGTAATTCCGTTTCTGTGAAAGGAAAACTCACAGTCATGAAGCTTGGTGCATATCCTATCTAGTGATTTAGTTGCAAGCTCAGAGAGAATAATGACTCTTTTTCTCAGTTTAGAGATGCACTTGGTTCTTATTAATGTTATGGGTGTAAAACTTACACTTTGCAACATTCTTTAAGCACTTCAGAAGCCTTTGTTATGTTTTGTTCTGTTTTTATTATATTAAAGTTAGAGAGCTTCTGAAGAAATTGATTGGTTTACTTTGAAAATGTATCATTTCTTCAGTGACCATTAAGCAGATATAGAAATCTATTCTTGGCAATCACATCACAAGAATTTCTATGAAAAAATCTATACTGGAGAAACAACTGGCCTATTTCCTGTTAATTGTAAAATTATTGGTTGCAGAATAAAGAATAGCATCAGTGAGGTGATTTTTTCCTTAATAAAGCTCGAACTTCATCTGCTGTTATTTGCTGACCAGTAAAAATCTTTAAGTTATTGTTTTTGTTGTAAACTCAGTGGAACAGGGCCTTTAAAAGTATGAAATATAAAAACAATATAAAAAGTATAAAATTTAACCTCAAATAATAGGAATCCAAGGGGGTACAATATATACAAAGTAAATTCACTTTCATAATTCATTTAACTGCAATTGTTCTGTTAAACCTAACACATTTCCCCTTAAATAGGAATAAATAATACCAGATAAGAGACCACCTACTTATTTTCTATTAGCTGTTACTTAATTTAAAAGTTTATAAAAGAAAAGGATATACATTAATCCATTAATAAAATGGTTCTTTTATATTTATTTGTGTGTGTGTGTGTGTGTGAGAGAGAGAGAGAGAGAGAGATTTTAATTGTGGTAATTTAACCATGCATATCTTTCCATAAAAAGTTAGGCCATGGTAAAGATAGAACTGTACACACCACTGTGTGGGAATGGACACTGGCTCTCAAACCTTTCTCATTTCTTTGTCTTGATTACTATTTAGCAGAAACTGACACATAAAATGATGCTCCTGCAATGGTAGCCTAAACCTTCTTACCGATTAAGATAGTTATTTAGTTCTTAGGAAAGGGAAGATGTATGTGTATCATAAGGAACTGCTTTCATTTTCTAAAAGTTATCCTAAGAAATTCATTCCCCCATCTATGTCACTTTTACTTACTCCAAGTCAGGAAAAATGAAGAGGTCATGGCAGATATAATTAAGTAAAATAATGTATATAAAAGTAAATAAATTTTAACATTTGAGGTATATTTTAGTCCAACTCGCCAAAACCCACCACAAATACCTCTGACAAAGCAAGTAATCCATCTGAAGGGACTAGAATATTAATATAATCTTTCAGCAATGGTTTGAGGCAGTAGACAACTTTGAAAGGAGATGATGAATTTCCTAAAGAAAATCTCAGCAAATATATTATTTATACTGCTTCATCATATCTCTCATCTCTTCCTTGTCTTTTTTCCTTATGTATTAGCATTTTTGTACGACATTGTCCAAATTAGTCTTCTGAAAGCATCAGCTCCTAAAGATGAATAAATGTTGAAAAAATTCAAATATAGTTTGAACTAAACTGCATTGTCCTTGTAACAGTAGAGTTTTTAGTATACTAGAACAGACACCTGAGATGCATAAGCTTTAAAAATAAAAGTAAAGGACAAATATTGAGCACAAAGGAGCAGATTAGTGTCCCGGTTAAGAGCCATTATGCCTCTGTTCAAATCCCAGCTCTTCTACTTACTAATGCGTGACATTTGGCAATTCTCTTCTATGTGCCTCAGTTTCTTCCCCTGTAAAATGGGACTAATAATGTACTTACCTCACACAGTGGTTGTGAAGATTAAATAAGTTGACACGTAAAATGTGCAAGCCTTAGCTCTTTTTAAAGCAAAATTAATTTTAAAATCACTTGAAATTGATGTGTGTAAATCTGGAAAAAAAGGTAGAAGGGAAGTTATAAGATTTTATGTTGTAGTCGGGGAGAAGGGGGTGCCAGCTTCTTTCTATTAACTATGGAAATCTTCAGGGAGGAAGGAGGAATGCTGGGAAAGTTGATATTGTGGGCTGCTGTGAGTTTACAAGAGAGTAGAAAAGAGAGATAGGCATTGAAAGCTAGAGATAGATCAGTGTGAATTTAAATGACAAAAAAGATGTTAGTTTTAATCAGAAATGTTATGAGAAATCATTTTAAGAGCATGGATTGAGTCATGCTGCAAAAAAGAGAACTATGGCTTTGGTAGTGAGAAGAAGTTTTGTATACAGAAGTTACAGGGGTAGAGTGTATGTGTAGAAATAATAGAATTTATAATAGATTATATTACACTCAGAATAATAGAAATAGTAGAATTTATCATGTATATATATGTATGTGGATAGATAGATAGATAGATAGATAGAGGACAGTTATTTATCACACTTTAAGGTTAATTTACTTGGAAGTGACTTTTTTGATAACTCCCGTTTCTTAGACTTCATAGAAGAAAAGACCCAAATGGATTAAGTTTAGGTAGGATGTGACTATAGGGAAACTCCTACTCTGTGCAGATCAGCCTAGACAAAAGTTTTCATGGCATCTTTCTGTATATTTGTTGTTGTTGGTGGTGAATGAAGTTACCTGAAAACAAGTTATAATACCTAATCAGTGTGGCATAATTTGATAAATTATAAAACAAGATCCCTCTCTAGTTTTACTGGGGCAATAAATGTACTAATTGAATCATAACTTATTTTGTATCAAATGTCAGTTGATATTAAGCATGGCAAGACCATATAACTGTCAAAATTGAACAAAGTCATAAATTTGAGGCTACTTTTAAAGGCTGATCCATAGATCCAGCTATATTCCTGGATCTCCATTTTATTGGTATTTTATGGTAGTTTCAGAAGTGTGGAGGCAAGTGTAAGTAAAATATAACTTTTCCGTTTTTCTAAGTTGCTTAGGATGAATACATCGGAGAGCCTTATCAAACTGTACACAGAACTTTAATAGATGGGAAATAAGAGTATCCTTGTTGTAGAGAGATGTTAGCACTTGGGGAAGAATTATTTCATAACCATCATCTATATCCAAAGCATAACTGCCTAACATATGGGCAACCACCTCTGTATTGTGTGGGGTGGGGCAGGAAGGAAGTGAACAAAAGGGGAAGATGTGAGCAGTACACAGAAGTCCCGGAGAACGTCGCCTAACAGGATGTCAAAAGCCATGTTCTAAAAGAAATGGGGTCAAATTTTACCAGATTTTGACCAGCATAGCTATTCAAGGTGAGTCTTGTTCAAGGTATTAGGATGGTTTGCTCATCAGGTGAAGATCAGATTGGCAGCAATCAGAAATCCCAGGCTGGAGTTCTGCCTAAGACTATTCATCTTCCTCTCTTCCTCCCATCCATCTTTGAACTCTGGGAAGAAATTCTGGGACCTTGAGATCCAGATGAAACATTGGTAGCACGCTGTTGGTAGTGCTGAGAGATAGATGAGATGGCTGCTGTGTGATGGTGGTGAGTAGTAGGGCTCTTATCTTCAAGCATAGGGCAGGAATTGCATGAGCAGAATAGACCATCTCCAGATTTTGTTTGCCATCATTGAGCAAACTGATAAATTCCCATTAGGCTTGGCTCACAGTAAATCTTAAACTGATCTGGGTTGAATAGCTCAGGTAAATATTAATCCTGATAGGTGCTGATCAGGAAGAAGAATGTAATATTAGAGGTGATGGGTGTTAAGGTACCTTCTGATATTCAATGGCTCTCTTATCCACGTGAAATGGAAGGGTTAGAATTATAGAAACCAACTTGTGTCCTATTTTCATCCTATTTTTATCTTCCTAGGCAGGGGGAGAGAAAATTCCCAACTGGTTCCTGTATATTTTTTCCTTTTCAGAGGTCAGCATTATTATTCACAAATCAAAATTATTGTGTTTCTACTGATAGACACTAATTTTTTTGAGATGCAAAACAATCAGATATGGGAAGTGTAAATTTCATAATGGCTATAAAATAGAGAAATGGCTAAACAATTCAAAATAATCAAGGAAAAACATGTTTTTCTCTTTACTAGTAAGTAAATACAGTTGTATATGTTTCACATACCCTAGTTAAAGATTTCTATTTTATTTCAGTAAATTTATACTTGAAGTGATAAAAATGATCCTGAAAGCCTTTAGTTTCATTTTGGTTCTAAATTTCAGTGTGATTTTTAAAGGAATATCTGTCTTCCCCATTAGGTGGTAATGTCATTTCCTCTTTGGGCATCTAGCGTCCTCTTCATGTTGCCTAATTGATGTCAGCTGAATTTGACCCTTCTAACAATGCCCCACTCTGTAACAGAGGTTCAGCACTTAAACCTTTACTTCATTAAAAGTTCTCATGCCTCAGTTTGAGCATTTTTTTGTCTTAAATTTGTAAAGCAATTAGATCATTTTATAGACCTGTCAGTACTCTGCTGTTAATGATTTTCCCCTACAGTGAATTCAAGGAGTTTCTGAAGGAATCTTCTTCACTGAGCATTATAGATTTAGATTCCTTAGCCATGGGGTGTAAACCGTTCTTTTTAATGCGTAGAGCTTCTTACCCATTGCTTTATGGCCCGCACTTTTTTTTAATGGATTCTGTTGACCTCTACCATATTTTTAAATTAAAGGTAAATTATCAAATGATTAACCCTGTGATTTGTTTTAGAAAGGGAAAAAAAAGATTCAGTGGTCATATTTTCTCCAATATATTTTTTTAGCTTTAGATTAAATCAAGGATGATGTATATAGAAGACCCACTATAGGTAATATGCATGCAAATAAAGAGTTTTGGTGTGACTAGCCAGAAGACTAATTCCTTCTTTAAAAAGTTCTATTTAAGGTATCTTAATCTGGGGTGCATATTTTACAGGATAATAAAATTCCAATTATTTTCTAGAAAATTTTTATTACTGATTCAAAGAATAGACAAAGATAGGGCCCTTCCTGCCTAAGCTACCACTACTTCTCTGTCATTTTCTTCTGCTTCTCCTCCCTTCCTTCTCTTCGTGCTAGCCATGCTCCTCCTCTCTGTTCTTCCGCAAACAGCCAAGCATACTCCTGACTCAGGGACTTGGCACTTGCTGTTCCTTCTTGAAATGCTGCTCCTTCAGATACTGGTAGAGTTAAGCTCTTCTGTGCTTTCAGGTTTTTCATCAAAATTTACCTTTACAGTGAGCCACCCAAGTCAATGTTTAAAAATTCACCCTCCCATCTCTACACTTCATATTTTCTCTTCCTGCTCTATCTCCTTAGCACTGATTACAATCTGGCACATCACATATCTTATTTATGTATTTCCTATCTTCCACTCCACAGTTTAAGCCCCATGAGGGCAAGGCATTTTTTTCTCTGTCATATCTCAGTGCCTAGCAGAGTTTGGCACATCTAAGTATTCCATACATGTTTATTAATTTAATGATTGAAAGAAAGAATAACTCCACCATGTCTGGTCATATAACTAAGTTTTTCCTTCTTCAAGTGTAATCTGTACTTAATGGAAATCTCTCCTGTGTATAAATACAAACGAAGAATTTTAGAAGGCATAGAGTTAGTTTAAAACCACTATGATATTTGAAATCATCATTGTAAATAAAGGGTGAATGTACTGAAGATGTACACACATTTTGTAAGACTGTTGGATAAGTAAATTATATTTTTTTGTCATATGACTGTCTTTATTTTTATTCCGAAGAATAAATAAATAAATCAGCAGAAAAAATATTTAGATAGGTGGTATGCAATGACTCCATAGGGAAATGTATTTGATGACTTAAACTATGTTTCAAGCAAATTATAATTGCTGCCCAGGAGAGAAAAGCAAAAACCAAGAAATTGTTTCTGCTTTTATTTGTGGGAATTGTGTGCATGTAATGGACTTGACAAAAAATAATGACAAAGGAGAGGTAGAACTATGCACAGCAAAACATTTATAATTTCACAATTGGGTACAAGTCAAATGAGTCTGCCTAAAATGGAGGAAAGTCATAAAATTTTTCAAAAGCAGTTCCCAGAAAAAAAGAAATGAACTAATTTATCTCAAAAGAGCCTGTTCTTTGTGCCTGCGCCATGCTTAGGACTTTCCTCACATTAAAATACTCAGTCCTCCAGCAACACTGTGAGTGGGTACCATTTTCTCCATTTTGCAGATGAGAAAATGGAATTTCAGAGAGGTTATGCAGCTTGCTAGTTATGCAGAGCTGCTAAATTGTAGGACAGAGATTCTGCCTTGCATGGTCCTCTTAACTATACAATATAGTGCTGTACATGGAGACCACAACTTGGATGCAAGCCTAACAGCCATTTTTGGCTGTTTAAGCTCAACTCCACGGGGCCAGACATCTTTAGGGTATCCCTTAGGATTAAATTACCCAACTGATAGCACTAGTGAATATATTTCATAGCGACTTTTTAATATCCATTTTTTCATAACCATCAGAAACAAAAACAAAAAATGCAAAGTAATGTTAAATACAGGGGCCGACTTGAGTTTATATCAGTTCTTTAGTTTAACTTCTGAAGTCCATGTTTTGACTAGATTCAATACTTGAAAGGTCAGCCTTACAGAGTCGACATCTGAAAAAGAGAAAGAAGTCAGGAGAAAAAGAGCTAATTCACCTTGCTGATTCATAGATGGAGAATTCCCTTACCCTGTGGTGATGAGCCTATTTGTCCCCTTGGCAGTGAAATGTTGCATCCTACGCATACAAACAAAGGGAGACAAAGGGCAGTAAAGCGAATGCTAAGCTAAAAAAAAATTAAAAGTAAAAAAGATCTGGAGCCTGGTCTGCATGTAGTAAACATTTGGAAGTAGGGCAGAGATGATGGAGATTTGTAAATGTACAGACAGAAGGAAAGGTCTTGGAAAAAGCTATCCTTGGGCTGTTGCCATTCTTTCTGTTGTGACTAGCCATTCCTTTTGTTGGAGGGAAAGCCTTTCAGGCTGTTTTTCCAGATTGTTCTTTACTTCCATCCTCATTAGCAGTTCCCTGACCCAGGATTGCCTAAGAGATGTTAGAGATCAAACAGATTTGATCATGCTCACCAGTTCTGCTGACTCGGATGCTATTATACAACCTATGATTTCTTTTTTAAACTCTGGAGAATAGAATATATATATTATAAACCAATAACTTTTTTTCTTCTTTTCTCTCCTTTCTTTAAGTTTCCTTGGCTACTCTTAAAACTATACCCATTTTTCCCAGCTGTAAAATTCTTCCTATATTATTGTGTTAAGTTAGTCATATCTATTGTGGATTTCATATTTTGTGATAGTAATTTAATCTGTTATAGCACAAGCAGGTTCAATTTGTTTACTTCAGTGACCTACTATGCTGGAGTGGTTAAAAAAAAAGCCAAGTTCCCTTATGAGAGCTTTAAGCCAAATTCCCTCTGTCCAGATGGTTCCTGCTACTAGGCCAGGAAAATGGAGAGCCTCTCTTATTTCCTGCTGATTTGTTTATAGTGGCCCTTGATTGCCATTAACAATCCCCAGCTGTACCAGTTACCTAGCCTTGTCTCCCTTCCTTCTCTTCCACCCTCATTAACCCCTTGGGGTCGGTTCCTGCTATTCTGATCCTTCCTCACCTCTTTGCAAAAGAAACAAAACTTTAATTTCAAGAATTTTCTAGGAAAAACAAATAATTAATTCTGTCCATGAAGGTGTAAATGGCAGTGCTGACACCTGAACGATTCTAGGGAAGGCTTCTTTGACTTCCATTTTTTCTTAACTTTGTACTCACGCAACCATGTACATGCTTATTTTCACTTACTTTTTAAATAAATAATGAATTCTGAAGCATCTAAAAATACAAAAGACTCATGCATGCACATAGCTCTATCCATGTCAGATTGTTTTTTGGAGATATTTTAGGTACAGCTTTGTCAAATCTGTAAGGTTTTTCATTACTCAAAGCCCACTCTTGACTACCACTTCCCACTTCTTCTTTATAGGTGCTGTTTTAGGTGCACAAGATATAAACAGATAAAAATATCATAGTGTTAACTAATTTCCATTATGTTCAGAAATGGAATATTTCTGTAGCCCTTGTTTGAAATAGATCGAATGTTCTGTAAAGGAAAAAAAAGGAACAGAGGAGAGAATCAATTCAATTTTCATCCTTTTAGCATCTAATTAGAGCTTGAAGCAGATATGACTTCATGAATTAAAGTGAAGTGAATTAAAGTGCCTTTTGCCTTTTGGTATTATTCTGTATCCTCTTTTTCTGTCCCATGCTCTCTTTCTGTCTTAAATATTAAGCTACAAATTCCTTTTAAGATTTGTCTTTGCCTCTTTGTCTTTTAGTAGGGCACTTGATCATAAGAGCTAACATCCATGGTACAAGTTCTAACTGCTGGATGCTGTACCATATACTTTACATGAATCACTCTTTTATTTCTCACAAAACTTTTTGAGATAAATTTTGAAATCATTCCCCATCACAGAGGGAGATACTGAGACTTAGAGAGGTTGGGTATAAACATCATGTAGGCAGTCTTTCCATAAGAAGCAATTGAACAAATTTAATATCCAAGTATTTTTCTCCTGGAGCTAAAACAACTGGAAAGAAGAATCTGCTTTAGGGGTAAGAATCTGAGGCTTGGGACCAGGGGGCTCACGGTTAAACAACAGCAGCAGAAACGCCTTGAAGCCCCCTGTTGGGAGCAGCTATGGAGGGCTGCTAGGATTAAATTGATCCAATAACGTCACCTATGTTCCTTTCTGAGGAAGGAAGAACATTGCTTTTGTTTTCCTCACTGGATGGTTGAAATAAATCCCCATATAATAGGAAAAAAGAATATACATTTTTTAAATAAAAAGACTTAAGAGCTCTCTGATATACCTAAGATGCCATAACAACATTTATTAGTAACAATTTTCAATATTTGACCTACTAAATTATTTTAGAATCTGTGGGCAATTTTTCTGGTGTTTTGTGACCAAATTCTTTGGGTTGCTTTTTAACTATACATAGGAAAATTCAGGCAACATTTGATAAATTGCATACTGGATCATAAATAATTGGGGACTAATTTTGCCACCTGGACCTTTTTTTTTTTTTTTTTTAGCTTTTGATTCTTTTACTAATCTTAACAGCATCTCTGTTTAAAAATAACCATTATCAGATAGTGTGTATTTAGGGCTGTGACCAGTGAAGCTGGAATGCCTTCCACCGTCTCTCCAGGAGGGATGTTTTGCTTGTGGGAACACAGATTTGCTGAATGAATTCCCCTGGTTCAAATACACTCTCCAAGGCAGCACATTACACTGTGCTTTAAGTGAACAGATACATTCCAAAATCAAATGAGGACTTGGGGAATTGCCCACATTTAACCAAATAACCAGCTGTGCAAATGTTAAAATGCAATTGATCTACTACAGTATTTGAGAGTCATGGAGGGTCATTTAGTTCAATACTCAGATGGTTACCCAGCAGGGCTGGAAGCTTTGCAGGTCCAGCCATGACTGATATTAGTCATTACTGGAGATGATCAAAAAGGCTGACTGGGCCTCTTTTAATCCTGTTACCATTCCATTTATGCATTCCTCCCCTCAATTTCCAGATCCTGGAAATTTCTTTCCTAAAATTTGGCTAAGGAGAAGGTTTTCTGATACATTTCTCCTCTCTTTATTTGATTTCTTACTCCTACATAGAAATGACAAAATTAAACAGACATGCAGCGGAAAATCAGAGTTTGTATCACAGACAAAAAGTAAGAATCTTAGTGAAAAATATTTTTGTTTTCTGGTGACTCTTCCTTTTTGTTTCCTGTTAGTCTATCTCTTGTGCTTTAGTCAAATTTACTTTGTTTTATGATTTTCAGGTCCTGAAGTCTGTATTCACTTTTTTTTCTTCCATATGGAAATGAACCTCTTAACATGAATCTTAGATTTCATATTGTTCTATTTCCTTTGGTTTTCTTACGTGTTGGCTCTCTATTTTTTCACTCAACTGTATTTTAATGAGTTATTCCTGGTGACTGAAATAGTGTCCTGATTTATATATATATATATATATATTTTTTTTTTGCCAATATATAAATAATCAATTAATTTGTTGAGAGTTATGCATTCCACTTAAAATTATAAGAGCATACTTTCAGAACATTTAGAATAAGACTTGTAAAATGTTGAATTGATAGTCGAATCCTTTGCTCTTTAGATAAGGGCTCTTATAACAAAAAGAAAAATATTTTGTTTTGGCTACACATAACATTTTAGTGTTTTGGAACAATGATTTGGCACATGCTTAAGAAATGTAATTTTGGTTCAAATAAAAATAAAGTATTTATTATTTGAAAGAATAGCTTAGGGCTGAAATTTCACATTTTCTGCTGAGATGCAAGCCAAAAAGGAGTCAATTAAAATTATCCTTTTGCTTAGATAAATGGCAATTACAACAGAAAACGTTGAAAGCTAACACTCCAGCAGAGACTAGAGACATGGAAAACAGTGTTAGTGTGTAAAAGGGTCTAGGAACCAAAAACTGCGACCAAGTGGACAGAAACTTTTTTCTCTGTATTTGCTTTAGTGGAATAAAACTGCTCCAAGAGGCATAGAAACCGGTGTTAATGCTCTCGCTCCTCTAAGTAGTCATGAGATTCCATTTCCATCACTAAGTCATCTATCTGCAGGTGACACCTCTGGTCCCTTTCCACTCTAAGGTTCTATGAATTCTAGAAATATTGACTTAGAGATTGTTTCATAAATCATGAATACAAACCAACCAATCCAATCACAGATATCGGTGTTATCAGACCCAGGAATGACCCTCCAATTTTCCATCACTGTAGCCTGAGCTCCTGAGCCAAAAAAAGAACCTCATCTGATGTTACTGAAAGGTTGCATTTGAATAATGAAATTCCAGTGCAACTTGAACTCTGAATTTCAGGGGCAAATGCTTTAAGTTTAGCTTTATTTTGTTTCATGGCCTTAGAGTTTCCAAAGACAGCCTCTTTCTTAGATGATTTGTGTGGAGTACAAGGACTAATAGGTCCATTGCACTTTAAAAACTTTGAAGTTAAATTTCTCTGTATCTTTCACTGCAGGGAGCTATCAGAATGCATGTTTAGAATACATTTCATTTCCTAGATTTAAAATCCATCGTCTACTCCTTCGTAAAAGGATAGTTTAATTTAAAATTGCAAAGTCACTAGAATGCTTAGTACCTAAGATGGAGTTTCAGGCCTTCCTTTGTCTCCTTTTGTGTAGGGAGGAATACTTTTTATATTGAAATTATTGTTCTATTTTTCACAATATCTGTCATGGATGACCATCACTTACAGAATACTAGTAAATGTTTGGATGAGGCTGATTGAATTAAATTGCCCTTGGATAAGTGGTGTGTAGATGAAGAATAATTATGCTCACCAGCCAAGCTATATTTGTTCTGCCATTTTGAAAAAGGTGGGCCAACTTTCCTAAAGTTGCTTTTGAATTTGCAATCTAATAGTGCGCCAGATTCTAGGTTGGTGCCTTTGAGTATTTTAATTCATTTTGTTAACCTCAAGTAAAGCTGATAGCTATTTAAATATAATATTCTTTTTGGAAATCAAGATTTTCACCCTTGGCTTCTAATACCTAACTCACTTCTGATAACTTTGGCTCCTTTCTGCTACCTAAGACTAATTAGTTCAGTTAACTGTTTGAATAGATCATCTCCACAAAACCAATTCAATGCCCCCAACTAAAAACAAACATATACACAAGTTTCTGGGTTAGAGTTAGAACAAGATCAAACAGAAAGGAGGACAAAGTGGGGTCGTGATTGGCGTTAGAAGGGAAGTTGGCATAAAAAGGGAGGATGAGTCTGGTTTGGAGTCACCATGCAAGAAAAGCGGGAGGAAGAGGTATCATAAAACATTTCAAAGCCAGGTATGTAGAAGGTGGAATATAATGGATGGAGTAGCAAAACACATCCATATCTTCAAATTATTGCAAAAAAATGAGGGCTAAAATCAGAAAGACAAGACTAAAGATGAGAAAACACGTAGTTTCATTGAAATATATGAAACCACATGCCTTTAACAGAAAGTGAATGGTAACAAGACTTGCTAAATATAATTGCTAAAACCAATTATAAATAGCAAAATATCATTAATCTTTTCTTGACTAGATGTAATTAGATTCGCATTATAAATAGGATAGCATATATTACGGAAAAGTATAAGACATTTGTGCAAACTGCACTCAGGGCTTACATTATTGAGAAAGCAAAATTATGGGAGAAATAATGATTAGTTATGCTAAAATAAAAAGCCCTCTGTATCTAATTACTATCCACTTTAGTTATTGATATGATCCAAACTAAGTCCACGTTGCTTTCTAAGAGTTTATTTAAGAAATTTGGCTACAACTTGGTGTATTTCTTTATTTTTGGCTGGGTAGCCTTTGTGTTTACCTTATTTCTGGTTATCTGCTTTTGTTGGTGGAAAGTCAGTAATGATTGGAATTGGTTCGTGGTCTGAATTGGGGAGAATTTTCATTTCATACTTGATATTTGCCAACCTTTTATTTTAAAACAAAGCTCTACTTTTTACCTAGTCCCAGCCTGAGGAAAATGGGAGTTTAGTACAATGAACTAGGCCATTTATTTATTTGCAATTAGTATTTGTCTCTCAATGATACATTTTTCACAGTCAACTGCTTTGCTAAATTAATTCCTTTTGTTCCTTCAAACTGTGTTCCCTTTAAACATGTTCCCAGTGGTAAGGAAAGCTGCAAGTAAGAAATATGGTCTATGATGTCAATATTAAGGCTTTATTTTATTTTATTATTCTGTTATACCCATAAAAATAAATACATTATTCCCAGCACTGGTATTGTTTTATCAGTCAGATTCTTTAATACCACAAGAAAGAGGCACACAGGAATTGCCTTGGCAAAGGGAGCTTATTAAGTTTATACAGAAATATTCGGTTGAAAGTTCTTCTAAGATTGACATATACTACCCTTTTTGGAGAACTGAAACCATAACTCAGTATTATCTAGGATCTAATAGGAATGTGAGACATTTTTTCATTTAACATTTATGTTTCTAAATATATGAGGATTTGATTGGCTTAGCTTATCATCTTTCAATTTGGGGTAAGTTTATTGGGTAGAGTTTCAGAATGAAGTCCTTCAGAGATGGTTGGCCTTACTTTTGACCTGCTCCAGTGTGGTTGTCTTTGACTAGCACACTGATTATTGCTGTAGTCAGTTGTGGCCAAAGGACTGAAGTTGGTTTCACTCGGTATACATTTGAAAGCATCATATACAGGAAAGAACCAGTTCTGGCCACTTTCCTTAGGAGGATACCGTGGGCTTGGCAGTCATCTGAGGTTACATGAATCTCCCTCCATCATGTCCAGTAAAAGTACCTCTTTGTTAAATAAAGGTCATTTTTCTTATTTAAATTAGTTAATTTAATTAAATTAGTTATTTCCTTATTTAACTTAGTTAGAAAATGTGGTAGGAATGGAAGGATTCAGGAAAAATTATTCCATGTTAAAGTACTAAAATCTAAATATTTTCATATCAAGAGACTAGTTTCCAGCTTCAAGGTTTTCTTCTTGAAGCCACACACATTAAATTTGAATGTATTGCATATATAAAGGAGTTGGTAGATATAGTTCCATGAAAGTTAAAATTTCAGGGCTTATTATATCTGTGATCTGTAGGCTTAATGTGACATGCCAGTAGATTGGAAACTAGGACTTGTTAGATAGACTTGTGAATTTCCAGTGATAGCTCATGGCTTGTGAGTCTAGAAAAACCTTCCCTTTCTTAAGTTTAGAGTTCAGATTTATTGCTACAAATAAAACATTGCCTATTCTTTTTTTTTTAATAAGATATTCGTAGAGAACAGAATAGACTGCTGGTTTTCTTCCCACCAGTTTTTGATTTTTTAAATGGGATATCTTATGAGGCAGTTAGCAGGAAACAACTGACACACCACATTTTGGGATGAGGTGGGTGGTAAAACAATAAGTGGAAGGGGGGAAGCTTCTTAGGTAATTTATCAGTCTCATAAAACTGAATTCTACCAGGAGCAGTTGGATTCACTTGTCACATACTGAAAGAGTTTTGGTTTGCTCTGCAGGAAGTTTCTAGTGGGTTTAAAAGAGGGTTTTTGACACACAAGCCACAAAATGTGTGGAGCTTAACACTTCCACTTACCCAGTCACACCAAATTAAAAACAGAGGACTGGAGAGAAGTAGCTTGGTGACTCTAAATTATGCAGGAACAAGAGGTTAATTACTGAACCTCTCTGGCCATCTGCACACATTTAAAGGTTGAGAGAAATAGTTGACTGTATTATATTGATGACTGCAGGAGAAATGCACTCACATTGCTTATAGAATGTGGGAATAAAGCTAACATTTATGACATGTTTATTACATGTGTCATACTGTGTGTTAGTGCTTTTCTGTATCACTTATAATCCTCAATGCCTTTTGTCTTGGGTGTTGTTATTGTCATTTACATCAATGAGAAAATGAGCTCAGAGAGGTTAACTGATTTACGTAAGGCCCCAACGTAGTAAGAAACCCACTGGGCCCAAAGCTGGACAATTCAAAGTCCAAGATGCCTTCAGGGACTTGGAGAAATTTATTTACTATTGTTCTAGGAGCAATGAGAAGCTTCCTCATGAAGTTATTGTGGGGGAACTGCTCATTAATTAAAAGGACATTAAACAACTTGTAAATAAAATGTAGTGCCTCTTTCATTTATTTGTTCAACAACACCTGCCTTGAGCTAGTGCCAAGGATGTTCTGTGTGTGGTAGAATAAATCAGGAATAAATGAGTCACAGTATCCACCCCCAATAAGGAGGAGAGGTGGTCATATAAATGAAAATTGTAGTATCATATAAAAAAATCTAGAACATGGGAGCCTCAGATAAAAGTGTGAGTTCCACCTGATGTTATTATTTTAAATGTGTGTTTTTGGAATTTTTTGAGGCAAACTTTGTACACAGTGAAATGGAGAGACATCATATGTACCACTTAATGAATTTTAATGAAGTGTATGCAGCTGTATAACCAATACCCCAAACCAGACACAGAATACTTTCATCATCCTAGAAAGACCTCCCATGTCCTTTTCCATTCCTTTCCCATCCCTTAGCAATTGTTCTAATCTCTATCACCATAGAATTTCAACTTGAACTACATACAAATGAAATCAGTTGGTATGTTCTTTTTTCTTTTGATCTAGCTTCATGTTATCAGCAAAGCATTTCAAAGATTTAGCTCCAAATGTTGATTGTATACATAATTCCTTCTTTTTTATTGCAGAGTAGTATTCCATTGTGTAAATATACCACAATTTGCTTATCCATTCTTCTGTTGATGAACATTTGGATCATCTCCAGTTTTTTGCCTATTGTTATTTGATATCCAGTTACTTAACTAGAGCAGTTTTTGACTATAGCAGCTATTTATTTATTCATTTATTTAATATATTTACAAATACCATTATCGTTAACCAGTATCTCTATGCAAAATATACATTTAGGGTGAGATTATTTGTTACTGACTGTGGATATATGTTCATATTTTTAAATCATTTTTTTGATAATTTTAATATTTTTATGTTGATATCTTGACAGATCTGATTAGGCTTTCATTGATTTTATTTTGCAATGTGGTCAGTGAGGTTCTCATACTAGGATTAGCAATAATGTAATCCTAACCACTTGCCCACTTTATGTAGGTTTAATTTAGTTGAAACTGGATAATACAATTTGTAAGTTCACTTATTGGTTAAAATTGAGTAATGGAATCTAAAAATCCACTTTCTGGTGCAAATGTAGATCAATAAAATGAAAACGATGTATAAATGAAGTAATCTCTGTCCCATTTCTCCTAAATGTAGATGTTCCACTCTTTCCTTAGGTCAGCTGAATACTGTAGGTGACATGAAAACAAAGTATAAATGAAGGAATCTCTGTCCCATTTCTCCTAAATGTAGATGTTCCACTCTTTCCTTAGGTCAGCTGAATACTGTAGGTGACATGAACATCTGACATGTATGTTGCTCTACTGAAGGGACTAGTGTCAACCTGTCTATTAAAATCTTGTAAAACTTAATTACTTATTTCTTTTATTCTTTTAAATTTAAAAAGTAAATACAATTAGAAATGCTAACATTTTCTACACTTAGTACAATGGTTTGGTTTATTCACATCTTGGGGTGCATGCACTCCACTTTAGAGACCCCTAATATAGGATGTGGATTAGTGGAAAAACTGGATCAGGCAGCAGTCAGAATACTCATTTTTAAATTATATCACACTCACTGACTCACTGTAGAACCCTATACTAGTCACTCCATATCTTTAGGACCTTGTTTACAAGATAAGGCATTTGGACTAAATAACATCTAAGGTCTCCCTGTACTTAACACCACACAGTGTTTAATTCATTCTGTCTTTGTGCCCTGTTCATCTTTTCAGGAGACCCATCTCTTAATGTGATCTCCTTCTTATTACAGTGATGCCCCTTAATAGTATTTGAGACAATATTGTGGGCTTAGTCTCTCACATACCTTTTTTCCCCTTACAGTTTAGCTAAATGTCCTGTTCCAAAAAGACTCCCACGAGATGTTCTGCCAAGAACAGTATGGAAGAGTCTAAGATGGGCAAACCTAGGGCCACCCAACTGGTAAGATCCTGAGGCAAATGTCCAAAACTCAAGCATGAGAAAAAGAAGACAAATTCTTACAGCATATACTCGCTATCCTGGAAAGAGTTGGCAGTAATCAAAGAGCACTTAGAAGCAGATATAGTCATAGCAGGAAGGTTTTATCTTATTATTTCCTTGACCAGGACTTAGTTCTCTTTCTGGTGTGCTAACTAGTAACTAATTATTTTTCGGAATACTTACCTTAATGAGAAAGTTGAGCATAGTTTGGAAGATCATTACAATAGCTGGCAACTTAGAATACTTTTGAGTTTTGATCATCATGTTACCATTGAATGTCTGAATTATTAACTTTAGGAAAAGAAGGGTTGCCACCTAATTCATGCAAGAACTATTTAAAAAACAGGAATAGAAGAGTGAAGTAAGATTTGAGAAGGAAGCTGAATTAGACTTTGATCAGACTGAATGTCAGGCTGCAGTGTTGGGGTTTTATCTTACAAGCAATGGGGAACCATTGATACTTTTTGAGTTGGTTAAGACCTAGTTGTAAACTATGTTTTAGGGGGAAAACAAGATTGCTGATGATGTATAAGATAAAATGTAGGAGCTAAAAACAAAGCAAGATACCTAGAGGACATCATGTAGTGTTGGGAGCATGTGGAATGGAAAAATTGAAGTAGGTCTAGAAGGGAAAAAATACACAAATTGGTAGATGACTGAATATTAGAAGAAGGAAAGAGAAAGCGTCAAAGATGATACTGAGATAGTTTAAAAATTACTTCCTCTGAAATTAATACATTTAAATACAGTAATTATAAATACAGATATGTATTTATAGCATATATACACGTGATATAAATGTATGCATATATATTTTATCACTTAAATTCTACCAAAGCTAAATTTTCTGAAGGAGAATTATTAGTTTTTAGCAAAAGAACTGTGAGGAGTATACTAATGAAAAACATGAATGTTTGCTCTCACCGTATTCTTTCTACACCCTCTGGCAGTGCTGTAATGAGGAGCTATTAGTATTTTAGTTGTTACCAGCTACTCATGCAAGCTACATTAATTTTGTTGAAAATGGTCATTAGGAAAGTTAATTATTTTTAAAGTGTTAACTGATTATTGTGTAAGTATTATGTATTCACTAATTATTATTCCTTTCCATTAATTATATAAAATTACCTAATTCCTAAAAGCAGATGATTCTTGTTTTGCCATGTTGTTCACTTCTGTTAATTTGGCTTACCAGATAATCCTTTGTACTAATGCAGAAACATACACATGAGTGTTCATGGTAATTTGATAAACATTAATTTGTTAACCCTAATGACTTCTTGATATCAAAATGAAAAACTCTTTTTTTGCTAGCTTGTGTCTTTTAGTCACCATCAAGTTGACAATTGAATAATATCGGAATAAACAAAGGTAATGAAACCATCTATAATGCCGAATAATCTGTGGGAATTAGCCCATTTCCCCAATCAGGAAGAAAAATAAATCATACCTGAGATATGGAATGAAATTATTCTTCATATATTATAAATACAGAAAATTTAAAGATCATAGTTTTAATGTGAAGAGGAAGTAAATAAATATAGACGAACATAAATATAAATCAAGTAGAGGGAGATTTTATGTCTACATGCACAAACTCAAATTTATTTTATTTATAATTTGAGGACACAGTCCAATATAATTTGTTGCACCTTGTAGACATAAACAAATGTTGTATGAAACAATTTAATATTGTGCTATTTAGTAGTGTGCTTTTTTTTTTTTTCCTATTTTCAGCATATGTGTCTTTGGTAGTTCCCCTCAAATGTTAAAATGATGGGTTTGAGTGTCAACAAATTCAATCTGTTATTCAAAACAGCATGTTTCCTTCCTTTCTTACACCCACTAGAGACACTTATTATAATTTCAATTCTATTTGTATCTATTCTCTCTCAAGATACGACCATCAACATTTTATATAATAGACGCTTAGAAGAAAAAGTTTAAGAAAGCAGAATAGTGAACAAATCATTATGGAATAAAATAAAATGGTTTAGCCTGATATTTTCTGCCATTGTAGTATGTTAGAACACATTTCAAAGATCATTTCATACCCTTTTGATAAGTACTTTAGGGAAGTAGGGAAGAGGGTATTTTAGCATTCAGCTTCTTGCTGTGTCCTCATATAGCTTCTTCCCTGTGTGCTCATGCTCCTGGTTTTTCTTCCTCTTATAAGGACACCTTATAAGGATACTGGATTAGGGTCTTTTTTTGCCTTTTTTAAGTTGAGGTATATTTGATTTACAATGTTATATAAGTTTCAGGTGTACGACGTAGTGAATCACAATTTTTAAAGGTTATAATCCATTTATACTTCTTATAAAATATTGGCCATATTTCCTGTGCTGTACAATACATCCTTGTAGCTTGTTTATTTTGTACATAGTAGTCTGTACCCTTACTTACTCCCTTACCCCATCTTATCTCCCCCCCACCCCCGCCACTGGTAACCACTAGTTTGTTGTTTGTAACTGAGTCTGTTTCTTTTTTTATTATTTCACTAGTGTGTTTTATTTTTTAGATTCCACATGTAGGTGATATCATACAGCATTTGTCTTTCTCTAACTTATTTCACTAAGCACCATACCCTCCAACTCTATCCATGTTGTTGAAAATGGCAAAACTTCATTCTTTTTTAAGATGGCATTTAATCTTAATTACCTCCTTAGCAACCCTGTCTCCAAATACAGTCACGCTGGGGGTTAGGGCCTCAACATGTGAACTTTGGAGGAACACAATTCAGTTCATAACATTCTGCCCGCTCACTCCCAAAATTCATGTCCTTCTCATATGCCATACATTCACCCTGATCTTGGAGAGACAGCGGTGAGTGGTGGCTTGAAGCGAGATCTTAGTTCCCTGCCCAGGAATTGAAACTGGGCAGCCTGGGTGAAAACCAGGAATCCTATCCTCTAGTCCACCAGGGTCTAGAGGCTAGAAGCAAAGTTCCCTCGGTTCTTGCCCCCACTGAAAAATGCATTTCTCAAGGAGGCAAAAACTGTAAAAAACAAGTACAAAGTTTATTATTAGACACACAGCACAGCAAGTGGGAGAGCACACAGAGAAACAGTTTATTCAAAACAGAAGCAAGGCAGAAATACACACCCAGAGAGGAGTGTGGGCGTCCTCCCTAATGAGGAGAGCACAGTAAAGAGGCGGGTAAGTCATTAATATAGGGCAGTTCTTCCAGGTCTTTTTTTTAAACTTTGGCCAATTATCTGGTTTCTTTTTCCACACCTGACCTGCCCTAGGAGACTCCCCAACAGGCATGTGCAACTTTTTTTCCAAGATGGATTCCCGCCCAGAGGCCTATGGGAAGGCTTGGCATCACCTATTATGGGGTGGCGCCCCCTCCTTTTTGATCCCCACGGAGCCTTTCTGCACATGTGCAGTGTCTCCCATGCCCCAAGGATGGGAAATATATGACCTCTTCATCTTTTTACTCAAAGAGGGTTTAGCCCCCCCTCTGTTCCCGCCATGACTGTTATCTTAAAGTGTCCACAGGAGACAAAGTCCAGCTATTTACCCTGTTCCTGTTAGTTCCATCTTGAAGTACAAACAGGAGGCTGGTAGTAAATATCTAGCCTAGAGCCCACCTGCCTCCTTCCCCAGGAAATGTAAACAGGAGGCCAACTGTAAATGCCTAGCCTGGAGCCCACCTACCTCCTGCCTCAACCCCATCCCAACAGCTCCCCACAGCTAAAGCATTCCAGCATCAGTTCCAAGTTGAAAGTCTCATCTAAAATTCATGTAAATCAGGTATAGGTGAGACTTGAGGTATGATATTTCTTGACTCACAATTCCTCCCCTGCTGTGAATCTGTGAAATTAGACATTTTATATGCTTCCAAAATACAAGCAAGGTGGGACAGGCTTAGGCTAGACAGTCCCACTCCAAAAGGGAGAAATTAGAAATAAGAAAGGGGTCAAATCAATCAAGTCAAATCCCATTAGATCCTAAGGCTTGAGGATAATCCTCTTTGGCTCAGCGCTCTGTGTCTGGGCCTCAGAGTGGTAGTAGTGTCACCCCCACATTTCTAGGTGGCAGTCTCACCTCTGTGGCTCTGTGGGGTGGCCTTGCCCCTGGGCACTGGGCGGCATCATCCTAGCCCACAGAAACTGAGGAGATGGCTTTGCCTTCTGAAATCATTGAGGAAAACAGTCTTGTCCCCTGGGTCTGTGGTGGGTGTGCCATTCCTGATTGTCTCTGAATTGCCTTCAAGATCATTTTTCCCTTTTCGTGAAGAATAATGCATGTTCAAAGTTGGAAAGCTCTTTTTGTCCCGTCCTATAGAATCCCTGAAATCCAACAGCCTTCCTTCATTCTGTCCCATTTTCTCTGTCCTCTTTAGTCCCAGCTGGCAGTATTTCTGCCACATCTTTAGGTGTTTTTTTTAATAGCAAAACCCTACTTCATAATACCAAAATCTGTACTGATCTGCTCAGGTTTCCATAACAAAATAGCACAGACTAAGTGGTTAAAACAACAGAAATTTATTTTCTCACAGTTCTAGAGGCTAGAAGTCCAAGACTGAGGTGCCAGTAGGTTGGTTTCCAGTGAATTCTCTCTTCCTGGCTTGCCGAAGACCACCTTCTCCCTGTGTTTTCACATAGACTTTCCTCTGCGTGTGCGTGGAAAGAGAGGGGGACAGAGACAGAGACAGAGACAGAGACAGCGACAGCGCGTGTGAGCAAGAGGGATTGCATGAGCGCGCCTCTGTTTTCTCTTCCTCTTCTTATAAGGACACCAGTCCTGTTGGATTAAAACACCACCCATATGACCTCATTTAGCCTTAGTTACCTCCTTAAAGGCCCTACCTCCACATACAGTCATATTAGGGGTTAGAGTTTGAACATATGGATTTTGGGGGAACACAGTTCCATCCATAACAATAACAAACCCACAACACTTTGTGGCTTAAAAACAAAATGACATGGATTTTGCTCACAGATATTCAGTTGGCCAAATCTCAGCAGATTCAGCTTGTCTCTGCTCTACTCAGTGTCCACAGGAGCAGCCAGAAGGCTGGGGACTGGAATCATTTACTCACATGTCCAGCAACTGATACTGGCAGTTGTCTGGGCTTTTAGCAGGGGTTGTTGGCTGAACATCTACAAGTTCTATGTGGTGGGTAGGTTCCAAATGTGAGTGTCCCAAGAGCTCTAGAAAGCCAAGCAGAAGCCATGTCATCACTTATAACTCAGCCTCAAAGTCACACAGCATCACTTGTGGTACATTTTATTTATAAAGTACCACTCTATTTTAAGTGGAAAGAAAATAGACTTACTTCTTGATGGGGGAATGGCAAGGATCTGAAAATATTGCTGTGTAACGAGAAACATTGCTGTGACCATTTTTTGAAAATACATTCTGCCACGCTGTACATGGTTAACAAGCTTTGAGGGGTATAAATTGGAATCTTCTCTTTGGTTTACCACTAATCACATCTTCTCTTGCAGTACTCTATCATAGCAAGTAATCAATCATAAATACTTTTCTTTTATTTCAGGATCACCAAAAAGACAAGGGCAGAAGTCAACAGGAGTTTATACATTGCTCAGCAATTTATAGATTTATTGGATATCATTTATATTAAATCTAATGTACCTACTTATAAAGAATGACAAGAGTTTTAGCACAAAATTTTTAAAAACTTATTTTTAACCTGGAAGGTGGCTGGATGTAAGGAAGAGAAGGAAAACAGAGAAGTATAATAAACTGCTTTGGAAAATGTTTTCAAAGCAAAGTAAAACTCCTAAATTATTCTACAGCTAAATGTTACAAATTGAGGCAAACGTGTGACACATTTTTTCAAGTTAGTGTGTTAACATTATCTAACTGCTTGAAATTAATATCTCAAATATTTATTAAAATTTAATAAAATATTTAATAAAATTCAATAAAATATTTTTATTTGGTTTTGAGCATTCATTAATTTAATTAATGGTCTCTGTAAAACTACCCATTTTTGCGTAGTTTACTAGTTGTACATCATGTTACACTGATCTTTTATTCCAGAACTGTTAGAGAACATTGCAAAGAAAATCAGAAATCCACAGTAAATGCTTCCCAACTATTGTCTTTTTTCTTTTCTCCTCAATCACTCCCTTTCCTTACTGCTTCCCCTGATCTCACTCTCTTCCTCACTTTTTTTCTGAGGTGACAAAGCATAGGAAAGGCATTCCTAAATGGCTGGATGTTCTTGAGGACTGCCCAGGTTAGACACCAGTTAGCCTGTGGTGGTCATAGAGGAACACAAATTGATGTTTTGTGCCCCCACAGGAACTGGCTGTGGGTTTGTCTTCACTTTGACTGGCGCCAGGCAAAAATGAAAAGCAAAGTTGTGTTGAACCGCACAATAATTCTGATGGGCATTTATTTTAAGTTTGTCCAGAAAGAAGATGAATTTGTGAATTGCAGGACACTGGATCTTTTGAGTAAGAAGTAAAAACATAAAACGAGATACACAGTATTTTTATGCAGTGTTGAAGTTGACCAGCATTATCTTTCAAAGATATTATTTTTGTATGTGACGTACAATTATTTAGCTTAGACAATTTTAGTCATTTCTAGCTGCTATAACAAATTATCATAGATTAGGTGGCTTAAATAAGATACATTTATTTTTCACAGTTCTGGAGGCTGGGAAATCCAAGATCAACGTGCCTGCTGATCCAGTGTTTGGTGAGAACCCATTTCCTGGTGTAGATGGCTGTCTTCTTATTATATCCTCTCATGGCAGATAGTAGAAAAGCACTCTCTCCAATGACTCTTTTTTTTAAAAATATTTATTTATTTATTTATTTATTTTTGGCTGCGTTGGGTCTCTGTTGCTGCATGCGGGCTTTCTCTAGTTGCAGAGAGCGGGGGATCCTCTTCGTTGTGGTGCTTGGGCTTCTCATTATGGTGGCTTCTCTTGTTGTGGAGCACAGGCTTTGGGAGTGCAGGCTCAGTAGTTGTGGCTCGCAGACTCTAGAGCACAGTCTCAGTAGTTGTGGTGCATGGGTTTAGTTGCTCCGCGACATGTGGGATCTTCCTGGACCAGGGCTCTAACCCCTGCATTGGCAGGCGGATTCTTAACCACTGCACCACCAGGGAAGTCCTCTCTAATGACTCTTATAAGACCACTAATCTCATTCAGGAGGGGTCTGCCCTTATGACCTCATCTAATCTTAATTACCTCCAAAGGTCCCAACTCCTAATACCGTCACATTTTGGGAGTAGGGTTTTCTTATTACAAATTTTAGAAGAACACAAACATTCAGTCCATAATAGACCAGTAAGTTCTTGGGTGAAGAAGGGATAAGGAAAAATTGAAAGAGAATGAAAAAAAAAAATGCGATCTACATTTAAAGAAAGCAATATGCCATTTTAAAAGTAGGTGAAATGAGTAAACTCTATTATTGAAACAGAACAATTTGATAATGTCAGTATATGAGATACTTACTTATAATCTACAGAAACCTATCATTTCTCAGTAGATGCTGTTTCTTATTTTACTTCCCATGGTAGAATGGCATGCAAACTAAATGCTGGAGTACTTTAAGGAGCAGACTCTTGCATGCCATCTGGATTTCAGAGAATAATTTATTCAACACTGAATTTTTCTTGGACTAAAAGATAAATAAATAGATAGATAAAAAACAACCAAACTTGTGAAGACAGATTTTCATTTTAATTTGGAACAGTTCTACTTTTGGAAAATTTGTCAACCAAAGCATACAAATTGAATCCTATTTATTTTATTGCAATTAAGTCATGAGTGGACATTTTCCACACTATCCCTTAAGAAATAAACAATAAGGTAAGTTACTTGTTACACTATTTATTTTCCCAATATGAAACAAATTAGTGAATTCATTCTTTTAACAGCTGTCTCTGTTGTTCAGGATTTTCCTAGGAAGATCAGGGCCACTGAATGGAAAATAGACCTTAAAAATCTAATAATAATAGTAGTAAAAAGCCCACAAAGTATGTTTGAGGAATTAAGTAAAAACAATAAGTCATTTTACAAGAGTTCAGTGATCTTGAACTTCCTATTCTACTTATCCACATTGAGGTGGTGCTGGTGAGTGTCAATGGGAAATCTTACCCTAAAATGGAAAAATATTAGCAACAAGTCAACCTCAAAGGGTTCAATGAGTTTGAAGAAGTATTCTGAGTTCAAAAGTCTATTGGGATCTTAATTAAACCTCCACAATCCACCAGAGCAGACCAAAAACTTAGACAGAGCTGGCTTTTTTCCAGTATTGTCTCAGAATCTTCTTACTCCTATCAAAATGTTAATTTCTAAATTCCCATATCTCTTAAGTTTAATGTCTTTTCCATTCATTCTCAGTGGGTGTTCCTTCACCACAGACTTAGTAAAGTTGAAGGTAAGTTTATATATGCGGAAGATATGCAGTGGTAGGTAAAAGGTGAAAATCTAATGCCAAAGAGGTAAAGCTCAGAGATTCAAAACCTTTGACTCAAAGTGAATAGGAGAAACAAATGGGAAGAAAAAAGGTTAAAAATTCTCCAAACCATACAAAAATACATGGCAATAGGTAAAAACTGTGTTAATAGGTTACATACACTAAATGTCATTTAATTAGGTCTTTATAAAAATAATTCAATTCTTTGTCAGTTACACCTCAATAAAGCTGGGAAAAAATTCAGGCTATTAGCTCTTTGATTTGCACTGCCAAGCATAATTTATCTATTATCTATTCCTCATTCTATCAGAAAATCTCATATAATATATACTAAATAATTTTTTTATAGTGACATGGAGGTTGGGAATTCTGAACGTCAATATTTCTGTTACTACTCTTTCAGACTCCCCTCATCTTATACAAACCCGATCTTAAAGTAGGCTGTCTTCCATCCAGAGTAATTCTCTTTTACTTGGTTTTATTGGTTGCAGCCATGACAACCCAAATTTCCATGCTAGTGTGTTCAGAGTTAAACAAATTAGGAAGAGATGGGGAATAGAACTGGCTCCCTTGTAATAATACAATAAATTATCTTTGGATATTCTAACTTTTTTTTGAAACTTCTAATAAAATATTTGATTCAGGGAAAGATCGTTAATGGATGATGAAACCACTAGATGAAAGAGTGCTACAGATATTCATAGGAAGCCAAAATATCATCACAAAGATTATTTGAAGGTCACAAAGGGAAAAAGATGTAACTTTACAGGGGAGGGATCAGGCCATCATCCCTTAAACAGGGAGTTCAATGTTAGTATCACAAATGGTGTAGACATTATGTTTCTTACTGTGATGCAATATGAGGTACACAGCATTATCTATAAAGTATTATGTGTCATCACTACCCCAACATAATATTTGGTTCTTAACTGACTTCTTGGTTGAACAAGACATTTTTTTGGACCATTGGGAGAATTTTAAGATGAAGTGAGTATTAAATGATATAAAGAATTATTAAGTTTATTATTAAGTGCAATAATAGTACTTTCTTATGCAGGGAAACATTACTTTCAGAGATTACAGATAGTAATGTAATGACCTATTGAGGGATGAAATGCCATGATATCTGTATTTACTCTAAATTATTACACTCAAAAATAGATTAAGTAAATATAGCAATTGCCAACTGGTAATGGTGATGATGGGTGTATTATTCAGGGTTCTTCAGTGAAATAGAACCAAAAATAGGATGTGTGTGTGTGTGTGTGTGTGTGTGTGTGTGTGTGTGTGTATTTATTTATTTATTATAAGGACTTGGCTCACACAGTTATGGAGGCTGACAAGTCCAAAATCTCTAGGATAGGTCAGCAAGTTGAAGACCAGGTAAGAGATGGTACAGTTGAAGTCTGTCTGCTGAATGCTGTCCACTGGCAGAATTTTCTCCTGCTTGAAGGAGGCCAGTCTTTTGTGCTGTTCAAGCCTTCATCTGATTAGATGAGGCCCATTCACACTATAAAGGGCAGTCTGTTTTACTCAAAGTTAACTTAAATGTTAATCTCATCCTAAAACACCTTCACAGAACCATCTAGAATAAGGTTGGCCAAATATCTGGCCACAGTGGCTCAGCCAAGTTAACATGTAAAATTAGCCATCATAATGGGTATATGGGAATTTATGATATCACTCTTTCTCCTTTTCTAGGATTTAAAAATCTTCAAAGTAAGAGCTTTAAAAATATTTTAAAAAGCAGCTTGTGAGTATTCATTTCCTATGAAAGGGTAGCAAACTGAAAATATTTTGTTTCGCAAGGCTCTTTACAGCATTACACAGAGAACAAAAAAAAAAAAAAGAAAAAATTGAAGACTTTGATGTATAAAGTAGGAAAAACAGATGTGAGAATTATAGTGGTTTAGTATTTTGGTGTATTTTATGCTGCATCTGTGAGGAAAATGGAAAAAAAAAAGTTTCTAATCCCATAGAAGCTCTCAAGAGAATTTTTAAACTTGTAAGTCCAAATTAATTATTTCATTCAATAATATTTTATATGGACACATTTAAACAGGGTTTGAAATAAGATCTCATGGTCTCATGGCTTGTAGTGTTGACACAAATTTTATTTTAATTATTTGAATACTCTCTTCAGTAATCACAAAAGGAGATTACCCAACCCATCCAGAATACTTGGGGGAGAGATGAGAGATAGTATGACTGCTTTGAGATTTCTGACACAGATCAATTTGGAGAAAAAAAAAAAAAAGAAAAACAAGCAAAAATCTGTCATTGGTGTTTGTGATAATAACCAAAGCACTTAGGAAAAGATTTTAAAAGAAATAGTGCCTGAAGCAATGATTTAAAGTAAGATGATGGGAATGCTGGAAAAACTGCAAGTTGGAATTAACTGCGCTTACTGAAGAAGTGTCACTGGTAGGGAGAAGGTGTGTCCTGGGGTCCCTGGGACAAGAACAGGAAGCAGCGTCTTTTCTCCTTCAGTTTTCCAGGTTCCCTCTAGCTCCCCCTATTGGCACAGTCCAACAGGAATCCAGCCAAGTAAAGCAGAAATATGGGTTAACGACTTCCAGCCCCAGCATCACAAAGGGCAGTATAGAAGTTTGAGTTTAAAGTTTACTATCCAGCATGTATGTCACTGATATGAGAGCATTTAATATAGTCAAGAATTTAAATTTTACCCCAAGAAAATCATGTCCTTTAGAATACAGAATACATATCATAAAGTGTTTGGCTTGTTTCCTTCCTTAGGTTGCCTTTGGCTATTGTATACTTAATACTCCTTCCTTTGAAATGGAGGAAAAAGAGAAATGAGAAAGAGTAGATATAAGAATATATAGAAATTACAGTATGAAGAGAGGCTTAGAAACCATGCCAATCTCTAGTCTATATTCTGGGAAATGTAGATTTTTGGGGGACACAAACTCCTTTGTGATCCTGAACATGTTATTTCATTTCTCATCATAACTTCCTTCCAAAAGTACCAAGCACAGCAGACAATATGATCATATAAACTAGGGATTGAAATATGATCTAAAACAAACTTCTACAAGCAAATTTTTTTGGTTTTATATTAAAAAATAAAAAGTCTACCTCATTATATATGGTTTATATACGGTTGCTTATTTTAATATAGAATATTGCTCTTCCCCCATATTTAAGGTGCTCCAAGTTTAATCTGTGATTTTGAAAAACAATAGCACACAGCATACACCCCATGGGTACATAGTTTAAGAAGCATAACAGTGATACACATACCACTTAAATATACAAGTGATGTTGGCCTTGTTAAATATAAATATATCTAGAGACTCATAATAATCAATTTGATCATATGTGAAATTATATTTGAAGTTACACAATATAGTAGAAAAATCACAGAATAGTAGTTCTGAAGACTACTGTTATGTCTATCCCTTCAATCTGTGAAGTCTTTGGCAAGTTACCTGACTTTTTCTGGATTATGTCATCTTTTAAATAGTGGACTCATGCTTGAGTTCCAACTCTCCGCCAAGCACTACATGTTTAAAATATTTACAACTCTACTTGATAAGTATTATTATTTTCATATAACAGAAGAGAAAACTAAACTTCAAAAGGAATAGAAAAAGGAAAGATCAAAGGCATACAGCTAGGAAATAATGACACTTGAATCAGCTATTCTGTCTCCAGTCTAGGATAAAATAAGTAATGTAAGTGATTAGACTTGTAAACTATGACGTGCTACATAAGTCTAATGAATTCAAGAAAATTCCTCATTTAGCTTTCATCATTTTAAATCAAGAAAGAGATTTAAAAAAATCTCCTGTCAAGCTTGTGGGCAGCAAATCTTAATGCCAAAATTCAACCCTTTAAGAGGAGGAATTGTGTTTTGTCTTTTTTCACCCTCCAACTTAATTTGCTATGATTTGCTTTATTTTTTTGATGTGGGTTGAAATTATCCTAACAATCACTCAGTTTTTCACTTCTTAAAAGTTTTGCGTGAAGGAAAAAACAATATTCATTAAGGGCACTTCAAAGTGTGTCTCATCCACCAGAGAAATGAGAAAGCCTCACTGTTCCAATACAATCCATGCTTATTCACGTGTTTGATAGTATTTTTTAATTGGCAATGTCCTCCTCCAACCCTACTTTTTAAAAATACTTTCTTTTTTTCCAAATTCTAGTTCACAATTCAAATACTCCATACTTCATTTAATTTATTTTTTATTTGAATTCCATCAGTATTTGGAGTCCATGCCACGTTATATAACACTTCACTATGTAATAAAAAATGATTCACTCTAAAGGAGACTAATTTTTATAAGAACAAGCACTATATGATGGTAACACAAGTTTTGTTTCACGTTTCTACTTTTTTTCGGTGTATTATTATTGTTTTTCTAAGGTGATTATAAACACCTTAAAGCAAGTTACATTTTCATTATTATGCCAAAAGTTTCTAGCAATAGCTGTTACATTGTGGTTGCTCCACAAATTTAATTAGCATCATTACTTCAGCAAAATTTTATTATCATAATGGTTCTGCAAACTTTCGACTACTATTCATATAGACTCAGCTTCAATCTCTACTGATAACCTTCTCTTAAAAAGTACACGTAATATTTAAAAAGTTGAAGAAAAGAATGCATAAGAAATAATAAAATAATGTCTTCCATCCTTTTATTGAGTTTCTATAATTATTTCAATAAAAATGTTTAAATGCTGTAAATTAGTCACTTACAGGAGTGAATAAGTGAAAAACAAATTGCCTCAGAGAAAATAAATCTCATTTAAAACCCAATTGTTTATTAGCAACCAGAAGTCATTATTACCTGGATGGTAATGACTAGCTGAACATGGCTTTTTCTCTCCTTGTCCAAGGATGTCCCTCAGCAACAAAGGAATATCCATTCCACTATATCACCACTATTATTGGTGTCAACCAAAGAGCAGGGTAAAGTTTTTGTTAAAGTCGAAAGGTAGACTGTGTAAGTGTCAACTTTCCCTGAGACTATTCTTTCAATCTGGCAAAATTCAGGTCAATAAATCTGAACCCCATCTGAGATTGGGCTCATAGAACAGTCATTGTTGGGGTCAGGTCCAGACCAGCTCTAGCCTTCAATCAGTGTGCTGACCTGAATAAATTCAATCAGAAGGCTTTATTCAGTTCCAACTGAAAAAAAAAAACCTCTTTAAAAGTAAAAAGAATCTCTTTTATTATATCTACCCTCATACTTACAAGGGCTATCAGGAGAAAAGGAATTGTCGGAATAGGTCATGATCCCGATACCACACTTTTAGAATCAGCTTATCCAGGTAAGAGTTAATGCACTTCGCCGTGTGAACTGTAGACGAAATTGCAGGCATTGCCAGGCTAAACCTTGGAAGAAATGAAGAATTTCAGTCTTTGGTGCTGTCAAACTGACACCATTCATCATCCTTGAATTGGCTTTTGGCTTTAAAATAAATAAAACAAACCAGAACCCCCCTTCAGATCCCCATAAGAAAGGCAACTCTCTACCGTAGTTCATCTTTGTTTTGGAGTTGATAGCAAAAAAGACTCCAAGTCCTTAATACTCCCAAGACTGCAACTCACACTGGAGTCAAACAATCTCAAGGAGTTACTGAACTAGGTATTGATTGTAAACACTGGGCTTGTTTGTTATTTGATTTTTCAATTTTCAAGGAATGAGGTGAAATTCACATCTCTCAAAAAGAAAGCATGCTCTGGTTCCTGGAAGCCAGAGTTTACGTGACTTGAGTTCATTTGAAGAGAATAATTTATATTGGCATGAATAAATAATAACAGGGAGTTCTGTCTAAACAAGATATATAATATTCTGAGAAAAAGTTTGGACTGCATTGTAACATCTCATTTTATGTTATGAGCAACTACAAGAATGAAATTATTTCAAAATCAGCTACTCATTCAGATTTTTTAAAGTTGGATTTCTTAAATGATGTCCTGGTATCACTAAGAGACACAAGGGCAGCTTATGTTGTAATAGACTGTCTCCTTGCTAAACTCGCCTGGTAAACTTGAAAGCAGATGGTTTACAAGGATATTGGAGTGACATTTTGCCATTTTATCAAGTCTCTCTTCATGAGAAAGAATAGATATATAGCCGGTATATATCTTTTAGAAAACCACAAACCAACTCGTTTGGTGTGGGAGAGAAAATTTCTGCATCTCTAATTTGTGGATGGGAACTACCCCAGCTGTTACAAATTCAGCCCTGCTCACTGCTGCTGCTAGATATATCTGTACTGAGTACATTTGCAGGTTCTGTTTCCTTTTGTGCACATTAAAATCTTAACTGAACCAACTCCTTTGAATTAACCTGATAGCAGTTGAGTATTAAGCACTGTCTTCCTGAATTTCCTCTTTTGCAGATCAGACTTTTGTTGGTAAGAGGTCAGTAAGAATATTTATGTTACTAAATCCAGAAATAAATGCTTAAAAACTAATTAATGTGCTTTAATTCTGAGGGTTGAAAAACCTAAACAGGAGAGTGATTAAAACTAGCTTATATTTCAGTAAATGACCAAACAAAAAAGAGAGTCTCATAGCTCAGGAAGAAGGGCATGGACGAAGAGTGAGGAAGTATTCTAATCTCATTCTGCTACTTATTAGCTGTGGGATCTGTGAGCAGGTCTCACCGAGCCTCACTTTTCTTATCTGAAAATTAAGGATGAAGGGCTGAGATCTTGTCCAGCATTAAAATTCTGTGGTGAGCTAAGGTCCCACATTGAGCTATTTTAGATTTTACTCTCTTAAAGGGAGAGCAATAAATTTCCTTTCCGTGTGTAGTGCTCCTAGTAGAAGCATTTGTGAGTAATAGAATTTTATAATAATCTGGTCCCATGTTTACACAGACCATTCCACCAACACCTTGGCTTCCAGAAGTCGATTCCATTCTCACTACTGAGAACTAAAAATTGTATCTATAGCTACAATATGAGAATTAATTACATTAATGAAGATGTTATTGAAATTAAGCAAATTTCTAAATTTCGAGTGCTAGTTTATTACCTAAAGTATATAGGTGGGTTAAAAGTCTTATTCTGCATGTTATGTATCTATTGCTGTTCATGTGTTGTGGTAGGCTGAAAAATGATCCCCCAAAATATAGCCACTGAAACCTGGGAATGCTACTTTATGTTGGTGTCAATCTCAAAAATAAAGCAGCCAGGGGCTTCCCGGGTGGCGCAGTGGTTAAGAATCCACCTGCCAATGTACGGGACACGGGTTTGAGCCCTGGTCCGGAAAGATCCCACATGCTGCAGAGCGACTAAGCCTGCGAGCCACAACTACGGAAGCCCGCGCACCTGGAGCCTGCGCACTGCAACAAGAAAGGCCACCACAATGAGCGGCCTGCGCACTGCGACTAGAGAAAGCCCGCGTGCAGCAACAAAGACCCAATGCAGCCAAAAATAAATAAAAATAAAATAAATTAATTTATTAAAAAAAAATAAAGCAGCCAGGTTTTTTGTTTTTGTTTTGTTTTGTTTTGTTTAACCAGGAAAATGGGTTTATTTGGGAATAGCAGAGAATTGCAATTTGGAACAGACAAGATATGGTGGATCATAGGCAAGTCCAGACAGAGAGGGGCTTGCTTTTATTAAATTTTAGGGGGAAATTGGGGAGGGCTGTTTTGAACAAAAGTTCTCTGGAGAAAGACAAGAATTCAAGGTTGTGGCTGCTTCTCATTGGCTGCAAGCAGTGGTTAGTGTGTTGTTGCTTGGGGCAGGGAGGGATCTTCCTTCCTTTTCTTAAAAGCAGGAGATGAAATTCCCATGTGAAAAAATGTTCTTCCTTGTACCAGAAGAAAAGTAACATTCTCTTAATCATGGGTAAAAAGATGAGACTGAGAGGATTTTATACTAAGAGATATACAAACAGACCTTGTTAAAATAATTCTTATCTTCCTACTTCTTGCTGGTTATGCAGGCTGCAACAAGTGGTACGTGCATGAGAGCTCTCCTTTCAGGCCTTCTTAACTCCTTTTTTTTAAACTTTCATTTTCTTTCTTTTTTTTTTTAACATCTTTCTTGGAGTATAATTGCTTTACAATGTTGTGTTAGTTTCTGCTGTATAACAAAGTGAATCTTAACTCCATTTTAAATGAAGTTTTCCTTTATCTTCACTTTGGAATAAATGGTCTTTGCAGATGTGACTAAATTAAGGATATTGAGCTGGGAGGATTATTCTAGATTATAAATATGGGTCCCCAACGCAACCACATGTATCTTTATAAGAGGGAGGCAGATGGAGATTCTACACAGACAAAAGGGAATAATGCAATGTGACCCTGGAGGCAGAGCTTGCAGTGATGTGGCCAGAAGACATGGAATATGGGCGGCCACCAGAAGCTGAAAGAGGCAAGGAAAGGATTCTCCTCTAGAGCTTCTGGAGGGAGCAGGACCCTGACAACACCTGATTTCAACTCCGTGAAACTGATTTTGGATCTCTGGTCTCTAGATTTGTAAGAGAATAAATTTCTATTATTTTTAGCTCCAGGATTGTGGTCATTTGTTACAGCAGCTACAGGAAACTAATTACATATGCCAATATTTTTTTTTTGAAAGTGCAATATTTGATGCACTTGCATCAAATGCAAGTTTTGATGCCAGAGGTTTGGTAAACAGCTGGGCTTTAGGCATCTTTGCTTCTATTTCGATTCTGTTTTGCATCTCTTACTATATATCCCACACTTAATGAGAATTTATTTTTAGAGAGTAGATTTAGGAAAACTTTGTGTTCATGAGGGTATGGTGTGACACTTACTTTTGATAATAAAGATTACACATTTGAGGTTTTCCTTGAGTTTTTTGGTTTCTAGGAAGCTGAATATGAAACAAAAATTTTGTCTCAATGGATAGAAAATAAAAATGCTGCATAAATGGTCTTAAGTCCAGACATCAATTTTTTTCTTTTTCTTTTTCTTTTCTTTTTAACAAACCACCCAGAATACTTCATCATCTACATCACAAGTGGAATTTCATGGTTCTCTTATTCCTCTGTAATCAAATCACTGTTAAATATACACAAGTTAACAAACAAGTATATCATATGACATAGTTAAGAGGCAACTTCATTTTTGTTTCCTCCTGCCCATTCAAAATGTGTTCAGTGAGGCTATTTCTTCAGGGATAAAGATAGATGCAGGCACCATGATTTTTCTATCATTCTTATGTAACAGGTCTTCCATTAACTTTATGTCTAGAGCATAGTCTCAAATTGGTAAACAGGATGTCTGGGACTATATTAGTAAAGGCTGCGGGCTTGATTTACTGTCAAAGTCTTTTCTCCAACCTCAGATTGAGCAGCCTCAGTATGGAAGTCTGCAGCAGGGAAGGAGCCATGTTTGGTTCCTCCTCCTTCTTTCACCGATCCTGAGCCACCACATCACCTTGCTCTCACCACTTGTTAGCTCCCTCCATCGCTAGCTGCTGTTTCTTATCCTGCAGGTTTGGAGGGAGCAGGAGAAAGTAAAGTGGGGGATTTGGAGAGATCTGACTGGAAATTGTACCATCATTAGCTGATGTGTACTCTCTGGGGCCAGTAGGTGATTCTTTCCTTCATAGTGCCCCTTCATGGGCTTTGGGGGAAACCCTGTGCCCTCCTTTGGTTCCTTTGACATCAGCAGATAAACCACTGATCTCTCTTCTGGGATATCATGAAGACTCAGGCTTCTTTTTCAGGTCCTGGGCATCCAGCTTGACATATCTAGCCTGACATATCCAACCATTTTTGGCTGGGTTCTTTTTGTTTAGTGTTAAATTTGCCAGATTCATTTCCTTTTTTGACAAGGAAATCTGGTGACAGATTAAAGAACTGAGAATCTGGGAACCCAGAAATGGTAATTAAAGAGAAGTTAGGAGCCCAAGGATATTTCTTTCTTTCTTTCTTTTTTTTTTAATAAATTTATTTTATTTTTATTTATTTTTGGCTGCGTTGGGTCTTTGCTTTCTCTAGTTGCAGCGAGCGGGGGCTACTCTTCGTTGTGTGGGCTTCTCACTGCGGTGGCTTCTCTTGTTGTGGAGCACGGGCTCTAGGGGTGCAGGCTTCAGCAGTTGTGGCTCGCGGGCTCTAGAACGCAGGCTCAGTAGTTGTGGCGCACGGGCTTAGTTGCTCTGTGGCATGTGGGATCTTCCCAGACCAGGGCTCGAACCCGTGTGCCCTGCATTGGCAGGTGGATTCTTAACCACTGTGCCACCAGGAAAGCCCCCCAGGGATATTTCTGATTTCCTTGAAAGATTGATCTTGGGATAACTTTTATTTATTTTAAATCTCATTTGCTCACATAATTTTAACTACCACTGTATTAGTTATGTATTGCTGCGAAACAAATTACCCCAAAACTTAGTGGCTTAAAAGAACACACATGTATTATCTCAAAATTTTTGTGGGTCAGAAATCTAGGCACAGTTTAGCTGGGTCCTCTGCTTCATGATCTCTTATAAGAATGTAATCCAGGTGTCATCTAGGGTTGGGGTCTCACCTGAAGACTTGAATGGGTAAGGATCTCCTTTTGAAGCTCATACTGATGGTTGCTGGCAGGATTCAGGGATGTTGAACAGAAGGCCTCAGTTCCTTACTGGCTGTTGGCTGGAGGCTACCCTCAGTTTGTTCTATGTGGGCTTTTCCAGCATGGTAACTTGCTTTGTCAAAGCCAGCAAGAGAGAGAATCTGCTAGCCAAGTGGAAGTCACAATTTTTCTAACCTAATAATGGAAGTGACATCCTATCAGTTTTGTCATATCTTATTGGTAAGACACAAATCACTAGATCCAACTCACTCTTTTTTAAAATTAATTAATTAATTAATTAATTTGGCTGCACTGGGTCTTAGTTGCGGCACACAGGATCTTTGTTGCCAAGTGTGGGATCTTCAGGTGTGGCGTGCAGACTCTTAGTTGTGGTATGTGGGATCTAGTTCCCTGACCTGGGATCGAACCTGGGCCCCCTGCATTGGAAGCTCAGAGTCTTAGCCACTGGACCACTGGGGAAGTCCCGAACTCACTCGTAAGGGGAAGGAATTATACAACGATATGAATTCTAGCACATAGGAATCACTGGGGGCCATCTTAGAAGTCTACCTACCATAACCATCAACATGCTAAATCTAATCTTCAGCTCAACCAAGAAAACACATGTGGATTCCATCAAGAACCACAGCCTAAATATGGGCAATTCTGCTTCTCTCCTTGTGTCCTTTAATTTCAGTTAAAGGCATCACCAGCCACCCAGCTTCCCATGCTAAAAACTTGATTCATGCTCAGTAACTCTCTGTTTTCTCTCGCTATGCATCTCCAGTTTGTCCCTAAGTCATGCAGATGTTTTGATCAGAATTTTCTTGAATCTTTCTAATCTGCAAAACTGTCACTGTTCTCTACTGATCATCTTTCACTTGGACCATTGCATGAGTCTGCAAAGACTCTTCCATGGGTCTTTCTCACTCCAATCTGCCACTTATATAACTTGGCTCTTTGCTCAGGTTATTTCTTCTCCAGGGAATACTCTCTATTCCTATCACCATTCTTTGCCCAGCAAACTCATATTAATTCATTGAGACCCAGATGAAATGGGTCTAATTAATGAAAACCTTGTTATACCACATTTGACACAGCAAAGGTGCTTTCTCTTTTATGTTGAAGATAGATGATATATAAAAAGATCACAAGAAAATTTTACTCCAAAGAGAAAACTTTTCAAATATGTGCAAAGACTTGTATTTATTATTCTTCTAAATTTAACTATAAAATTCTACATGCAATTATAAAGTAAAGAATGCTATTTCCAGTTAATAAGCATTGTCTAGAAGAGCTACATTTTTTCATTATGTGTGTTTTGCTGTTTCTTTTGCTCTGGATAAGTTTAACGTGATGGCTAATAAAACACACCAGTATTTTAAAATGATTCAGCAACAGAACGTTGAAATATCTAGTTTCATAATGATTCACTGAATTGTCTAAATACATTAATAAAAGTATTCTCTAAAGCATTATGGTGTACTTGGTAAAAAATGGGGTCCAGGAGACCTGGGTTTTAGAGCTAATTCTGCCACTAAGTAGCTTTGCTGCTTTGGAAATTATTTTTCCATTATGGTTAAGGGTCTTTATCTATAGAATAAAGAAATGGGACTAGAGCAGTGGTATTTAACCTCCTTTCTTCTGAACCCTAAAGTGGCAGTGCTTTAAGTTTTCTGATACAGGATCTAGATTGTACTGTAGACTCATTTAATATTTACTCTTTTACTAAATATTTCTTTTATCTCCACCATTAAGTGTGTTCATTTTCACCTCTACTAATTACTGCTGTTGCCTCTTGGACTCTAACCCTTTTGCTTGTGCTGCAGCCACCAAGTAAAACTATAGACAGCCCGAGTTAGCAGTTGTTCCTTGCCTCATTGAGCCTCTCTCATTCTCTCTGGGCTCTGAACTCTCAGTCTACCCAAATAAATATCTCTCTATGAGCAAATTACTTTTAAGGGAATTTGATTCTAAGAATTGCTGTTACTTTAAGTATATCCATATTTGTTGCTACTACAAAATTGTTAGTCTCTGAAAAACTTAGAAATTTTTAAAACAATTATTATAAGTTCAAGCTACCCCTTTATTTTTATTTAATACATTGATTTATCTTTTTAACAGCTTTCTGCATTAAAAATCAATTTCCTGAAAATTTAATGTTAAAAAAATGAAATCCTCTTATAGTAATTGCTTTAGTTAAAAGTCCAAGACTCTAAACTTAGCAAACCATGTTTGTTATTGTATTGCATGTAGAATTAACATGTACATTAGTTTACATTACGCTAATTTCAGGTCCCGATCACCAGCAGATTGGGAATTTTCCTTAACTTCCCACTAGCTCATTAGAGTTAGAATAATATTTTTGTTGTTTTGTATGCTATGATTTAACATTAATATGTTTAGGGGCTTTTGTTTTCCTGTAGTTGTCTACTATATTCTTGGCAGCGATGGAGGGAAGTATAGGGTTGAGGTGCAGAAAAGGAAAACATGAAGATATTATTGAAGAAATAGTTTCGCAGACCTACTTGTTTCTTTTTTTTTTTTCTTATTATAAAAGTAATTTATATTTATTGAAGACAGTTTGGAAAATGCAAATTAAAATAAGAAAATTAAAATCCCTCATAACCCCACTAACTAACATAATCACTGTTATCGTGGCATGTATTGGTCACACTTTTTTTCTTTTTTTCCCCCAGCTTTACTGAGACATAATTGACATACAACATTGTGTAAGCTTAAGGTGTACAATGTATAAATTTGATACACTTATCATTGCAAAATGATGACCCCCATAGCCTTAGCTAACACCTCCATCATGTCACATAATTACCACCTCATTTTTTTTTAGGTTATTTTTATACACTTTTTAAAGGGACCTACTTGTTTCTTACAGTGGGTTTTACATTTTTTTTTCTTGCTGTCAATATAACATCTTATTTAGTCATTAGGGTGATCTAGTAAGAAGTTGAGTGAGTAAGCATTGTAGTTCTCTGTTGAGAGCTTTGGACAAACAACTGAATAGGCCCAAGACATGGAAATTGAATGGCTCCTGTGTCTAAAATGACTGGGTTGATACATGAAAGCTATATAAGAGATTTTATTCCATATGTAACGAATGAGATAGAGAACTCCCAATAGAGATGCTATACTTTTGGCAATCAGGAAACACTAGTATTTCACATATTAAGATCACACATTGGCCTGATTTATTACAGGTTTGGATATTTAATTGCTTTGTGTAATAATTGAAAACCTACTTCTCACATGCACCCTGATTCCTTGATGATAAATATAAATTTTACAAGAAGAATCAATATTAATTTAACAAGAAAAATCAATAGCTTGGTGAAGCCATTATAATACTAATTTGAATTTTCAGGATTACTTTACATTCATTCAAAATAGGTTTATTGAATACCTGTTCAGTGATAGGTACTAGCATCAAATTCGAATGCTGTGTAATTGTATTGCTATTTTATGAGTGCATCTCATCATGTATGTGGAGAGACACTAAGTGAGAAATGGGCAGCTATTTTATTAGAATCTCTCCTACCACGTGACCTTAGACCCTATAGATAGACTGTGACCAAGCTGCTGGGAGACTAGATCTTAAGTGGGGGCCCGCCATGAAGAGTGGCCCCCACTTGCCGCAACTAGAGAAAGCCCTCGCACAGAAACGAAGATCCACACAGCCAAAGTAAATAAATTAATTAATTAATATTAAAAAAATACACTAAAGATGTTTTTCTATATGCAAGAATGAAAGACGATAAGGCTGTGGACAGAATGTGGCTGATTTTTGGTGAATTAATCTGAACCTTCCCACCTTTACCCTTCCAATGCTCACTGCATGACTTCTTTCCAACCTCATTAACTTTGAAGTAAATGTCATGTATAAAGGAGATAAAAAGTGTTAGAAGAAGAACAAGGACTAGGGGGAAGAGAGAGGTTTTCAAGGTAAAAAGCCTTGTATTGCTGCCTTCTATATGAAGAATTTAACTGTGTTCATTTTGGGAAGTTCTCTGAATTTATATGTGATGTTTAGATTCCTTATTTTTCTACATACAAGATTTTTTAGATTGTGCCATGCCGTGCAATTAAAAAACAAATAAAGCCTACTTCTGTTATTGTCTGTGTGGTTGGTATTTCTTTTTAAACAGTCTGAGTCTGGATATACTCTAACTGTCTGTGATGCTATGTAGCAAATTAACTCTCATTAGCTATGCTATGCTGGCTCATTTTTTCAAATTTGTCATTATTTGTACAGATTTAAACTAAAATCCTCTCCTTTCTTTACCTCTGTTTTATCTTTTCTTTCTTTCACTTCTCCTGCCATATTTTTAAGAAACCTTCTCACCTTCTTCTAGACTTTCTTTCTTTCTTTCTTTCTTTCCTTCTTTCTTTCTTTCTGTCTTTTTTTCTTTCTCTCCCCCCTCTGCCCCTCCCTCCATCCCTCTTTCTTTCTTTCTCCCTCCCTTCCTGCCTTCCTTCCTCCTTTTCAGTCTTCTATGGTTACGGGTTAGGGTAGTTAAACCCCAGTCATTATATATGTATTTGAATATATTCTATCAACAAATAATAACCTTCTGGGCATGATTTTGGATATATTTTAGAGTGTTGTATGAATGTATGTTTGTATGTCTTTGAAGTGCAAACATGAATAGTAACTTTCTGAATGGCCATCTTCATGTTTTTATATACTCTTTTTGAAAATAATTTGTTGAGAATTTTAAAGTTTTTTAGAAGATACTGAATGTGATGGTTAATTTTATGTGTCAACTTAGCGAAACTATGGTGTCCAGTTGTTTGGTTAAACACTAGTCTAGATGTTGCTGTGAAGGTATTTTGCAGATATGATTAACATTTATAATCAGCTGATTTTAGGAAAGGAGATTGCCTTGGTAATGTGGATGGGCCCCATCCAATCAGGACTTGAGAGCAGCAACTTAGGTTTTCTGGAGAAGAATAAATTCTGCCTGAAGACTGTGACATAGAACTCTTGCCAGAGTTTCCAGCCTACCATCCTCCTCTACAGATTTCAGACTAAAAATTATAACATCTGGTATAACCTTCCAAGACTGAACCAGGAAGAAACAGAAAATATGAACAGACCAATAACAGGTAATGAAATTGAAACTGTGATTAAAAATCTTTCAACAAACAAAAGTCTAGGACCAGATGGCTTCACAGGTGAATTCTATCAAACATTTAGAGAAGAGCTAACACCCATCCTTCTCAAATTCTTCCAAAAAATTGCAGAGGAAGGAACACTCCCAAACTCATTCTATGAGGCCACCATCACCCTGGTACCAAATTCAGACAAAGATACTACAAAAACAGAATATTACAGACCAATATCACTGATGAATATAGATGCAAAAACCTCAACAAAATACTAGCAAACAGAATCCAACAACACATTAAAAGGATCATACACCATGATCAGGTGGGATTTATCCTGGGGATACAAGGATTCTTCAATATACGCAAATCAATCAATGTGATACACCATATTAACAAATTGAAGAATAAAAACCATATGATCATCTCAATAGATGCAGAAAAAGCTTTTGACAAAATTCAACACCCACTTATGATAAAAACTCTCCAGAAAGTGGGCATAGAGGGAACCTACCTCAAAATAATAAAGGCCATATACAACAAACCCACGGCAAACATCATTCTCAATGGTGAAAAACTGAAAGCATTTCCTCTCAGATCAGGAACAAGACAAGGATGTCCACTCTCGCCATTATTATTCAACATAGTTTTGGAAGTTCTAGCCATAGCAATCAGAGGAGAAAAAGAAATAAAGGAATACAAATTGGAAAAGAAGAAGTAAAACTGTCACTGTTTGCAGATGACATGATACTATACATAGAGAATCCTAAAGATGCCACCAGAAAACTACTAGAGCTAATCAATGAATTTTGTAAAGTTGCAGGATACAAAATTAATGCACAGAAATCTCTTGCATTCCTATACACTACCAATGAAAGATCAGAAAGAGACATTAAGGAAACAATCCCATTCACCATTGCAACAAAAAGAATAAAATACCTAGGAATAAACCTACCTAAGGAGGTAAAAGACCTGTTCTCAGAAAGCTGTAAGACACTGATGAAAGAAATCAAAGATGACACAAACAGATGGAGAGATATACCATGTTCTTGGATTGGAAGAATCAATACTGTGAAAATGACTATATTACCCAAAGCAATTTACAGATTAAATGCAATCCCTATCAAATAACCAATGGCATTTTTTTCAGAACTAGAACAAAAAAATCTTAAAATTTGTATGGAGACACAAAAGACCCTGAATAGCCAAAGCAGTCTTGAGGGAAACAAATGGAGCTGGAGGAATCAGACTCCCTGTCTTCAGACTATACTACAAAGCTACAGTAATCAAGAAAATATGGTACAGACACAAAAACAGAGATATAGATCAATGGAACAGGATAGAAAGCCCAGAGATAAACCCATGCACTTATGGTCAACTAATCTATGACAAAGAAGGCAAGGGTATACAGTGGAGAAAAGACAGTCTCTTCAGTAAGTGGTGCTGGGAAAACTGGACAGCTACATGTAAAAGAATGAAATTAGAACACTCCCTAACACCATACACAAAAATAAACTCAAAATGGATTAGAGACCTAAATGTAAGACCAGACATTATACAACTCTTAGAGGAAAACATAGGAAGAACACTCTTTGACATAAATCACAGCAAGATCCTTTTTGATCCACCTCCTAGAGAAATGGAAATAAAAACAAAAATAAACAAATGGGACCTAATGAAACTTAAAAGCTTTTGCACAGCAAAGGAAACCATAAACAAGACAAAAAGACAACCCTCGGAATGGGAGAAAATATTTGCAAATGAAGCAACTGACAAAGGATTAATCTCCAAAATATATAAAGAGCTCATACAGCTCAATATTAAAAAAACAAACAACCCAATCAAGAAATGGGCAGAAGATCTAAATAGACATTTCTCCAGAGAAGACATACAGATGGCCAAGAGGCACATGAAAAGATGCTCAACATCACTAATTGTTAGAGAAATGCAAATCAAAACTACAGTGAGGTATCACCTCACACCAGTTAGAATGGGCAGCATCAGAAAATCTACAAACAACAAATGCTGGAGAGGGTGTGGAGAAAAGGGAACCCTCTTGCACTGTTGATGGGAATGTAAATTGATACAGCCACTATGGAGAACAGTATGGAGGTTCCTTAAAAAACTAAAAATAGAATTACCATATGACCCAGCAATCCCACTACTGGGCATATACCCAGAGAAAACCATAATTCAAAAATACACATGCACCCCAATGTTCACTGCAGCACTATTTACAATAGCCAGGTCATGGAAGCAACCTAAATGCCCATCAACAGATGAATGGATAAAGAAGATGTGGTACATATATATAATGGAATATTACTCAGCCATAAAAGGGAACAAAATTGGGTCATTTGTAGAGACGTGGATGGACCTAGAGACTGTCATACAGAGTGAAGTCAGAAGGAGTAAAACAAATATCATATATTAATGCATATATGTGGAGTCTAGAAAAATGGTACAGATGAACCTGTTTGCAAGGCAGAAATAGAGACACAGATGTAGAGAACAAACATATGGACACCAAGAGGGAAAAGCAGGGGGCAGGGTGATGGCGGTGGGATGAACTGGTAGATTGGGATTGACATATATACAGTAATATGTATAAAATAGATAACTAATAAGAACCTGCTCTATAAAAAAAAAAATTCAATAAAATTCAAAAAAAAAACCCCTATAACATCAACTCTTAACACTTACCTGAACTTCCAGTGTATTTGTCTTCCTTATGAAATTTTGGACTTAACAGTCCCCACAATCATGAAAATAAATTTCTTAAAATAAGTCTCTCTTTCTCTGTATCTCTGTCTCTCTTTGCCTCTGTTTCTACATTTGTCTCTCTGTCTCTACATATATATAACACATATATGTGATATATGTGTATTATCTACATATCTTTATATTTGTTTAAATATAAAATTGGTTCTATTTTTCTGGAGGATCCTGACTGATTCACTGAGGCATATATCATAATATTCTAAAATTTTTATTAAGATTCGCTATTTGATTCAATTGATTATTTCCAGGGTCTCTTGCTTTTTTAGGAAGGAAGCTCTGGCTAGACTTGTGATTCACAAAACACCTTTCCTTGAAAGGAAACATTCCTTCACAGGAAGCTGTCAGGAAATCTGGCTTACTCCTGTGATGCATGTTTAGCACCCGTGGCTCAGCTATGGGTCATGTAGTTTGAGGCTTAGTTTCAATATGTCTACTTTTGAAGATGAGGGGGATGCTGTTTAAGATGCTTTACGAAGGTACCCATACAGACCACACTCCTGCTCCTTAAAGGCTCCACACAGTTCATTGCCTACTGAAATTATGGACTTTCTCTGCAATACACATTTCACTTATGGTTTCTATTTGCATAATAAGTAAGTCAGAGATTTGTTTTGTTATTTTTCTAATCTTGAAAAATCATGAAGTAAACTATACTGTTATGATAAAATTATGACAAATAAAACAAATTTCAGTTCATTTATTCAACATGACATTTATCTTTGTTCTGGTTGCTATAACAAAAATCCATAGAATGGGTGGCTTATAAACATCAGTTATTTATTCCTCACAGTTCTGGAGGCTGGAAGAATGAGATCAGGGTGTCAGCATGTCAGTTTCTGGTAAGAACCCTCTTCTGAGTGGCAGACTGAGACTTCCCATTGTAGCCTCACAGGGCAGAAAGAGCAGAGAGAGAGAATGCAAGTTCTCTGGTGTTTTTTTTAATAAGGGCACTAATCCTGCTCATGAAGGCTCCACCCTAATTGCCTCCCAAAGGCCCCACATCCTAAGAGCATCACATTGGGGGCTAGAATTTCAACAAATAAATTTTGGGGGACACAAACATTCAGTCCATAACAATATTATATTCAAATCCTCAGGAAAATAGTCATATGGATATTACATAATTATATTCTGGTACATCTGGTAAAAGTATTGGATTATTGGAATTCAACTTGCCTAGGTTTACATAGCTAGAGAGAAGCAATGTCAATATTTGAGCCTGGATCTGGTTAGATTCCAAAACTCGTGAACTTTCTGTAAGTTACCAATAAAGCCAGGAAATTGATTTCTGGGGACAACGTTAGGTTAGGCCAGTGGCTCTCAGAGTGAGGTCCCAGGATGAATATCACGTTATACTCCATTCCAACATATTAACTAACCTAACATTCTCCACTTACATCCTGCACTCTCCTGCTTCATGCAGGCAGATACTTGGCTTTGTATTTATTATGATGGATGAAAAATAATTCAGTGTTGAAAACAGAAGAGAAAATATCTCTCCAAAAATCTGACCCCACTAGAGTTTACTGCAGCTACTTCTGAGAAAAACTTAACATGTAGAGTTAGAATCCAGGCTGAACCTTCTCTCTCCCCTCAGAAAAAAATAATTTCCCCAGAATCAGGGCTAGGTGAGGGAGAGTGACTTGGGAGAGATGTGAGGCAAGTGACAAGGGTAGACCCAGAAGAAGAAAGGGATAGGTAATGTCTTGTCTCACACAGGTCACTTGCTACAGCTTGTAAACAGAAAAGAGATGCTTGTCCAGTGAGCCTAGTGAAGAGGGGGGAAAGGCGCCCACAGAAGCTGAATGGCATGTATGGACATGGCATGTATAAGAAGGAGGGGCTCCAGAGGCAGTAAGGGTGGAAGCAGAAGAGAAAGCGGGGCTAGTGGTGGTGATGGACTCCTCTGTCCAGACGAGCCTTGGAAGATGACCCAAGGATGAGGAGAGCCAGACCCCTCCATGCCTGGCACCATATCAGCCTTCCCAACAACCTCACCAGGTTAGACACATCCCTGGAGAAGGGAAAACCTAGAATTCATTGTGATTAATTGTCATTTCAGTAAAATGTGGCTCGACATAGAAATGACACTGAGTAATAGAATATAAAGTCATGGTTCTTTTTTAAACTTTATTTTGAAATTATGTCAAACCTATAGAAAGATCGCAAGAGTAGTACAAAGAATTGCCTCATCCTATCTACCCTGATTCTGTATGTATTCTCTCAGCCTTTCTTGATATATGTATATACCCACTGTCATTTGTCTAGCCATTTGAAAACAAGTTGCAGTTGTGATGCTTCATTGCCCCTAAATATTACAGTGTTTACTTCTCTGAAACAAGGAAACTCCCTTATAGTACATTCTTACTGGCCTCCAAATGAGAAAATCAACAGTGATACAACACTACCATCCAATTCACAGACAGCATTTAAATTCCAGCAATTTCCTCAACAATGTTTCTTTTTCCTTCATGATCTAGAAACCCACATTGCATTTAGTCATCATGACTCTGGTTTTGTTCAGTCTAGAACAATTCCTCAGTGTTTCCCTGAGGATCTTGATAAACTGATCCTCAACATGCATTCAAATGATGTTTTTTTCCTAACCCCACTCAGGCCATGCATTCTTGGCAAAAATAGCACCAAAATCACACTGTGCCCTTCTCCGTTCATTATAATGGAGGCACAGAAGTTGAGTCATCCTACCACTAGTGATGTTAATTTGATCACTTGGTCAGGTTCGTGTGTACCAGGCATCACAATTTCCCCCTTTGTAATTTATTAGTTTTCTGTGAGGAGAAATTCTGATAGTATACTACTCTCCTGTAACTTACCAAACCTCCAACCAGCTTAGCATTCATTGATGACTTCCTTCTGAATCAGCCATGAGTCTACAATAGTTGTCAAATGAGTGATTTTCCATTTTCATCATTCTGTCTTCATTTATTAGTTGTCATTCTACTATAAGGAAGAGCTTTTCCTTTTTGTCTATTTATTCATTTATTTATTATTTGTTTGTTTATATTATATGGACTTATTTTGTTATTTTTTAGTTTATTATTTATGGACTTACAAAGTCGTATTTTGTTCACTGAGTTAGTAATCCATTACTCTTGTTAATTATTTTGATACAAATTGTTATAGATTTGGCTTCCCAAGCTGACTCCTATGTCTTTTTTGCATTTTCTTGATATTTGGCATAACAAGATGTTCCAGGCTCATCTTGTTTTTGCCTCATCCCAGCCCTGGAATCAGCCATTTTTCTAAGAGGCTCTTGGTTCCTTTTGATGGAGGATGGTATTCAGAAACCAAGATCTGGGTATTCGACATGATCATTGCTATTGGAATGGCATTGCTTCAAGGACCTCTCAGAAAACAGAACTAGGAAATACATGTACATATATTCATATATCTCTGTATATTGTTATATGTATCTTAGAATTGTAAAAAAGAATTCATACTAATATGTCTTACTTAAACTGTCCTGAAGATTCTTTCTATCCTTCTCTCTGTCCATGTCTGTAAATCTCTTCTCTGACAGTGAGAAACCGCCCCCCAACCCCCACACACACACTACACACACACACACACACACACACACAAATTTGCTCAATCTCCCAACCACATGGGCTGCCTCTGCAGCTGCCAGCTCTGCAGATCTCCCAACTCACAAAGCTTCCTTGGCTTCCAGCTACCGAGCTGATACATCTATGCTGCACCCTCACCTGTTTGCTGGCCTGCACCAGCTGACCCTCTGTGCTGAGAATGTATTTCTTACACACCTGATTTTTATGGGCACTTATGTGTTTTTTTCAGAATTATTACTTGTCTGAAACTCTAAATCAAGTCTCATTTAAAATAATACCTTCTTCTTGAAATCCTCTCAGATCCTCCAAATGGGAATAGCTCCTTCCTACTTTTTGTCTTTCCCATTCTCACATCTGTCCTCAGGGCATTAGGTCTTTGGGAGACCACGTATGCCATTGGTTGACTGGATACATCTTGCCTACTTATTTCTGGCAGTTGTTTCCCGTGAAACAATGGGAAATGGATGAGTTCTCTTTCTTTTCTCCATGTAATCTTTGAACAGATGTTGTTGATGACCTGGCTGCTGACAAACACTGCACTGTATCTGCCCTTCCATTTTCATTGCCCACAGTTGCATCCAGTGCGTTCTGTGTATTTATGCCTGGTCTCTTAAAGCTGGCCCTATTCTGGGGATGCTCCTCTTTGCCCATATTTGGACTAATTTTCTCCTGGCTCCTGTAACCATTCATCTCAAGATCTCCAAAGCTTACAAAGGGTCAGCATCTTCTGGGATTGGTGTTTAGTGCCTCTGTCACAAAGTGTATGGTTCTCCTAACAGTTGTGCACACATCTCACATTAAACTGTAAGTTCCTCAATTGATTTTTACATACTCTATAGAACATAAACCAAAGCCTTGCATGTGAAAGGGACTCAACTGATATTTCCTAAATTTGAGTATGTGATAAACTACTTTTCTCTGACATCTCACACTAAGATAATTCCATATCTGGCTTATTAATTTGTGGCTAGGATTTGGTTTAATGATTAGTTCTAACGTTATCACTCTACCCAATCTAACGTGGTCCAGTGTAGCATAGCGTGACACAGTGCAATTCAAGAAAATTTCTTGAAAACAATTAAAAATGATGTATTTTTGTTATATTCAGTGCATTCATTTGCTCTTTATTTGGAACTTCCAAAAGCCTTGGATTAATGTTAAAGTAATTTTCTAGAGAAAACCACATTTAAGGAAACAAATTACTGATTTCTTTCAGGATTCTCAGTTTCCATAATCCCAGAGTTTTTCACCTGTTTGACAAATTAGAACATCATACATTGAATTTTATTGGCCATTCACATGTTTTCCAGGCTATGGCTTGTTATTCAGAGGATAAATTCATAGTTCAGAGACATTCATTCTCACTGTAAACACTTTAAAATATAATATGTAAAACGCTAATTGTTTTTTAAAAGTTGCCATGTGTTAAATAACCTACTTACTGGACAATATAGAAATACTTCAAATAAATATAAAATTAAAATAATATTCTATGTACTTCATCTCTGGAACCTACAGGTCAACTGATGTTCAATTTTGTTTCTTGTGGGCTTTTTCTGATAGCCTAGTAAGAACCTTAGAGGTAAATTTATAGTTATAATTTGAGCTCTGCGTGCAACTGTTTTAACTCCTGTTTTTAAGACATTTTCCTTAATAAATGGATGTGCAATTATAGTATCTATCTGAGTTGCATGCACAGAGAGGGTCTTAATATTTGGTCATTTAGTACATTTCAACATAAAGACTTGCTCATGCCCAAATTACTACTAAAGCAGGCTCTTTATCAGTCCAATGTTCCATCCACTTAAAAACTGGATATACACTGAGAATTTGGCCACCATTAAGCCCTTGCTGCTATGAACTGTTCACTTAATAAGAACTTGACATGAGATGGGTAAATGAATAGGTTTTCTTGGGTTTCACTTTTGTTCCTCTCTTCTTGTTCATCTCTTTACATTTGTGAAACTCATTCTTATTTTAAGATTCTTGAGTACACAAGAGAAACTGCTCAGTAGTTCCATATGCCCTTTCAATGGAAACAGCAAGATTTTTGCTAGAAGCGCTAGTTTTAATGGAGCTCGTTTTAAACATATAGAATATGGCAGAATCTTTAAGAAAAAAGGAGAACCTTCAGGTTTTCTTTTTTAATTAAAAAAATTAAAAAAAATTTTTGGCTGCATTGGGTCTTCATTGCTGCGCACGGGCTTTCTCTAGTTGTGGTGAGCGGGGGCTACTCTTCATTGTGGTGTGCAGGCTTCTCGTTGTGCTGGCTTCTCTTGTTGCGGAGCATGGGCTCTAGGCGCGGGCTCAGTAGCTGTGGCTTGCAGGCTCTAGAGTGCAGGCCCAGTAGTTGTGGCGCACGGGCTTAGTTGCTCTGCAGCATGTGGGATCTTCCCAGACCAGGGATGGAACCTGTGTCCCCTGCATTGGCAGGTGGATCCTTAACCACTGCGCCACCAGGGAAGTCTGAACCTTCAGTTTTTACACAAGCACTGTCATCATGGGTGATTCCATACTTCATATATCAGGTCAAACACCTAAAAGAACACATAAAGCTGAAAATTGGAAATAAAATCTTTTACTTTTTTGTCAATTAGTATAACATAATCCTGCATTTTGACAGTCATCCAAATTTGCTCTGTAGGACCCTTGAAAGACAGAAGAACCTACACTGTTTTTCATATTTTGGTGTGAAAACTCAGATTTAGTTACCATGATGGTTTCCTCCTCTGCCTAGGTAGACCAGGTATCTTCACAGTCGCTATTTTAAAGTTTGTCTATAGACCATATGAACAGGAACTAATAATAACCCAGAACAGGGTTTGGCTTACCATAGAGTAAGTTTTCAATAAATATTTGTTGGCTTGAAATTGCCTTGTGAGGCACTGATGAGAAATCATCAGATATCGATGCTGTCTGCTGACCTTTATTCATAGTCGCTTTCAAGTCAGACATCAAGCCTGCTTTCCATTCTCCGTCTGGAGAACCTATTATCCTTAAAGGCTTTGTTTGCAAAATACATTATCAGTAAAAGCAAAATACGCCATTAGAAAAATAGTGTGTTTACACGGAACTCAGTAAACTATTTTACACAGTAGTAAAAAATAAAACCAGTCATGTCTCCTCTTCCCCTATAATGTGAGATACTGCAAATTTCTAGGCGTCAAAAACCATAATAAATGTGCCCCAGGGAAACCATAATACCTCTAAAAATTCACATATGTATTCTCACCAGAAAAATTTGCCTTTGCTTCATTGTGTTGGAACAATCATCCAAGTTTTCTTGCAAAATAAACATTACGTACGGTACCTAGAAGGCTCAATTGTTGGATGTAATTTTAAGTTCAATAACATACCGCAAGGGGAAACACTCACAGTTGGAGTTAGAAATTCTGTTTTACTTGAAGCTTTGGATACAGGTTGAACTGAAGACAGAAATTATGGCATAAGTCTTATCAAAATTGGGTTCAGTCACAATGTTACAAAAAACTAATTGTGCCAGTCTTCTGACTATCCAATAAAGAAATGACCATAAAAGAGAGCCCTTGCTTTGAACACAACATAGTTTCCACAGCTAACAGTACTTATTAGTAAAAACCCAGCCATATTCCTTTCATAAGTCATAGTTTTTTTTGTTTTAAAGGTTTTTTTTTTTTTACTTATTTATTTATTTATTTTTGGCTGTGTTGGGTCTTCGTTTCGTGCGAGGGCTTTCTCTAGTTGCGGCGAGCGGGGGCCACTCTTCATCGCGGTGCGCGGGCCTCTCACTATCGCGGCCTCTCTTGTTGCGGAGCACAGGCTCCAGACGCGCAGGCTCAGTAGTTGTGGCTCACGGGCCCAGTTGCTCCGCGGCCTGTGGGATCTTCCCAGACCAGGGCTCGAACCCGTGTTCCCTGCATTGGCAGGCAGATTCTCAACCACTGCGCCACCAAGGAAGCCCCATAAATCATAGTTTCTTTCCAATTTAGTAAAACTCTGAAGAATGAAATGAGGCCTTGCTTTTAGGACATTATTGCAACGTACTAGCCATTCAAGAAACTTGTTGCTGAGTTCCATCAGTAGCGGGAGTGGAGAGCAGACCCCCGTGGGCCCTGGGCAGCCCTGCCGCCGGCCGAATTACCGTCACACCGCGAGGAGCGCAGCTGCCCGGGTCCGCCCCCCGCCCCGCCCCGCTCCCCGCCGCGCTCCCGCCGCATACGTGAGCTGGGAGGCCGACACCTCGCGTCCGCGCCTCCCCGCTTCAGCGCGGCGGACACCAAGCCGGGCACCAAGCCGGGCACCATCCACATCCGCCGCGCCTGCCGGCGGGCACCGCAAGAGCAACGCGGGGAAGGTTTCGAGAATATTCACTGTAAGAAACGGATATGGTTTCCTCAACAGGAAGGACTCCAAGGAAGATGTATTTGTACAGCCGACAGTTACCCAGGAAGTCCTCTCGCGGTGTAGGGGATGGAGAGACTGTGGAGTTTGTGTTGGAGAAAAGATTGCGGGGGCAGTCAACGTGCAGCAGAGCGGAATCGTTCTAGAGGCGTTCCCTGTCGCAGGGGATGCAACACAATGACCAGCAGAATGGCCAGAATGGTGAGAGTGGGGGAAAGAGTGAAGGATGGAAGATGCTCCCCAAGGCCAGGCCGCAGAGCGCCGGCCCTGCCGCAGGCCACGGTGCCCACCCCCCTGCGGAGACGCTTTGGGCGCCATCGCGGTGCTCCAGCCCTCCTGTGCAGGGAGAAGGAATGGAGGGTGCTGCCAACCACGGTGCCCAGGAGCAAGGTAGACCAGTGAGACAGAAAGTGTACCGAGGTTAGAGATCGCGATTCCGCAGATATCACGAGGGATGAAGAAAGGAAGGCACAAGACACCAGGAGTAAGTAGAGCTAAGTTCTAGTTCCAGTTCTGTCCCTTGTTCGTTGTATAACCTGGAACAATTCATGTCACCCTTTTGGGTCTCAGTTTCCTTTTCACAAGGGAAATAATTGGGAAAATGAGCTCTAATATCCTTTCTTGCTTTAAAATTGGATAAATTGTGTTCATCACTATTGTTTTTGTGCCCAAGAGTTACCAGTGAATTTCACATGAAATTAAAACATAAATTTATTCTATGTTTTAAAAATGGTCATCATTTTGAGTATTAGTGAAGAGGAAATAAAGGATGGAATTAAATTTATTGCCTGTCTTCATGACCCAGAGCTTCAGATACCCTAGAGGTCATCTGAGCAACCCATCTGCACAATGGGAGCACCACTTCCCCATTTGCTAGTGGACAAGGAGATGTGCAAGTCAGCCCACTCCACTTGCCCAACTGTGCTGGCTCCTCCCCCGTTCTCTTTTCCTCTCTATTTAGTATGTCATGTTCACTTTCTCACGCTGTTAGGTGGTACTGGATTCACTCTTGCCTCACTCTGTCTTCTTGGTTGCTACTTGATTTCAAAGTGCTTTTGCCTAAATTTATTTAACTCTAAATTTATTTATTTAAATTGATTTATTAATTTATTTAATATCAACTCTGTCTACATCCTACCTATAACTTGAGTGGCAGGGGGTAAATAAAACATATTGAAATCCTTGGAGACCAGGTTTAAATAATTGTGAGGTATTATTGATAGGTCATTCAGCTTAAAGAAGTTGACTACTCTGAGTTTTGCATATGTTAGCAACCTATTTGGAATGATTGCAATGACATTTATGTATGACTGACTCTGAGAATCTGGCCTTAGGGACCGTTTGGAAAAGAGCATAGTTTGTTTAATTGAAATTTCTGTCATAATTTCCCATGTCAAAGCAACTAAGTTTACATTCAGTGGTAGTTGTTGAGCTTAGAAGAAACAGAATGTTTGAGTTTTTACACAATGCATGTGACTGTGAACATCAGTCTGCCAAAAAAGGTATAAGTAGCATCATACATGGAGCCTGACTTGTGCAGGAAAAACCGCCAGACAGAAAGGGAATTATTTAAAATATTGGGGTTTTCCACATTGGTTCTTCTTTGCCTTAAGGGAAAGAAGCGGATGTAAAGACATCTGGAAAACTTTCATAAAGTGAGGATTTTACTTATCTACCTCTGGGTAGATAGCTTTAATTTCCAGACTCTTTAACTGTAATGGGAATACATTTGCTCATCATTCTGTGGAGTATTGTAGGAGAGAGGGAGGGCAAGACCTATTACAAATAACAGCCCAGTGTGGCTACATCTTCCACATGCTGAAATTAAAGGTTTTTTAAACTGGAGAATGCAAGGGTACCTAAGAGACTTATTTATGTAGTAGTGGATATTAAACCTAAGCCCTTTTGTCCATTCTGTAGTGTAAATAGGAGAACATTTTTCTGTTTTTCCATCTGGATATGTTTGCTGTGATAGATCACTGACATGACTTTAATGTAAGGGAAGAATATATTTTAAAAAATATACAACAGCAAAAAAAAGAAGATTGAAGCGGGACCTGTGATTAGGATATGTAGAGTAAGGGTTCTTCTTTTTAGCTCTTCACTCTTTTGTTGCATCTGAAGATTTTACTTTTGTGCTGATTTGGGAATTTCTGCTTGCTTTTGCGTGTCTCTTCTTCTGTTGATGGTCTTAAGCTTTAGAGTTTTTGCAACTGAATTACAGCTTTATTTGTAGACGTGTGTGCTGAGTGCTATTGGACTAGACCAGAGGTTCTCAAAACACTGGTGTGAGAGGTAAAGAGCAGAAAGTGTGGGAAAAAATTTCTTTGATAAACAGGCAGGACTGTCACTAGCGGTTTCAAATATAAGGAAGAGGCTTTAGTTGTTGAGTTCTACAGCTTGTATGTTGGCTTCTGTTATTCATGGGAGGAGTTGCTGACAATACTTTGGGAAAACTTAGAAATTGTATGTATGGAATTTTAGCAACATAGATTTTGAAGTGCTTTTGAAGGTAAGAGTTATTTAAGAAGAGCACAGACTGCAGACAAAAAAAATATAAGGTGAACTTTAATTTTGCACAAATGACCTGCAAGTTATAGTCTGTTTTAAATTGTTTTTGGGAAATATATATTTATTTGAAACCTATTCCCCACCTTTCAATCTGATGCAAACTTTGGTCATTCTACCTAGAATTACTACTGTCAGTTCTCTAATTACATGCAAAAAATAAAATGGAGTGAAAGTTTTAGAACTGCTAAACCTTAGAGCTTGAGTTTCTAAAATGTTCTGGGTTGTTTTAGTGGAATGCCAGGATATACAGTGTCATGAATGAGCGTCTGTTGGCTTGATCTTTCTACTGTTGAGCACATTCCTTATTTTTTTCAGCAAAACTTTGTCTCCTTCTCCTTGTTTGTTAGTTTTCTTTAAGTTATTGTGATTTTCGTTGTGGATGAGGAGGAAAAATTCAAAGATATATTACTCTCCTAGTACACCAATAGCTTAGAAGAAGCCACATCATTTAGGAGCTTCCTGATAAGCTGACCTCAAGAATTCCTGAATTTACAGAATCATTTCAGGTTAACTCCACTATTTTAGAAATGGGTTGCATACGTTTATCTGATTTCTTTTGATTTTCATTTTCAGTGGTATGCATTTTATGTAGTTAACAAGTTACGGTTTCTTTACTATTTACTTGGACTGCAGTGCATTGTAGTATATATTCCTCATGGTGGAACAGTTTCCAGATGGCCTATGTATTGTGTAATGGTTTATATATATATATATATATATATATATTTTTTTTTTTTTCCTAATATGGGGCAAGCAATAACCATTTTTAAAAGAAGGTGGGAATACACAACAAGTATGTCTTTAGGCACTCATGCTTTGGGTGACTTTCCTATCTTGCCTACTCATCAGTGACTTGTAGACTCATCTAGTAGGGATGGGCAAAAAGCAAAACTAGAAATATTTCTCTCTAAGAAGCAAAATGAAAAAGAATGTCTAACACATAGAGCATCATGCAATTTCCCCTTGAAATGCCAATAGAAAACATCTAGAGTAAAGAGAAAATGATCATGAGACCTCTTACTTGACCCCTGTGGGTGGCTTTTGTTTCTAAACTCCTTAATTATAACAAGAATTGTCTTAGTTAAGCTATCTTCGACATTGATGGGGGAAGAAAAGGACATTAATTTCTAGTTTTATATGTTTAAAACCATTTACTTACTCTTTTCTCATCTTTCCTTCAACCTAAACATTATGTTGACTTTGATATGTAATTCTTGTTTCATTATAAAAAGGAGCACATAGTATATGAAATAAGTTGCTCTTCATTTTACCTAACACTGTCAATTTTATTTGTAATTATTATGTAGTTAACATGTTAATGATGTATGTTTTAGGTTTTTATTACTTAGAAACTTACAAATTACTTTTTAAAGAATGTATTTCATAATTACTAGGCTAGGTTATTTTGTGGTATGTCAAAATTCACTGAAATAAAATTAGAAAATTGAAAAGAATCTGTTATAAGTCATTTGCAACCAATTATGAAGACTTCCAAAATACTGTCTCATAGAGACACAGATGTGGTGACAATAGTAGAGGCCACATAGAATAACATATGGCTAGTCATTTAAGGGAGATAGTCCCATCTAGATAGGTCTGTTATCTGTTAAATTGTTTGCGCCTTCATTATAAATTCTGTAGATTGTTTATTCAGTTTTTAGAGAGGACAGTCTGGCCATATATCTCACTTAGAATGTACATGTTTATGAAGCTATATAGCACTACATTTTGAAGAGAGTGATCTTGGTCTCTCTTTTTTTTTAAAAGGCAGTTTTCTGAGACTATTGTCCCTGCAGCAATCAGTTTATACCGCTAGGGGTCAGTCTACATGAACAGATGTCCATGTATATCACTTAGGTGTCCAGTTTTAGGATAGTGTTATCATTTGATTTCATGCAGGGTCTTTTCATTTGGGGATAGAAGAATCTCCTTGGACACTTACACGGTAATATACAGCTTCTTGCATCCTGAATTTTCTAGCTATACTCTTGACAGGACATTTCTCGAAGGATTTCAATATACAACTTAACTGTTCTTTTCCCTTACCTGTCTCGTTTCTCTTCTCTCTGATGTCAGTTCAGAGCCCTCATCTAATTTAATAGGCAAGAACAAGAGAATGGCGGACAACAATGGAATCATAGGTCAGGGTCTTCCCCAAACCGTTATGAATGGGACTGAAGATGACAGTTGCTCACGGAATGACTGGATTTGGAGGGTGACTGACATGTGGGAGTTATGTATGAGGGTGGCTTTTTAACTATGGTGCCTTATCAAACTGCTGGTTTCTGTTACAGTATTTTTTTCCCCACATTTCCTCTGGTATCTGGAAGACAGTGAGGTCTGTCTTCCTCACTGCATTTTAAGTCCTTCCCAGGCAGGGGCTATATCTTATCCATCTTTCTTCTTCCAGTACTTAGCACAATGTTTGACACATAGTTGGCACTGATTGTGGTTTTTGAACTGAACTGAACTCAGTAAATACTAATATGCCAGAATGACCTACTACATAGTTATTTTTATTGGTAGAGAAATATTAAACATCAATGGAAATACCCATGGCATGATGGCCAAAAATAGAATGACCCCTTCTTCTTTTTCTTTCTAAAGAAGGAGAAGAATGTACATAGTTTAAAGTAATTGGGACAATTTGGAACTCTTATCAAGCTAATAATTGTTCTGAGAAAAGAGAAATGCCTCTAATTTTTAGGTAAAACTCAGAAATATTCCCATCTTTCTCCGAGGAGGGCATTCTTGTTAGTTTGGAGACAACAAGGCTTATTTCTCAGAACAGCCTTCATGTTAAGTATAGCATCACACTGGCCATGTTAGAAAATTAGTTTAAAATCATAGAATCCGGCTTTCAGGATTGGAAAGAAACTTATTGTTTGTTTAGCTCACATCATTGTGAGAAATATTATTCCCTTTTAAGCATAATGAGCACCAAAGTTTGTTAAAAGGGTGATGGCTTTAGTAATGATACTAAATGATATATATGTGTGTATATATATATGTACTTATACTAAATTATGTACTTATTATGCTGTGATCAAAAGTGAGGTTCAACTTGTGACCACTGGGAGTCACTGTGTAGCTGTCACAGCTAAGGAGGCCCCCCACACCATCCGCACCAGCTTGCTGGGCTGCCGGGGAGACAACACACTCACCTCTTTTCCCCAACCACTGGCATTTATCCATTTGCCAACCGGTAGTTATTAAGTGTCCACAGAGAGCTGGGTGCTGTGTTAAATCAGGCAACACAGTGAGAACAAGCTGCCAGTGTGGCTAGCCCTGTTTCCCCTCTCCCACCCCCCTCCCCAGCAAAGCTCTTTAAATCTCCCTTATGATTTATGTTTTATTTCTTTATTATTATTTATACATTTATTTATGAGGTTTTGTCTTTCCTACTAGAGATCCTTGAGAAAGAGGTCTACATTTTTATTTTGTAATTGTTAATCCCATTTACCGGTTTGTAGTAGATCCTTATTACATGTTTGTTGATGACTGGATGCTATGCCAGTTAATTCCTCTTGTTCTTTTGATTTTGCTGTGATTTCTTCTTGACTGCACTACTATCCAGTTATTGCCACCTGCCCTGCATCACTCCCTGCTCACTGTCCTTTAATGCTGTTGCAATAATGAAATGGTTATAGGTGAACACTTTTCCTCTCATATCAATTATTCTTCCTTCCTCATTCTGCTGTAACAGTTTAGAGGTCTTGTTTATACCACATCAGAAGTGAATGACATCAGTTATCAGCGGCAGCATTAACAGTCTCATTTTTGTTAGTGGGAACTAGAATTGAACAATGTGTGGAAGACACCATAGGAATTTAGAAATGTGAGTGATTCCATTTAGATTAGATCTGTCATGACTGACTCTAGAAAATTGAATTTTGCCTCTGGCTTTGAAGTAATGAGACATTCCATTCTCTGGAATGGAGAGCAGAGGACGTTTTGGGGAGAGATGTTCAGTTATGTCTTGGCAATAAGGAGAAGAATTTATGTCTAAAAATGAGAACATGTGTGGGGGGAAAGTGGGAAAAACTATCAAAGAGGTAGTGAGTCCATTTTGTGAAATACCTAGGATGTATTTCTAATCATGAGTTTTGGGACTGTAATATTGAATAGATCATGCTTAAAATTGGACCTTGAAGGCCACTTCTCATTTTATATCTTAATCTTCTTGCTAGAACAACTGGGTGTTCTCTGTAGGTACTACATCTGGAGTTATCATATCCAGTAATTTTTTCTGACACTTGCTATTACTAACAATACAAGTCTAAATATTGCCAGAGGGTCTCAACTTTCTTGCAGAAAAGTTGGCATTTCATCCAAAGAACCTTTGCTTTTGCAGATGACAACTGCTGGAACATATGAGGCCCGAAGGTGACCCAGTGTTTGGACACCTGATTTGTTACAAAGAGAGCATAGAGCTCCAAGTCATATCACAGATTTTCCATTTTTCCTTTGGCTTCCATTTTAAAAAAATATTCTCCTGGAAAACTTTCTGCCAGACTAGGAACCACAGATGCCGAACTTATGTGATAAAACATTGAGGCCCTTGAGGATAAATTGGTGACAGGGAAAAGTTGCTTGTTGAATTAATTAAATTTGCATCTTTAAATATTTTAATTATTAGGTAAGTAGAAATGTGTGCTTAGGGTATAATTAGTAGTATAATTCTATTTTTATTCTATTCATTCTTTTCTTAACTTCTCTCCTTCATGCTATGTTTAAGGATTGCCAGTTCAGGGGAACAACCCTTTTTTCCCATAATTGAGAATCAACCTTTATTCCCATAATTGCATAGAGACTTCTGTTCTTGTTAATGCCAATAAATTTTTAGTCCCATTAAGGGAAATGGATCTTTATTTTTGTGAAAGTTGTAGTATGAGATGGCTGGAACCTCACAGGTAATAAAGACAAACTGATTAAATGAAGAAAACCATAAAGAAAACAATTGATTTATGGTAATGATTTTTTGTTGTCCAAAAAAGTCTCCGTAATTAAATTTTCTTCCATGAGAATAATAGTGAAGGAGCCTACAGAAATTATATGTGTGTATGTCTGATTTCAGGCTATGTATTTTATTATCTTATGGGATTAGCTCATATACCCTGAACACTCACTTACGTGTAGAGCATGTTGTTCAACCTATAAGAGGAGGTCAACCACAATTTTTAAATCAACAACTGAAACAGATAGTGTACCTGGTATAAAAACATCTTACTTCACTTTCTAAGGACTGGTAAGAGACCGTGTTAATCCTATGTCTACCCAAGGCTTGCAGTATGATTGGGAAAAAAAACTCAACAGGTATATACCATTTAACTCAGTAGATATTTCTATAGATTTTTAACTCTCTAATTTTGAAAATAGATTAATAATTAAACTAATTTGTTGTAGTAAAAGTGTCCGTAAATAATTGTGTGCAAATTGATTTTCAAAATGTAATTATCATGTAAGGGTACCAAAAATAGTTTCCTATTAAAAAAATTGCAGAGTGTTTTTGGTAATTAACCTTTTAAATATTGCAAATAACCTTTACATAGATAAAATGTAAATTATATTTAGTAAGCCAGAATTTTTCATATATATCGAGATCTCTTAAAAATTGGTCAAATATGCAACTGCCTTCTATTTGGGATTAATAAAAGATACACCTACAGTGTCTCTTCTAAATGACACTAGAAGCATACTTACCACTGAGCTTGACCTAAATATTGAGATAAGAGGGTAGAATGGGTCTGCAGGCCATCAAAACAATCACATTAAAATTAAACAGTTTTGTCAGTCATAAAGATGGATATTTTATACTAAACACATTCAATCATTTACAGAAATTTTTACTTTAAGTAAAAAATTTGAATGGTGTGAGGCTGAGGCTCTATAAATACAGCTATAAAACATAATACAAAAAATCAAATGAACACGTGAGATAAATCCGTGAAGTTATTGGATAAAATTTTCAAAAATAATGGGAATAAGTACCTAAAATATTTTAATTCCTATTCCTTCAAAATCACTTACTGAACATGAATTCTGATTTATATTTGTGTTTTTAATCTGCCTCTTCCATTTCTCACCAGGGTCGAGTGGTTAATCTTATATGAAAGGAAAAACCGAATGAACAAAATAGTGGTAAATGTAAACTGAGTCCATATATGACCACTTGGTCTTGAAGCAGTAGAAAAATTATTTTATGCATAAATGGTCATTTGTCCCGAAATATTTCCTAGATAAATTGAGAATGTAATTTTCAGGTCATAACTTTTTGACAGCATAAAGGAATTTCTTTTTTAAAAAGGTACGTCTTCCTATAGAGTAGTAAGAAAAATCAGAAGGAATGCTTTAGAAAGGGGAAACTAGGAAATAAGGAATTAGAAGACACCTTAGAAATTATTCAATGACCAGTAAGTCTCCCTCAACACATAGATGGGGAAACTGAGCTGTGGAGAGAGATAAACGCAAGTTTGTCTACTTTTTTCTCTTAACTTTTTATTATAAAAACATTTTTAACATGCATAAAAGTAAAATGAGTAGCACAGGACTCTGCTGTCCTATATGGTAATCACTGGCAACTTGGCTGTAGAGCACTTCAAGGTGGCTAGTGCCACATGTTGAAATGATAATGTTTTAGGTATATTGAGTTAAATATATTTTAAAATGAATTTCACCTATTTCTTTTTACTCTTCAAAATGTGGCAACTAGAAAATTTGAAACTATATATATGGCTTACATTATATTTTTATTGGACAGCGCTGGCGTAGATTCCCCGTTTACTTACACCCACTTCAACAGTCATCAACTCATGACTCATCTTGTTTCATTTATACCCCATGCACTTTAGAACTGCCTATGGTCATACCGGTAATTGGTCCCAGCTTTGGCATGGAACACCTGCTTGTTGGCTAGTGCTCTTTCCACTACTGTACTTTTAAATTGAAGTCTTTTTTGTGTTTGCTAGCTTTACTGTCTCCCAATTATGTAAGATCACATCTCTGAGAGTTACTGATTTTGACAGGTTAATAATGCATTCATTCATTTCCTTTACAGACTATTATTTTAATTTAATTGATAAAGATTCTTGGGTCAGATTCTCCATTTACTTTACTAAGTAAGGTGGTCTCATTTGTAAGTCATTGCTCATTCTTCCAAAATCCTGGTCACCTAAGGATAGCAATGGAGTTAGTGCCTTCTCAGCTTACGCTTCTCATTTATATTTTTCATGCGAAGTTTCATTATTCACTGAAAGTAGATGTTAAAAAAGCATAATTGTTCAATAATCAATAAACATATTCATTGAATATTTACCATATTGAAAGCTCAGTGCGGGTGTATGTACCACCCCCCTCCCGCCACGATCTATCATTCAGAGAGTTAGTAGTCATGGGGTGGAAAGAGAGAGAAGGAAACACAAATTTGTTTCCAGACATGCTGGACCTGAAGTGTCAGGAAGAGATCAAAGCAGAAATGTCTAGAGATTAGCAAGAGCTGAGCTACTGGGGAAAACGTTTTCTATGTAGACAATTCTCTTCAGTGATGACTTCTTGAATCAAAGGGGAAAACATTTTGATAAAACTATTTATTATAGAAATATGCTCTTTCAGGGAATATTTACAATTTAGTTTCTTCATATATGTTTATATACCTTTGTTATAGTTATTTCAGTGAAGTATACTATCCGTATTTTAAAAAACATAGTTGTGTTATTTGGGTGTATGTAAGTCATTAACAGAACTATTTAATATGTTTTTTAACTTAATTACAAACCTGACTTAACTTATGCATTTCTATCTTGGAAAACTGCATGGGCTTTATCACAAAATCTGAGAGTTTTGAATTTTTCCTTTTACCTGAGGTCAACACTTAGAGAAAGTATCACACCTTCCGGGGTGATTTAGGTGGAAGTGATGATGTCTTTTGGTAGACTATCTTCTACGTGCTCCACAGAGCCACATCCACTTGGGAAACTGACCTGTAAGGACCATGTCAGCTGGCTCCCTTGCCCTCTTGTCCCCTGGTTAGGTGAGGACAGTGGGGAAAACCAGTGGGAGATAGGAAGTAGGGAGGAACATGAACTTTGGGACCTATTCCTCTTGTTCTCTTCCTGTGGGGTTGCTAGGGGTGGCTGCTGTCTACCCAGACTCTCTGTCTCTGGGTTTTGGTCACCACTCACTCCCCTGCAGACCTAGGGTTGCTAACGCCCCACCTATTAAAAGGCCAGGGGTACTGCCTCATCCCTTCTGGGCTTTTCACCCCTGCCTGTACATTTATAAAATCTTTTTATTAAATTCCCCTTAAACTATCCTAATTTGAATGTCCATCTGTTTTTTGTGGGATCCAAAAGTGTATGAGGATTTCCAGCCCTGGCTCTTCATGTTGGAATTCTGGTTTGACCCTGGATACCTCAGCATTCTCACCTCAGAAGCTGAGTTTCTACTTGGAAAAGAAATTAGCATGTTACTGGAGGCTCTGGGCCATTGAGCAAACGCTATAGAATAAGGGTTTTCTCACATTCCTTTCTAATAATAAAAGTTATGCTTCACCAGAATGAAATATAGAATAGAACTGACATTCCAGAATGTACTTGAAAACTAAACAATTCTTCAAGGTATACTTTAAACTAAGGAATGAGGTGGCAGCTGCGGTCCTGAAGTCAATACACTTGGACTTGACTTTAAATCGACGCCACAGACACATTTGGCCTCATGTTGCTGGCAACGGCATTAAGTCCTAGTGCACTTAAGAGCTTCAGGTTTCTAATAAGCATTTTCTTCAAAGCAGTGGCTTGATTTGCTCTGTGATTTTTGTCAAGTGCATATCATATCAAAGGATAAGTGTTTGCCAAAGGCTTTCTTCAGCCACAAAAAGGGGAGTTTTGTTTGAAGAAAGTCAAGTTGCACTGACTGGCTCCCACTGGGAAGATGAAAGGAATGACTGGATTTCCTGTTACTCTGTTGTTGTTGTTTGTATCCCTCAAATATTTAAATCACCATGAAAGGACTTGTCGCACTGTGAGAGCAGTGCAATTTGAGAAAGCCATTCAAAGGCCGCCAAATAGATTCACAGCTAATAAAATTGTATTTTTCTGTGGTGTTAAAGACCAGATTTATGGGAGATGATTAATAAGGGCCAGAATGCCAGGCATGGAAAGAGAGATTATTATTATCAGGAGATTATTTTCCAAATGCATTTCTCCACTGCAGATTCTTGATATGTATTATATACATTGAAAGAAACAATGAGATAAGTTGTAAAGGCTGGTTTTGGTTTGGTTATAAGGGGGGAGGAGAGGGTGGGATGAATTGGGAGATTAGGTTTGACATAAATACACTACCATGTGTAAAATAGATAGCTAGTGGGAACCTGCTGTATAGCACAGGGAGCTCAGCTCGGTGCTTTGTGATGACCTAGATGGGTGGGATTGGGGGGAGGTGGGAGGAAGGTCCAAGAGGGAGGGGATATAGGTATACATATAGCTGATTCACTTCATTGTACAGCAGAAACTAACACAACATTGTAAAGCAATTATACTCCAATAAAAAAAAAATAATGTAGCATTGAGACATGATATAAACTGTATAAATTCTATACATGTACATGGCCTAATGAATTTAGATTAATAATTTCAAATTTCAAATTAAAATTGCCGTGTTAATGATCTTAACTCTACAGTATGGAAAGTGTTCATCTTAATTAATTGCTGTATATTGTTTTCTTGTTATATTTCTGTGAAATGTGTGTATATATATATATATATATATATATATATATAATATATAAATTCATGTTTGTTCAAAGGATGAATGATTGGATAGTTCAAGCACATGTGTTTTCTTATTTTTGAATCTTTAAGAAGTCTGACTATTACAGTCATGTGATGATGCTTGTGCCCTGAAAAGGAAAATTAAAAAAGAAAAAGGAAAAGAAAAAAAGAAGGAAAAAGTACCACTATCTTTGTATTCATTATAATTTATAATTACCAATTAGGAAATTAACTACATAGGACCTTCTTATTCAAATGAAGCAAGTCACTTTATTGTCAGTCCTTGAGACAAAAGAGATGTATGACATTATCATACTTGCTCTCTCAAAAGGACAAAATCTGTGTCCCTCAATGAGGGCAAAAAAAAGTGAAGAACACCACCCCTACTCTGTATTGATTTTTATTTGAGTCTCATCTTTTCATGTTCTTATTTTTTATCTTTTTGTCTTATACTTTCTTTTCTTCCTATTTAAAAAAAATTATACAAGAAGTTAAGTTAATCATATTCCTTAGTATATGGGACATTCTCAACACTGTTCTGAAATAGATCCCTCTCCTATTTTATTTATTGATGTATTGCTTTTCTTACCCTTGTTCAAACCCCTCCTTCACAAAAGACAACCATAATGTGTATCTTTCTGTTCATATGGTCTTATAAAATATGTATTGCTGTTTCACATGCATCTATTTTTAATTTATGTTAATGGTATTAGAATAGATCTTTTTTTTGTTCTTACGGTTTTCACTTAATAGTATGTTTTAAGATTTTTCCTGTGACTGTGTGTAATATAGTGACCATAGTGTGCATTCACCAGGTGTTACCTACCTACTTCCTCGGTCTTGTCACCTATAATGTCTGCAGTCTTTGACCCACATACAAAACTGTATGATCCCTATGGACATACGTGAGGAGCTCTTTGACATATACAAAGGAACAGGGTTTCTGGGTTATAGGTTATATATATCTTTAGTTTGAATAAGTATTAACACATTATTCTCTGAATGTCTACACCAGTCCGTGTTTCTACCTGCAGTTCCTGAGGGTTCTCATATTCCCATAAATCTGCCAACACTTGGCATTATCTAGGTGGCTAATTTTTGTTAGTATAGGTGTAAAATAGATAGGTATTAATTATATCTCATTGTTATTGATATATCATTGTTTTACTGCACATTTTTCTGATTACTAATGAGTTTAAACATCTTATATGTTAGCTGGCCTTTTAGATTACCTCCTCTGTAATTGCTAGAATGTATACTTTGCCCAGTTTTCAACTGGGATTGATATTTTTTCCTTTTTTATTTTCTTAGTAGGGTCTACATATTAGAACCTTGATAGTTTTAGACATTGAAAACTTCTTACAATCTCCCATTTTCTCTGATCTTCATATCTTCCTTTTCTCTGATCTTCACGAGGTCTTTCCTTGAGCAAAATCCTCGTCTGATATAATAAGTTGTGTCTATTTTATGTATGTGTGGTTTTAGGGTTCGTATAAAAAGTCATTCCCCACCAAATGTCCCTAAGTTATCCTTCCATATTACCTATTAATTTTATTGTTTTTCATTACATATTTGAGTCTTTAATGTATTTGGAGTCTACATTTATATGTGGTGTGGATTGTGAATGGCTATAGATTGAATGTTTGTCTCCCCTCCCCCAAATTCATATGTTGAAATACTCACCCTCAGTGTGATGATATTAGGAGGTGTGGCCTTTGAGAGGTGATTAGGTTATGAGAGTGGAGCCCTCATGTGTGGGATTAGTGCACTTATGAATGAGACCCCAGGAAGCTCTTTTGCCCCTTCCACCACCTGGGGACATAGCTAGAAGATGGCTGTCTCCTACCAGGAAGCAGGCTCTCCAGACAGCGAATCTGCTGGTGACATGATCTTCAACCTCCTAGCCTCTAGAACTGTGAGAAATTTCTGTTGTTTATAAGCCACCCAGTTTAAAGTATTCTGCTATAGCAGCATGAATGGATGAAGACAGAGATTCAGTTTTATTTTTCTCCATATAGTAACATTTTTCTCAACTCTGTCTCTTAAACAATCTACCATTTGCCCATTGGTTGTGCTGCCACCTTTATCATATACTTCTGTTCATGGGTCAGAGTCTGAGCTATTTTCTTCCATTGGATCATTGTTCTTATACCATAACATACTGCCACTATATATATATATATATTTTTTTTTTTTTTAAACTAAAGCTGTATAGTATGACCTAATAGCTGATATGCCAAGTTTCCCTTTTTTTTAATTTTTAAAATTTAAAAAAATTTTTATTTTATTTTATTTTATTTTTTAACATCTTTATTGGAGTATAATTGCTTTACAATGGTGTGTTAGTTTCTGCTTTATAACAAAGTGAATCAGTTATACATATACATATGTTCCCATATCTCTTCCCTCTTGCAACTCCCTCCCTCCCACCCTCCCTATCAAATTTCCCTTTTTTTCTCTTCTTTTTTTTTGTACAGACTTTACCATTTGTGGACCTTTGTTTCCATATAAATTTTAGAGTGAATATATCAAAAATTTCAAAAATTGCTGTTGGGTTAAGAATGTACTGAATTTATAGGGGACACCTGACATCTTTATATTTTTAAGTTGTCTCACCCAAGGGCATGGTCTGTCTCTTCATTCATTCAGCTTATCTATGCCATAAAATTCCCCCCTAGAGTCTTGGGTATTTGTGTTTTGAATAAGTCCTAGAAATATATAGTGTTTAGGTAGTATCTCATTTTTATTATATTTTCTAATTGTTATTGTTTGCCTCTAAAGAGATCCTAATGAATTTTGCAATTTAATTTTATATCAGGAAATCTTTGTCAACTTCTTTTTTAGTTCTAATCATTTGGTCTATTGATTTCATTGATTGTCCTGCAGGATAATTACCTACTACAGTGTTGATATTTACTAGAATTCATTTTTGGCTGTTTTCAGGGGTATTTCCTCTTCTTTTCTGTGATTCTAGCCTTCTAGATTACAAATCTTATAAGACATTTGATAGTGTTGAATATAAAACTTTTACAACCATCTTTATCATCTTGTTTCGATGCTTTCTTCAAGATTGTTTTCAAGGTGGCTTTAATATGGCAAAATATTTGAGGCTTTGTATGCCTAAGAATATTTTTTTTATCATTTCCGAGTATTTAAAAGATAATATGGCTGGATATAAAATTCTTACATTAAAATTATTTCCCTTCCATACATTAAAGCATTAATTATAGCTGCAGGGAACCCAGGGTAACCTGATTCCTATCCTTTTGTAGGTTATCTACTTTTCCTCTTTGGAATTCCATTCTTGTCTTTGGTATTCTTAAATATCATAATAATGTGTCTAGAAGTAAACTTTCTTATTATATGTTTTTTAAAGTTGCTCGGAGAACTTTCAATCTGAGGTCTCACTTTTCATTAATTCTCGGAAATTTATCTTTGTTGTTTCTTCTTTCCTTTTTCACCTCCCCTATTTCAGGGATTCTCACCACCTGGAACTAGACCTTTCCATATCTCTTTATTTTTATTTTATATTTTATATCATTTTAGTTTTTCTTGCTGCTTTCTCTAAGGTTGCCTAAATCTGATTTCCTGCTTGTAATTTTATTCTTAAACTGTGTCTGTTGTGCTGTTTATTCAATCTCTTCTTTCTTTCAACCATTATCGTTCTTAGGCCTACTATTTGGTCAGTTTTTCAATTCTTGTTCCCATTTGATATTGCTAGCATCGTCCTTCATATATTTAAGTATATTTATTATGCTTTAATTTTTTAATTCCTCTGTTCAGCTTTAATTCATATGTGCTCAATTCATTGTTTTTCTTTTATAGTGGTTGTACTTGTTCTTTTGTCTTTAAGCACATTATCCTATGAGAGTATCAGCTACTCTGCCTGGTAATGTGTATTAAAAAACACTGAGGCCTAAATTATAATTTCTGTCTCTCCTGGTAAATTTTGGGAAATGGAAATGGGTGAAGCTTAGGGTAGAGAATTTTAGACATTATAGAACCACTGTTGTTCACTCTTGCTTATCATCATCAGATGAGGACCATTGATGATAAAAACACTTGCTTATTGTCAGACTACTTCTGTGGTCAGGGACTCACTTTTATTTATTTTTATTTTAAAATTTCTTATTAATTACCTTTCTTTTTTTTTATTTAATTTTTTATTTTATATTGGAGTATAGTTGATTTACAATGTTGTGTTAGCTTCAGGTGTACAGAAAAATGATTCAGTTATACATATACATATATCCATTCTTTTTCAGATTCTTTTCCCATATAGGTTATTACAGAATATTGAGTAGACTTCCCTGTGCTATACTATAGGTACTTGTTGATTATCTATTTTATGTATAGTAGTGTGTGTATGTTAATCCCAGACTCCTAATTTATCCCTCCCCACCCGCCATGTTTCCCCTTTGCTAACCATAAGTTTGTTTTCGAAGGCTGTGAGTCTGTTTCTGTTTTGTAAATAAGTTCATTTGTATCATTTTTTTAAGATTCCACATATAAGTGATATCATATATTTGTCTTTCTCGGTCTGACTTACTTCACTTAGTATGGTAATCTCTAGGTCCATCTGTGTTGCTGCAAATGGCATTATTTCATTCTTTTTTATGGCTGAGTAATATTCCATTGCATATATGTACTGCATCTTCTTTATCCATTCCTCTGTCAATGACATTTAGATCGCTTCCATGTCTTGGCTATTGTAAATAGTGCTGCAGTGAACATTGGGAGTGCATCTATCTTTTCGAATTATGGTTTTCTCCTGACATATGCCCAGTAGTGGGATTGCTGGGTCATATGGTAGTTCTATTTTTAGTTTTTTAAGGAACCTCCATACTGTTATCCATAGTGGCTGTACCAATTTACATACCCACCAACAGTGTAGGAGGGTAGGCACTCACTTTTCAACTCTTGGAAAGAAAGGGAGAAGGCAGTCTCCTTAGTTTGTAATCTGCTAGCCCTGGGGATAAGAAGGCGTTAAAGAATGAATGATGGGGGGCAGAAGGTCAGCTTGGATCTGTTTGAATCCACTTCTCATCCCAACAGGGCTTTTGCAGCACCTTGAAGTTATTCTGTGGGTGCTGGTGGTCTAGGCCACCATCATTAGCATATGGCTTCTGTGGCCAAGTGGCAAGTGATGATTTTCCCAAGCAAACACAAGAGAAAGGAAAGGGCAAAATATAAATATTTTCCTGACCACAGTGACCAATTCAGGACAATCTGTAGTCTCATTCGTGTTTTTTTGCAGGTTTTGTTGTGGTTGATTATTTTTGTTTGTTCATCTAATATATTCTTTCCTATAATTTCTGTAATTTTTCAGGAGGAATTCAGTGGGAACTTTCTGACAGCTTTTCTGTCCACTATCTGTTTATTCTCTCTCACTTTCTCTCTCCTTCCCTGTCCCCTTCCTTCTCCTTCCTTTCTTTTCCCTTTTCTTCCCTCTCTTCCCCAAACTCTGGAATAAGGACTGGAGTTAGCAGCTTTTACTTTTCTGCTCTGCCCATGTACAGTCTTCTAGCCCTACAGTTTTCTTAAAATGTTCAGAACCTCAGATCACGGTTTGAAATGTCCCCAATAAATTGCTCAGTTTTCTTCTACTGAAGGTGTTTGCCCAATGAGAGAAGTTGTCATTGACATTGGTGATGTTTAAGGAATTTACTTATTCATTGGCTCTTTCCTAAAAATCTTTGTCAGCTTTTTCTATCTTGTGGTTATTCTGTTGTTATTTTCCTTACCATTTCCTGGGTTTAATTACTTCCATATTCCATATAGCTCATATGATCCCAGAATTTTCAGACCCCTAGAGTTTTCATTTGCAATTGGTTAAAGTACAGTTATTTTAAGAGACACCCAAGAATTGCTCAGATATTCTTGGGAGAAGTTTAGTCCTGCCTGTTTTCTTCATAATATCCAGAATTCTCAAGAACTGGTTGGCCATTATCATATTTTTAGTGACAACTTCCTTCCTTTTTAGGAAAGGACGTTATCTATGGTTTTCTCTGGATGGGAGTAGAGATGAACTTTTTCCAGTTCTTTTAGATTTTCTGTATTTTAAAATTTTCCCCAGTGAACTACTTTAATAAAAAAAAAAAAAGATTTTTAAAATGAGAAAGGACTAAAAGGTAGTAAAACATTAAGAAATGCCTAAAACTTTAGGAACTATTAGTAAACTCTCTCATCGTTCTGTATTTCTCCAAATTCAACGACTTGTTCATTTAGACATCTGGAAGTAAATTTCTTTTCAAGTCATTCTATAAATAAAATCTATATGAATTTTTTCCTAATATTTCACACTTTACATAAACTATATTAAAGATAAAAAACAGATAATGTTATAATATTATTCCTGATTCCTGGAAAAGATTTAGTCATAGTTAATGATAGCAGAGGTTTTCACCTCTATACTTGGACCAACATATGGAATTGTTTGTTAAATATCAGCGAGTGCAGTGTGGTGCCCAGACATCATGCTTTTTTTTTTTTTTTTTTCTTGTAGCAACAATTGAGACCAATAAAAAGTAAAACATCTTCCATAAACTTTACATAGGGAAGGGATGATAAGATTTTCCCTTGGACCTTCAGAGTAAAAATTGCCATGCAAAGACTAGAGATTTAATGCATCAAAAATTGTTCTTTTCTGCTATGAAAAGTTTTGTCTCTTGAGCTCCCACACAAAACACACTTGGACCTCTCCATAAAACTGAAATGATTCTGTGATGAGGAGGAGTGACAACTATTTAAAGCATATGTCTCCTTTGGTATAGATACATAGAACACTGTCATTTGCACATACATTGCTAATGTTTTACTCTGAAACCTTGTATTTCTTCACACATTTGGTTAACCATATGCCTTTGATGACAATCCAGTCTTAAAGCATTGCTTCTTATAGGGTATGAGAAGTCTAATTAAGCTAAAATTTTAAACTAAGTCTGTAATGCATTTTGATTTCTCATGGGGTTCTAATCCAGTTTACAAAATGTTTCCAGATGTACAGTCTAGTTCCAGATAAATTTTTATGTATGTGCAGAAATCCTAATGCTTAAATTACAAAAATATAATATTTATATTCTTTGTTGTGGAAGTTACATTTGGGACATCATCTTGAAATTATTAAGATCGTAGATAGTTGTACAGAGTAACTTAAAAAATTTTGCATTTGTGTTCAAAACTAGTGACCATAATCTTTGAAAATGTAGGCCCATACATTAATCTTAGAGATTTACTATATTTAAGTTTATTCTAATTTGCTATTGTATCTTGGGAGATGCATTGCACTGTGAGGGACAGAACTGAGGGAGGGAGCTTGTATAACAGATGGTTATTTTATGCAAGATATATTTGCAGCTAACTCTTTGATTCTGAATGTTTCCTAAATTCATTTGTTCATTTATTTAATAATAGGTCAGCTATGATGCTGGAGATCAGTAACATAAAGATGAATGGGATACTATATATAGAAAACCCTAAAGACTCCACACAAAAACTACTATAACTGATAAACGAATTGAGCAAGGTAGCAGGATACAAAATTAACATACAGAAATGGGTTGTGTTTCTTTACACTAACAGTGAAATATCAGAAAGGGAATGTAAACAAACAACACCTTTTAAAATTGCATCCAAAAAATATTTAGGAATAAACCTCACTGGGGAGGTGACTTATATGCTGAAAGCTACGAAACATTAATAAAGGAAATTGAAGATGATTCAAAGAAATAGAAAGATATCCCATGCTCTTGGATTGGAAGAATTAATATTGTTAAAATGGCCACACTACCCAAAGCAATCTACAGATTTAATGCAATAGCTATCAAAACACCCATGACATTTTCCACAAAACTAGAACAAATAACCCTAAAATTTATATGGAACCATAAAAGACCCAGAATTGCCAAGGCAATCCTGAGGAAAAAGAACAAAGCCGGAGGCATAACCATCCCAAACTTCAGACAATACTACAAAGCTACAGTAATCAAAACACTGTGGTATTGACACAAAAACAGACATATGGATCAATGGAACAGAATAGAGAGCCCAGAAAGAAACCCACACACCTATGGACAATTAACCTTTGACAAAGCAGGCAAGAATACACAATGGGAAAAGACAGTCTTTTCAGCAAGTGGAACTGGGAAAGTTGGACAGCTGCATGTAAATCAGTGAAGCTAGAACACACCCTCACAGCATATGCAAAAATAAACTCAAAATGGCTTAAAGATCTAAATATAAAACAAGACACCATAAAACTCCTAGAAGAGAACATAGGAAAAACATTCTCTGACATAAATTGTACCAGTGTTTTCTTAGGTCAGTCTCCCAAGGCAATAGAAATAAAAGCAAAAATGAACAAATGGGACCTAATCAAATTTATAAGCTTTTGCACAGCAAAGGAAACCATAAACAAAATGAAAGGACATCCTATGGACAGGGAGAAGATATTTGCAAATGGCGTGACTGACAAGGGCTTAATTTCCAAAGTATACAAATAGCTCCTAGAATTCAACAACAACAACAACAAAAAACCAATCGAAAAATGCACAGTAATCGTAAATAGACATTTCTCCAAAGTAGTCATACAGTTGGCCAATAGACACATGAAAAGATGCTCATCATCACTGATTATTAGAGAAATGCAAATCAAAACTACAATGAGGTACCACCTCACACCAGTCAGAATGGCCATCATTAAAAAGTCTACAAATAATTAATGCTGGAGAGGGTGTGGAGAAAGAGAACCCTCTTACACTGTTGGTGGGAATGTAAATTGGTGCAGCCACTGTGGAAAACAGTATGGAGGTTCCTCAAAAAAACTAAAAAGAGAGTTGCCATATGATTCAGCAATCCCTCTCCTGGGGATATACCAAGGCAAAACTATAATTAGAAAAGATACATGCACCCCAGTGTGCATAGCAGCACTATTTACAATAGCCAAGACATGGAAACAACCTAAATGTCCATTGACAGACGAATGGATAAAGAAGATGTGGGGTATATATATATATATATATATATATATATATACACACACACACACACACACACACACACACATATATATACAATGGAATATTACTCAGCCATTAAAAAGAATGAAATAATGCCATTTGCAGCAACATGGATGTAACTAGAGATTATCATACCAAGTGACGTAAGTCAGAAAGAGAAAGACAAATACCATATGATATCACTTATATGTGGAATCTAAACTATGACACAAATGAACATATCTATGAAACATAAACAGACTTACAGATATAGAGAACAGACTTGTAGTTGCCAAGGGGGAGGAGTTGGGGGAAGGAAGGAATGGGAGTTTTGGATTAGCAGTTGCAAGCTATTACATATAGGATAGATAAACAACAAGGTCCTACTGCATAGCACAGGGAACTATATTCAATATCCTATGATAAGCCATAATGGAAAAGAATATGAAAAAGCATATATATATGTGTAACTGAGTCACTCTGCTGTACAGCAGAAATTAAACACAACATTGTAAATCAACTATACTTCAATAAAATTTTTTTAAAAAGATGAATGGAAGAATGTTCTGAAAGAGCTCACAGTCTGGTGGAGGAAATAGAAACACAAATGCATCTTTAGAGATGAGTAGGATGTAACAAAGTGAATACTGAGGGAAAAGAAAACTCTCTGAAAAAAAAAAAAAACCTCTCTAAGCAGAAGGTTCATCATTAGCTAGGATGTGAGTGTGGTAACAGCATGGGTGATTTTAAGCAGTTCTGTGTCTCCAGTGAGTAAAGTGTAATGTCATTAGTGACAATAGATCAGGCTGGAAAAGCAGTCAGCAAAAAGTACAGCAAGGCCTTTCTTACTTGTCTGGAAGTTTTCCTGCAGTGGGAAGCAAGGCAAATGCCTTTAAGAGGGTGTAGTAATTTGGGTCAAACAGAGAATTGCTTAGGTTGTAAAGACAAAGACACTAGTCTCACCTACAACTAAGCAAATCCCTGTACTGTGACATGGGAACATCCCCAGGAAAAATGCGTGCTTATGGTCATCATAATAAATCCAAAAGAATGTTTATTAAAGCCTTATTCATAACAGCCTCAAACTGAAACAACTAGAATCTCTATCATCAGAAAAATGGATAAATATATTAGGGGCATATTCATACAGTAGAATACATCTATGGAAAAAACAAACTAGAATAACTACATGGATACATTTCCACAGATGCAACTATATGGATGAATCTCAGGGACACAAGGTGGAACAAAATGAGCCAGACACAAAAAGGAACAAACATTATAATCCCATTTTTTATATAGTTCATGAATAGTGAAAACATATCTTTTTTGATAGAAGTTAGGTTAGTTTTGGGGAGGATATTGACTATGAGGGGGAGTGAGGGAGCATATGGGATACTGAAGATGTTTAATATTGTATCAAAAATTACATGGATGTGTATGCAAAATTCACAAATTCATTGTGCTATACACTTAAGACCTGTTAGCCTTTTCCCATGTATTTTGTACCTTAATACAAATTTTAAAAAACGTGCAAGTCAGTGGAAATTATTGGAATTACTTGGAAAGTAGTCTATTTTTTCCTCTTGTATTTTGTTAGTGCTTGTGTGCATTTGTGTCATAATAGAATGAACATTGGACTTTGTCTCAAAATAATTGGATTTAAACCGTAGCTCAGCTTAGTAGTGGTGAGATTTTGCACAGATACTTTAGCCTCTTGGAGCTTCATTTTTCTCTCTTTAAAATGGAAATAATAATAACTGTTTCACAGGATTGCTGTAAGAACTAAATAAGACAGTTTTAGTTTTGTCGAAAGCAGAATAAGCCCAGGGTGAGGAAGGAAAGTAAAACTTCTCCAAAATTTGCCAAGGATAATTTATACTAGTTTTCTTAAGATTTGTTTCTTTGTTTCCATCTTCCTAAGGTGAACAGTTTTTCTTTTTTTTCTTCTTCTTTCCTTTTTTTTTCAGTATTATTAATCTTAAGGACCTCATCCAAAGAGGATGATAGAATTTGAATTATTTTGCTCAACATTATATATATAATTTACTTAGAATAACAATATTAATATTAATTTTACCACCAAGTAAACTGACTGAAAATAGCTAAAAATATTTTTTGCATTTGTTTCCCTCATTTTCCCATTTTTTTATAGTGATACTATATCTACTCTGTCAGAGCATATAGAAATTAGGTATTGTACTTTATGCCTTTTGATTACTCTTATTTCTACATGTAACTGTATATTTAATGTTCACTATCAGTCCTTATTTCAGTATCTCCTTAGTCATTTTGGTTGTTTGAAACTGTTTTCTAGTTGATTCCTCAGAAAGGGTTCAAAGGAAATTATTCCTTGAATTTTTATCTGATATCTGATATTGATATCAGACAAATTTATATTTGAAAGTTGGTTTTGTTGGATATATAATCCTCAGTTCATGTTTCCTTTCCTTGAGTAGCATAAATATGTTTGTTACTCCATTTCTTCCGGCATAAAGCATTGCATCAAAATGTCTAATGGTAACCAAAATGTCCTTCCTTTGTTAGTCGCTTGTTTGTTGCTTTTTCTTTTACCTTAATTCTTGAAGAGTTTTCTTTTTCTTTAAAGCCCAGTAATATTACTAGAATATATCTTGGCGTTTGATATTTGATAGTCTCAGGTATGAGGTGCACTCTTTCAATATGTAGTTACAAACATTTTTAAGTTTCTGAAAAATTTTCTTGGAATATAGTTTTTAGTATTTGTCCTGTACCCTTAAATTTTCTTTTTCAGGATTGCCTATTGTCTTTTAGATCTTATCTTCTCTAATCATCACTTTCTCTTAATCCTATTTATCACTTCATTTCCTTTGATCTTCTATTTATAATAAGGCATTATCTGTTATATTCATTGCTCATGTATTTTTCTTAGTTTAGTTTTCGTTTCTGAATGATTGTTTTATTTTTAATTCTTTCCAAAGTTCTACCTCATTTCTTATTATTTTCTAACTCAAATTTATGTCATTTTTTCTTGTATAACCATTTTACTATCCTTTAGCTACTATAGAAATAGTGAATTATATTTTACATTTGTTATAGTTCGTATTACAGCTACATTATTTTCATTTTAGGGATATTACTTTGTTTCTTATTCTTTTTTTCCTTATAATACTTTTGTGTAGAATTCACTATGATCCTTCTGTGTTGCTCAATTTTTTGATAAAATTAGTTTTCCTTACCTTTTAGAAAGATTTACTTTACTGATTTACTTGAATGCAATTAACAAATGAATTTTCCTGAATTTAAATATAAGTTTTAAATCTAAGTGGTTTGAATGAAGTCTTTTCAGTTACTCGTAATCACTATTTCTAAACTTCCAGGATCATTCTAAGCTCAAATTGCCTTACACAGGATTCCAACCTCCTCCTCCTCCTCCTCCTCCTTCTTCTTCTTCTTCTTCTTCTTTTTTTTTATGACATGGTTCAAGGTTACTACTTGTTAACCATATGTTAGCTTGGTCTTGTTAGTACTTATCACTCTGTGTTAGCAGAAGACCATCTGTATTATAGAATTCAATTAGTAAAAATAATGTGTTCTATCTATGTTGTAGTTTCTTATATAAAGATATTTTCTTTAGTCTCTGTAATAAAAATAAAACATACATTTTACCATTAAAAAAAAAAAGATGTGGTTTAGCATAGATTTCCTAGCTTTGCAGAACTTCCTCTCCTGCTTTTTTATTTAAAAATACTTCTATAGTGTTGAAAATATGGTGGTTTGCTTTCTGAGATTTTCCGGCTCTATTCCCCTCCCCGACATTAATTTCAGCTTTAGTTTTCCTTGTTTCTGTTGCTTCTGCACTGCATGTTTATTCCATTCTCAGCAGCTTCTTCTCACACAGTTCTGTTTTTATTAGGAGATTTGGAGAGATTCAAAAACTCTGCCTCTGCCACCACCATTTTCCCCAAATCCTCTTAGTGGTAGAATTCTAATTATAAAAATTTAATGAATAAAGAGTGTAATGCTAGGCTCTTAAAGTTACTAGAGAGAATGGCATAAGATAGGGAAGTGAAAATAGAGAAAATGGAAAAACAGTGGATGCATAACATTAGAGACATTCTTTGAAGGAGTAGAATACAATACTAGCTAGCAGCATTGGATCAAGTAAAAGTGTACAGAAAAGTAAAATTTGTTAAACAGCTGGACTGTGGGGGAAAAAATAGGCATCCATCCTGCTACAACTCACAAACCATGTAATTTTATTTGTTTCAGATTGTAACATGAGATGTAACATTAGCAAGGAGCTGTGCTACTACAGAAGCCTATGTATATTTTCTTAAAACATTTTTCCTTAGAATATGGAGGTGCAAGTAGGCATGAGTGAGTAGAAATCATGACACAGATTAATGTATATATTAAGAATGTTTGATTAGACAGGAAATTTATTTTTAACATTTTTAAAAGCAATTTTGTCTTTCAATCAAGTGTTCAGATCTGTGACATTTGGAGAATAATTGTATATGCACATAGGTAATATAAAGATACTATGTTGACAGTGAAATAATCATTTCATCAAAATTATTCTTAAAACTCCCAAACAATAACAATTCCACTTTCATCAGATACAGTTAATGCTCAAAATGACATTAATCTGGAGAATGATTTATAGGAAAAAAATTTACAGTTTCAGATACAATCAATTAACAGTTAAAGTTGCTTTTCTGTATAATTGCTTATCAGAACTGAAACTACCTTAAAATCTAGTGTAAAGAGTCCCCATTTTAGAATAAGTTTTCAGGATTTATTATTTTGAACCTTTGAGTAAATCACTCTTTATGCATTCTTTCATTCTTTAAGGTACTACTAACACAAGTTGTTGTTGTTGTTTAATGTGAAAGATTTTAAATAATGAGCCAGAGAGAAGTACAAATTTTCATTCATCAGATATCTGCAAGGTGCTGGGGATATAGTATGGAAGAAGACAAAACTCCTGACCTCAAGGAAACTACATTACAGAGAGTGGTAACCAGGCTGTATTGCTGTCCACTGATGGGCCAGAGATTATCCACCCTTTCTAGTACAGTGGGCTGCCACCCTTCCTAGGATACACAAATAAAGGAAACAAATTAACAATAAGAAAGAGCTTATGTTACCAGCTTATTAAATACCATAACACTTTGAATGAACATTGCATAAATAATGTTTGCATATAAATAAAAATCACATATGTAATGGACTATTTTCCAACTTTCCAGGTCTCTCTTTTAATATACAGTATTATTTTTCAATATTGGAAACAAAACAAAACAAAACAAAACTTGTACTTCCACCCCAGCTAACTTTGGGGATTCCAGTGCATTAACATGATTCCCAAGGGTTTCCAGTGTAGCAAGAAGAGACAGTGTTGACCTTCTCTGCCTTCTGTGTTCCTGCTCCTGTCTTTCTTCTTGACCATGTTGAGCAGTCTCTTCACTCTCTGTGTATGTCTTCATTCTTCAGTGCACACCTAACAGCTTTATTTATTTATGTGTAGGAGATTTTAAGTAGATAGTTAGGAATGCTGAGGGTTAATCACAAATCTAAAAAGGAAATAACTAAAAAGTTGAACATCAGACATTACTTAAATAACCATTCTTTGCCCGTGCTTTATGACAGGGAATTTCTTTCTTGCAGTTTCACATCTGAGACTCTCTCCCATTGCAGACTGATGTGGTCTTTTTTCTTTCCCTCAAGAGAACTTGCACCCATCTCTTGTGTCTTGTCTCCCAGGCTATCAGGGAGATAAATGGAAAAATCTTGTTATTTTATATTGAGAGTGATTCTATAATTGTTCTATATTCAGGGAGATCAGACTTCCTCTCCATGCCGATCATGAATAACCAGGGATTTCTCGTTCATAATGTAAAGGTTAATTACTGAAATAACTTCAGTCTCCACTAGTGCTTCCCATTCTTACCAACTGCCATTTTTAAGTGGAAAAGGGAGGCATTTTGTAGTGGTTTAAGTTCTGTTCTGTCTCTTACCAGAGTCAACGCTACAAATGATAGCACTTATTTCTCTCCTCTAATCCAGCAAGTCTGATATAAGAAGAGTTTACATCTCATTTCCTAATGTCAGTTTTATGAAGATAAAACAACTGTATTAGCTTAATTTTAAGGAGCTTGAAGTATTTTCATGTTTATTACTATCAACTTTTGATGCAAATAATCAATATTGTTTCTGCAATGGATACGTTTTAATATTATAGTAGGTTTTAAATAAAAGGATAAAATAAGTATGCTATGTCAAGAAAATAAAGTTTCTGATTAGTTAAAACTATAATTTTAGCCATGCTATATTTCTGTATTCAACTTTCCATTTTTTATTATTTTATCCTAGTATTGTTTACTTCATTGTTTCCTAAAATAGAAATATGATATAGCTCATGTGAACAATGGCCAAGGTTTCAGAAAATGAACAAAGAGATTTTTGGTTCCTACTGATCCATTCATACTGCCTGAGCTAGCAAACCAAAGATTAAAAAAAAGCACACACTGCATTATTCCCACATTCCCCTTCCCTGCCTCCCAAACTTCATAGTGTGACACAACTATCTATGCAAATTGACCACCTGGTCTCATGCAAATTAGTCATGTTTTTAAAAGGGTAAAATAGGAGGGAATGTAATGTTCTTTAGCTTCAACTGACTTTCCTAGAACATTTAAAAATGACTAATTCAATTCCAATGATTGTTCTTAAATGTTGCCATGATAAAATTCCCACCTCATAAAGTAACATTGTCAAACAGCAGTAGCAATCCGTAGGATGTCAGGCCTAAACTCTAGATAAATTTCTTTCTTTAAAGGATTTTATGAAGACTGAATGAGACAGGCTATTTGAAAGGGCTTTCTTAATGAAAAGAATTATAGAACTATGAGCTATTATTATCACTCATTACATGTATGAATTTTAACTTCCATTTAAAATCTGTTTCTTGTTCTACTTGGCATTTGGTTGGATGCATATGTGGTTACTTTCACTTAATAGAATCCCTTCCTCTAATATGAGACTTATTATAGATTCTGATTAAAATGGTATAAATGTCAATATAAGATTCAGAGGGGAGAAATTAGTTCTAACAACTGCAGTACAGTTCAGCCCTCAATCAATTTACATATCTTGAGTTAATTTCTCTTAAATGTACTCTCATTACAAGTTCCATGTAAGCCTGGGTGAGGTATATAAGAATTCTGTTAATGTAGTAGAGCTATTTATTTCCCTTGCTTCCTCAAGACTGAACTTTTTTTCTGGTTTCTCTGACAGAGCATGTCAAGAATGATAATCTGGTCAAGTTGCAAGGTGTAACATGCCTATCTTGGCCATCAGACAGTGGATTTTTTTTTGGAGGGGGGTGGTCTATTAAAGGTCAAAACATGAGATTAAAGATAAATATCCATATATAAATATCCATCATAATGCTGCTGCCAGGAACATATTTAACAAGAGGATTTAATTAATCAAATGTCATCAATCACTGTCTTTTCCAGCTTGCTCCTGGAAGGAAAGCATATGTTTGAATTCATGCTGGAAAATGAATGATGAAAACTATTTTCAGACCTGAAACTTGCTCTAATCAACTTCATGGAGTGAGATATACTACAGAAACTTGTGAGAAATCTACTTTTCTCATTAAATGAAGATAGTGGTTACTAATTGAGAAGTATCTCCAGGCCTAGGCAGGAGGAAAATTGCATGGAAAGGTTGTCGAGGGAGATTTTGAAACTGATATCTGACTGGTCAATTTTAGGAAGTTTAGGCAAAGACACTTGACTGAGAAAAGTGAAATAACCCCCCCGCCCCTTTTCTGGGTCATTTTAGGTCATGTGAAATTAAGTCTGAAGGATCTAGTGTAAAACATAGTAACTATAGTTGATAACACTGTATTGTATAATTGAAATTTGCTGAGAGAAAAAAACAAATGCTTTCACACACAAAAAAGATATGTATGTGAGGTGACAGATATGTAAATTAATTAGATGGAAGGGATCCTTTCACAATGTATAACCACATCAAATCACCACCATATACACTTTAAATGTCTTACAATTTTATTTGTCAATTATACCTCAAAAAAGCTGAAATTTACAAAAAAGGAAATTGAGTCTTTCCTATGTTCTAGGGAGATTTTATCTCCTTTTATCAAAAGAGAGAAAGCCTGTGGGTACTTTTCAACTTTGTGTATTTAATAGGTCTGTGTTTGGTATAGAAATTACAAACCAATGATGATGATGATAGCTGACATATGTCAATGCTGTCTATGTTTTAGGCAATTTTCTAATTGCCTTATTTGGACTAATTTATTTAAATCTCACAAAAAAAATCATGTAGTGAGGATACTAAGGCATGGAGAACTTCAGTAACTTGCAAAAGTTTCCACAGATAGAAGTAGGCTACAGGGCTCATTCTCTTAACTATTGTCCTGAAGCTTCTAGTCAACAGTGGTGACTGATCATGACATTCAGAATTATGCCCAGATTTAAGGGCAAATTAAGTTCTGGATTAGGCTTGTAGAATTGACAATCCTGGCCCCACCTACAAAGTGTGAAATGTATGAAAGAGTTATTCTTTTTTCCATTCCTTCATATCAGAGACATTTCTGTGCAAGGCCTGTGCTAGGCAGTATGATGATACAGAGATGAATCAGATGCCCGAGGAGGGTACTGATAGAGGGAAGATATTGTAAATAACTATAATGACAGCAGGAAATGATAAGAGCCACAAAAGGGGTACAGAATTCCTCTGACATTAAAGATGAGAGGAAGAAATGTTTGCTTTTAAGGAGTGGGCAGACTATATTCTTTCCTGCATGTCTGAATGTCAAAATCAGGACCATAGATACTATCACTCAGTTTTTAACATTAGCAGGGAATTTGAATCAAACACTCAGGTTCCATAGACAATAGTTGTTTGGAACATATTCAAGTCCTCTCATGTTCTCATTTGGGAAACCTTTTTCCCTTTATTATCCACACACCTGAACTTTCATGCCATTTAGAAATGTAGACATGGATAATTAAACATAAAGTTAAACATTTCTGCTTAAGTATATTGCTTTCTGATGGAAGGCAGGTTATTTTCACGGTCTGATTCTAGTTATCATTTAAGGAACTGAAAGGGTAAATATTAAATAATATGCCCTAATTGGTGGATGACTGCATATAGCTTTTTTGTATTTCTTTCACCTGAGTCTGCCTTCCTTTCCTTCCTTCCTTCCTTCCTCTCTCTCTTTTTCTTTCTTTCTCTGTCTCCCTCTCTCTCTCTCTCCCCCCCTTTCTTCCTTCCCTCCATTCCTTCCCTTTTTCCTTCCTTTCTTTGTTTCTCCCTCCCTCCCTCCCTTGCCTCTCTCTCTTTCTCTTCCTCTCCTCCCTCCCTCCTGCAGTTCATCCCTCCCTCCCTCCCTTTTATCCTCTTTTTCTTATAGGAGGTTCAACAACCTGTTAGATCGACCTAGAATCAGGTTAAAAATGATGGAGTCATTCATTGAACCCTTGACTTCATAAACAGATACCCATTAATCAAGTGAATTTGAGCTTTACCTTACAAATCTACTGCAAACATACACATCTGGCGACAATAATTTTTACTTTAAAATCCATGAATTTTATTGAAAGAAAGAACCCTCAATTATAATGTTATGGCAAAATAATCCTTCAGAACTTTATGACTAATACCAAGCTTAAAAGTTCTGATTTTTAAATATTATCATTTTTGTATATGTAAATTTAGTAGGTGTGTAAGTAGTGAAATAATTTTATAATGTTGATTTAATTAAAATAATGAAGCATTTTCATAAGAATATATAATGATATCTTATTTCTATGTTTTAAAATATTCTTTAAACATTATTTGTGGAATATTTCTGATTCTATTGTGTAACAATAAGCATCAATTATAAAACTCTTCTGAGACATAAAGAGCAACCAACTGAGTTATCTTACTTGGATGTTTGCCAACTAGCAGACACTATAATTTTGTATCCTTGTCCTTATGTTGTTCTGACTGTAAACTTTAAGTGAACCCAAATATATTAACTATATTGATGTTTTTAAATGAGATGCCCCTACTAGTATTACATCCATATGTGCTGGCTGTAATTGGGAAAAATTAGATTTAATATTTACAAGAAGTCAGGCCACCAAAACAGCTGTTCCCAAGGCCTATGTCCCCTTTGGGCCTTTATATTCAAATGTCCCAGAGTATATATTTCTGCTATCCATTCTAGAAAGGATGAAGTACATTTTCAACTGGCAACAATTATAGGAAAGATACAGATTATAAAAGTTTTATAAATAATTTCATGGATGATCTTAAAGCATAACAGTCTTTAATTACTCATATTATATACTGGTTTATTCATATCCTCAAAGCAGGCATATACCTAGAGAGAACAATTTAACTGATCACATCTTTGCACATAATGCAAAAATCTACAGCACTCATGAGGTTCAGTATAACTGCCATGGGACTGGATGCTACTTACAGTATTTCCTTTTCTAGTATTTCTGGAATTGTATGAATGGTTCATTATAGACACATGTTTTGTTCAGCTCAGCTGGGAAAGCAGTAGGCTAAGAATTATAACCCACCTTAATGATAACTTCTAAAAAGTTTTTATAAACAATTCCTACTCTGTTATTTAGTATCTTAATATTTTGGTTGAAAAATTAATTTCTCAAATTGCACATATGAAGTGAAGGCCTCCCTGTCTAAATTAAGTTGCAAGTTAAGTAAGAAAATATGTGTACTATTTTTTTTCAGTTGGAGGCTAAATAGTGATAACTATGTTTTTCTATATGTCTCTGCTTAATTGAGATGGGAAATTTATCCATGAGGAGAAAATGCATGAACTAACAATGAACAACTATGGAAATGGTATGCAGTTTTTTTTCTCATTCTGGACTTCCCCCATCTCTCATACTATCTACACAAATTTGCTTTGAAAATGCTGACCCACTATCAAGAATTTTAAAGAGTCTCAGAGAGGTTTTACTCTACTTGAAAGCTCAAGAGTTAGCCTGCTACAGTTTTATGAATTCTGGCAGAAAACATGAGACTTCTGTGTCAGAGACAAAGGACTTGTTACTCCCAGCACAGCAAGCAGCATGAGCTTCATGTGCGCATCAGTCCCCTTGTCCCCCAAGTCTCACGGTAGGGAGATGCAGAAGGGCGTGAGTGGATGCTGTGAATGTAGTAGGTTTGGATCATAGCTGAGGAACCCCAAGCTTAATGAACTCCAGTATTTTACAACAAGCTGCAGGCAGACCTGTCCAACCACTGCCCTGTAGGAGACGTTATCTTTATTATACTAGAGGGTTTGTTTACTCTATCTTGGAGGAAGACACATTATCTCTATCTGACAAGGCTATTTGCTATGCAGACATCCATGAAAAGAATTCAGAATAAAGTGTAGTTAGTGGTAGTTAGTGTCCTTGCTCATAAAATGTACAGAGATATGAGATATCCATGGAGAATTGTCTCCAAATAATTGCAATTCCTTGTTTCTGCATCGACTTTGTTATGGCATATATTCGCAAGAGGACAACACTCTAGTTAATCTAACTGATAGAAACTGGGACCATATCTATCTGGTTTCTCTCATACAACATTTAATTAAGGATATTCCCAACAAGACTCCAAGCAGAAAGATGGGGCTAACATGCACTGTTTACCTCAACCATGCCATGCCTCCATTGACAATTAGGGTGTCCCTTAGAAGCCAGATGGTTTCTCCTTAAGTTTCTGTATTGAGCTTTCCACTTGGCTTGGGGAATTAAGCCAGGTGCAGAAAGACGTATTAAGAGATTGCCCAGTCTCCACTTTGTTCTTCAAGGGAGAAATCTAGGCCGAGTCTCACGTTCGTATCAACACTGGTCAGTGAGTTGGGGCTGACCTGAATGCCTTCCAGGTCTGAGATAGTGTTTCCTTAAACACTGAAGGTCCCTTGTGATCATCACTGAGGTTTAAGCAACCATGTTTTTGGGAGCGAGCCATGGTAATGACTGGTTTCCTCATGAAAATACCATCCTGAAGGTGCCTCTGGAAAGAAAGTGTTGTTTATAGTTAATGGTGCCCCTCAAACAGAACCTACATCAGTCAGGAGGCACAGATTGAACGTGCTTCCAATGTAGCCACCTGGCTGGATTGTAAACTGTAGCGTTCTAAGTTCAGTTTGAATAATTGACTCTATTCCTTATTTTTAGAGGGACTATCACTTTTTCCACACTACCAGCTGGTTGGTATTCCTCTGCCCAAGAGAATGACTGGGAATCAGGGTGGGGAAAGACATCAGAGGTATTTTGGGAGTTAGGACCATCCAATGCCCTTTCAGATAGACATCTTGAGAACATTAAGAGAAATGGCAATCAAATCACAGTCAGACTCATCTGGAACAGGATGATGGCTGACCCGGGATTCAGTTGACTTTAAGGCACTAAAGTTAAGTTTTGAAGAGTTGCACTCGGGCACTTTTTTTCATGCAGAAGATTCCACAGGGGGTTCTGAAAGAGAATGTTATTAAATTGCCTCCCTTCCCCATTCTTCCTGGCATCCTGGGTGTTGCCTCCTCAGGCGCCAGGATTGTTGCTCTTCATTCTTATCCACAAAATCAGTGTGTCTGTTTCAATAGCTATAACCTCACCTTTATCTTATCATCCCCCTCTTACACCCAGTCCTTTTGTCCAAAAAGATTAGTTACAAGAGTAAGGGCATTTCTATAAAACTTACAGGTACCTATTATGCTCCCCACTTTGGCCTGTGTGGATTACTGTAGGAGGACTCAGTAAGCAATGGACTACTAAATGGTCATTATCCTTAACATCTAAGACCATGTCAAGTCAACAAGAGATCCAAGGGGCTGGACCTGAATTAATTTGAATCTCTTAGGCCCCATTTTGGCTTGGCAGTCACCAAGAAGGTGATTTTTGAAGGCACTGAGTATTGTGAGTCTATCTAAATACTCCCAAGAAACTACTTTGCATGCAGGTACATGTTTTTCTCAGAACTTATTAGCCACTCCTGCTGAAGAGGTATGAAAATACTACATTACGGGTCATTGAGATTGGGCTTTTGACTTGCCAGTCAACAGGACATCATCAGTATAGTGAAAGCTTTGGACATTAGAGGGAAGAGGCATGCATGCTAATTCCTGACCCATCCACTGGTAGAAAGTTTCAGGGGAGTTTGTCCCACTAACATTTCTTTACATTTGGCTCTTCCCTGATTGAGGGAACCCCCATATGGCACTTAAGGAATGGTGAAGTACAAGAATATAACACATCAATCCTACTGTACATTCAGATGTTGAGGCATCAACAGTACTTTGAATTGGTCCCAAAGGATTCACCTACAAAATCGACAAAGATTTCCCCCCCTCACTATGAACCCTGTCTAAATAGCAACGGTTGAATTTGGTTATCTTCTTGTTCTGCAGAACTGGGTAGGATGGTGAGTTGGGTGCCTATAAGCAACAGAGTCATAAAAGTTTGAGTTTCTCCCATCCCTGAAGTGTGCTTGTATAGGTACATATGATTTTAGGTACGTGATGAAGAAGGGACAGCCTCAGCCCATCCCTAATCATCTTCTTCCATAAAGCAACTGAGATTAAGGTAGAGGAAGGAGGGAAGGATAGAAGGATAGAATGCATAGAGGGAGAGAATGACTCCACACCAGTAAGCATGGCACATCTACTTTTAGTTTCAAGTGGTCCTTGAATTGCACATGGCTCAACTGAAAAGACCTTTAATATTTTTGACCTACCCAATATTTGGTTCAGGTGGCAAGCTCATCATTACTGACACCATCTATTTCAGGTTGAGGGACTCCTTGACCCATAGCTAGAGCCATATAGCCTTTTGGCCAGAGTTTTGATGCTTTCTGTTGTCTTGTTATGATAATAGCCTTACCTCTTTTGCCTGGAGGAGAGTGACCAAGCATCACATCACTATTGGAACAGCTTGAATCAATCCTACCTTTCATCAATCACTCTAAATGTTCATTAATGGGTAGGACAGTAGGAGACCCTTCCTCCCTCCCCAACCCCACACTTCTTGGCTCTCCACATTCCAGGGAGTCTTCTCATGTTTCTAAACAGGCCCATGAGGCCTTATTCTTTTTCTTCCAGGAAGTCATGGCTCTGTCAGCATCCCAAACTCATTGATGAAATGTACTTGCAAACTAATAAGTTAGCCTAGCATACTTTCATGGAAGCTGGAGGAGCACATGAGATTCCAAGTTAGGAACTAAGGACTTTATTACTCACAGCACAGCAGGAAACACGAGCCTCATGTTTGCAGTGGTGTACCTTGCTCCCCACCCCACCAAGGCGCACGGGTTTGATCTATGCCACAGCTGAGGAACACTGAGCTTCGGGAAGCTGAATCTTTTATAATGAGCTACAAGCACATCTGACCAATCTTTTACCTGGAGGAACCCATTATCTTTTTTATACTGGACAATTACAAACCTGCATTCTTCTTTGAAGGGAGATACTATCTTCCAAGGCTGTTTTCTATGAAAACATACTTGAAAAGGTGGTTTGGAACAAAAGGGCAATAAGTACCTTTGTTTGCAAGTTGTGCAGAAATGCAAAAGATTCCTGGAGAATTGTCTTCTAATAACTGCTTCTTAAAAGTAATGATCTTTTCCTTTATATTCTTACCAAAATGTTACTCCATTTACTTTTATTCAGTAAAAATATGGATTAGAATAGAGTCTGTCATGGGGAGAAGAATAAGAAAATGGTGAGCCTGTTAGAGGTGGGCCTGTGAGTACAAAAGTGAAAAGGTCATTGGCAGCTCAGCTTATCAGTATTTGGGGCATGCTGTTCTACTAATAAGGTAGAATTCATTAATTAATGTAGCATGTGTTTATTGAATACCTACAACGTGCTAAACACAGTTTTTGTTTTTCGGCATAGGAGAGCAAGGGAGAAGGCGTGTAAAGTAACTATAATGCAGTATCTGTTGATATCATGGCCCTTCAGATAAGGGGCTGACTCTGGGTAGGTAGTAGGAATCAGATAAAGAGGAGGTCTTGAAAGCACATTGCAGGTTTTCCAAAAGTAATGCAGGTGGGAGGGGGAAAGGAATTCTATAAAGAAAGAAGGGTGAGCAAAGGCAAACATCTACAGAGTATTTCAAGAAACATTTTGTAGCTTGACTGAAATAAATCACAGATGAGAAAATGGCATTAGGAGGTACAACTGGATAGGTAAATGGGGCCCACCCATGGCAAGTTGTGACTGCTCTGCTAAGGGGTTCGTGCTTTATCTTTAGGGTAAAGAGAAAACCTTGAAGATTTATAGATAAGAGTATGGTATGATCAATCTACATATGATAAGAACCTCTTGACTGTTGTAAAATAAATATGAGAAAGAGTTGGAGTTAAGGAGACAGTTAAAAGGCAAATGTAATCATACTTGTGAAATATACTAGGGGCAGAGTCAAGGTAATAGAAAGGAGTGGAAGATTTTAGAGACTTTGGACAAAGTCTTTTGAAACTGGATGAGAAAGTGTAAGTGTTAGAGAGGCAGAAAAAAGGGCACCCCTGTTTTTAAAACTTGTTTATTGCAAAAGTGGCCAACCAATGTCATTTTGATAATGATAGAGGTTTATTCGCAAAGCTTCTAAGAATAAACTTGTTCAATATTTCAAGGTACAGAATGTGCTTATATTAACGTTAAGAGCTTTCACTTTCCCATTCCATTTGATGCTCTGGTAAAGTGACATAGATTGCACAAAACTTTCTTTGTTACCGATGTTACTCATGCTTGAAATAATCTCCTGCAAAAAATGGAATTAATGTTTGGTCGTATTTTTCCTGCCTTTAACTATTGTGATTTTAACTTTTTTATTTGAATCAACTGATAGTGGAATAAAGCAACTATTTTTTTTAAATTATAAGATCTAAAAAATATAGACCAAATACTCAAGGAATCACCAAAAACTATAGCTTTATTAAATTTGGAATCAGATATCTAATCTATCAAATAATCATGAAAACTATAGTTTTGTCAAATAATTTTGAAATCAAGTATCTCCATTTCCATGCTCAGAGACTATTAATATTGCTGTTATAGTCTCAGTGCAGTATATAATAAGAAAGGAAAACTTTTTATGTACAGTAATCAGTGGCTTCATGCAGAGATTAAAAAATGCAAAGAATCCTTGCAAATAATTAAGCATCCTAATTCTGGATAGTCTTTGATTAATACATTGAAAGGCAACGCACCTCCAGAGTCTTGGAATGTGGCACTGTGATAATGCTGCAGCTGAGCTTTCATTGTTCTAGCTGAAGATTAATTATCTGCCTTCCTCCTATAATATCCGTTTAGGGCCTTATAAATTGGATCCAGCTATTAGCGCTATTCATTTATTTCCTGTGAAGATGTTTGAAGCTTTATCTACTTGAGTGTTAGATTTAGTATCACTTTTCATTTCCTTCTTAGCTAACTACATGTTCTTCTATATAGCTTTATTCTAATGTCTTTTCCTCACTTCACCCCAACCCTCTGAGACACAAACACAATACGCACACTCACACACTAATACAAAAGATCTTTTCCTCCATTTCTTGGTAGCTTTCTAATAAATTTATTGTATTTGTAAAGGTTGAAAAAAGTATCACAAAATGAGGGAAAGATAGATCATCACTTTTAGTGAGCCTATTTATGACTCTAGACTGTGGACTTCACAAATGTTTCTCAGTATCTTTTCTCCCCTCTTAGGTGAAAAAGGATGGCTAGAGTGGGCTAGAGTTGGGTATTTCCCAAACTACAGGTCAGTTAGGTTTTGATAAAACCCCATCAGGTTAGGTTCTGGTTAAAAATTTTTCCTGAAGTCAGGCCTTATTGAGAACACAGTGCTCTTGAATATTTCAAAATGGTTCCTTTTCCCAGAAGCATGGGGGAATTTTTCTCTGATATTTACTGTGAGAACTTGGTTGAGCTCCTGGAGGTAAAACTCTCGAAAGCGTGGGGGCTTCCTATAACTGGGTCCCCCTGGAGTTTTTAACTCTCAGACTTGTCTGCACTGAGCCTCCAGCAATTTGTCAATAAAGGTTCAAGTTTTCCTAGTCCAGCACTGGTTCCTGAGGTGGCTTTGAATGGTTCCAGTAAGCTGAGACTCCCTGTATTTGTCTGTTTCTCCAATTTTGTGGGCAGTGGTTTGCTCTGTGTCCTCATCTGTCTTATGAATCCAAGAATCCAGAAGAGTTGTTGATTTTTCAGTCTGTTCAGCTTTTTACTTATTATTAGGACAATGTGGCAACTTCTTAGCTCCTTATATGTGGAACTGGACACCCTGTCATGACTTTCATACTTTGTGTTAGCTCATGAGACTTATCAGCAACACAGGTTGATACAGAAAGAAAAATAAGCTGGGCTTCAGTAGCTGCCCATCTTCCAAATTTAAGCAGATATTAGGCATTCAGTTAGGCTAGGTATAGTGTTTTATAGAGTTCAGTTTTCTTTTGTCCTACTTCAGTGCTGAGAAGTCACAGAATTAGGTTAGTATGACAGGGCAATGAGCAATCTAGTCAGTGTAAAAAAATTAGTAAACAGAAATCTAAATTAAATAGAGTTGGGAGCACAAAAGAGGGAGCCCTCACACCCTGTGATGGTAGCAGATCCCAACAGGAAGAAAAAAGTCTCCTTTTTTTCCCTGGTAAGGACTCAGTCAATGAAAAGTCACGGACTCTTTGTTTACTGTAGCCCTCCCAACTTCCTTTTTCTCTCTATGCCAAGGGAAGCGTTCTCCTTCCCTTGCCATGCCGGGACTTTCATGTGGCTCGACATGATTTCAGACCCCAAACTGCAATTCTCTGCTGATCCTGAATAAACCCATCTTTGGTGGAGAAATATTTGGCAATCTATTTATATCAAGTCAGCATCAGCCAAGTGACTCATACTTCTAGGTATCTTACCTAATTGATGTGCACCCCACAAAGAGCTGGGGGAATGTGGAGATTGGTACAGCTCTTAAACTGTCAAGAATGAACCAGGGTCTCAGGCTCCTGGCCAAATAATTTCAGTAGTGTTCAGGGTAATTCTGTACCCAGATGGACCACCCAAAGTACAGACAGGGAAAGTGATCAGAATAAAAGAAGATGTTGGAGGATTTGGTAGTGCCATTTACGGCCTTGAGTAAAATGAATATTCTCCAATCTTTGCAAGTGGAGCTGTTTTCTGAGCTTAAAATATAATAGAAGAAAAAAGTAATATACAAGATCATAAAAGAAAAAAAAATAAATGGAATTGACCATAAAAGTTAAAATCTGTTTTAGGCTTCTGTTGCTACTATCCAAGCTCCTTTGACTTCATTAAGCTTCCTAAGACATATTGAACTTTGTTTAAGTAGTTGGACCTGGGAGTCAGACTAAGTGGGTTCAGTTATTGGTTCTGTTACTAGCTCTATGATTTGGATAAATCATTTAAATTCTCTATGCCTTTATTATCTCATTTATAAAATAGGTAAGATAAGTTATTTTGTGAGGATTTACATGAACTAAAAACTTACTACTTAGAACAGCATCCACCTGGCCATTGTAAGCATTTAATAAGTGTTAGCTATTGCTATTATTATCTAAAGTTAACAGTAATATATAATCATTAGTTCCAAATGTAGAGCCTTAGTTGACCATTATTGAGGGTACCATCAAGCTTAATGAAATAGAAAACACTCTATAATTTGGTGATTGCTTTTTCCCTGTGTTGTGGGCCATAAAACTTCCTTTTTTAAACAATTAAAATTTAAATAAATGTAGAAATCTTTAAATATTTGCTCCTCTCCTTATTGTCCTAAAGATCCTGAGCACCAAGTCTCCTTTGTTATGAAAATAGTGGGCTTATTGTCCTGAAAATTTTTGCTTATCATATAACTTGATAGTTCCTCATTGAAACAGTTTGTTGAGTTGATTTTCTTTCTCTGTTTTCTTGCTACTCATTTGTGGAGAAATACATACTTTAAAAATTATTTCCCACTCTAGTTGTGAGTTTCTGTTCTCTCTTTGAGTACTTTCTCTTAGCAAGAAATATTGAGGTCCTATAGGACAGGGGTATTGTTTATTTGTATAGTGTTATTCTTTTGTGAGACTGTTATTCAATTTAAAGAATAAATTGCACTCTGTGTGAAATGCTGCAAGGCAGGGTTGACCAGATGACCCAGGTTTGTAGACTTCTATTTTTTAAAGATATACTTTTGGTACTGTCCTTTCGGAATGGAAGTATGTTCTATGTTTCTAGTCTGCAGTGGGCCATCTTAGCATTTTCACTTCCAGAACATAGAAATAGAGAGATAGAAGGCACATAGTCAGAACTTGTACTATTTTCTCATGCTGCTAAAGCTTCTTTTAAATTTTAGAGGCAAAACCGAAAGCTGATTTGGTTATGCTGACATGTTTTTATTATTTTTACTTTTTTAGAATAATTGACTCTATTAAAGAGAAAGAAAGAGAAGGTTTTCCCCCTTTTTTAAGAACTAAGAATTTAAATAATACAGAAACCCAGTATGTGAATTTAGGAGAATTTTTATATTAAATGTAGACCTCTTCATTTTTGATCGTAGGAGAAAATGTGGTTGGGGAAACTTTCAAGCTTTTAAAGTTTTAACAAAATTCTATCATTGTTATATGCATAATTCATGCATGATTCAAAGACATTAGAGATTTTTTTTTTCTTGAGGAGTCCCACAATCTTCTGCAATATTTTTGCATCTACTTTCTTCCTAGAATGTTACTGATTATTCACTGAGGCTCCTGGCATAAAGAAGAAACTTGCCATAAGGCTGAGAATAAAACCATGTTCAGATTTTTGGCAGTTTGGTGAGTCATTGTGTCACTGTCCTTTCAATGTATTACATTATTTTAATTTATATTTTGTGACATATATTTGAATTAAAGTAGTTTCAGGAAGGTCATGAACTTAACAAAAATCTCCGGTTAATAAATTGCTTATCAGTTTTTAAAAAAATTAAACTACTTATGTCTCCAATTGAGAATTGTATGTTGAGGGAAAGTATTTCAGAATACTATTTGCGTTTAAATAAGGTTTGAGGTACCTGGAGTGGAAATCAAGTTTTTCAAATAAAAAATGCATACCGCTGGGAAAATAAGTTACTAGTCTTTAAAATTTAGAAAGTGACTGTCATAAACTATGTTTTTACTCCCAAAGAGATAGTTTAACATGTTCATACAATAATGGGGATAAAGAATTCTACCATTTTAGTTAGTTAACCAAATTACATTGAATACATGAAGCAATGTTTTTTTGAAAGTGAGAACAGTCTGATACTAGAGTTTAAAAGATTCTTCATGTCTTCTTACTGTAACGTTTCGAGTTTTAATAAATCAGTTTAATACTAATATAATTAACTTTCAGTGTGAGAGAATTTGCAGATGATACTCAAATTCTAATATTATTCTGAAGAATAGACTTATAGTGGTTTCTGAGTATAAGAATATTTATTTAATTGATGTAAAGCAGAGAATTAAACTGGCTGTCTAGATTCTATTTTTTTAAACTATATAAACATTTACCTTTAAATGATTAGTTTTATGAACTTTTTGTTGCCAATTCATATGGAAAACCTAATAACTAATTCATTACCAGTGAAGTGGGAATTAAATATATGGACATTATTAGCTATAAATGTATGAAATTTTTACCAGGGAAGATTCATTCAGCCTTCATCAGATAGAAATATATCTCAATTAGTCATAACATTAAAGTGGGGAAAGAATCACAAGACCAAAAGAGCAAAATGCCTGGGAAAGAAAATTATAAACTTTACTACAAAATTATAACTTCTTGGTCTTCAGTTTCAGCAAAGTGGGAGTATCATATTACTTTGTTAGGAGAAGCCAGTCATATAAAACACTGACCCAGATTCTCATTCTATAAAACTCTGTGGGAGAGTACACTCCACTGGCAAAATTTAGTCTGTAGAAGCATAACCACAATTAACAGATGCTTTTCTCCTGGCTAAATTCATTCCCTGGTCGTTTATATAGAAAAAAAAGTTCTTTGAAACTATTCAATAGCAAGGTAGACTAAGGAGATATTCCCTTATAGTGACAACTTCTACGTCCTTTATATCATTAGTTGATACAATCGTTCCCTCTGTGAGTAGTAGCTTTTACGAAGCTCATTTCAGTTCTGAAAATGAAATTCCCATGGACTGGCAGAGGCCAATAATTTAGTTCCATATGATTGTAAATTTAGATTCAGTAAGGCGTCTCTCTCCTCTAATAGAGTTTTACATCCAGAGATGCTAAACCTCAGTCATCTGTGCTGTTTCTGAGAAACAAATATACCAGATTATAGGATTTCAATTTGGTGAAATTAGAAACTGCAAGCTTAAATTTCAAAGCCCTACATTTAAAAATACTCAATAATGTTGGAAATGTCTTCTTTCATCCTTTTATTTGATTGTTATAAATCCTGTTTGAGCAGTGAATTTGTCGATTTGAGAAAATAGAAAGAATATAGTGTTGGTAATTAGAAGATTTGATTCTAATCTTAGTTTTGCCCTTAGGTAACTTTTCACCATTCTTCAATACACTTAACTTCCTTGGGCTTAATTGTCTTCCTTAGTAGAATCAGGAGGTTGGATAAAATGATTTTTTTTTGGCTTCCACTTCCTCGGCTTGCACCTGCTATGATTTGCTCTGATATTGAGGCTACACGTTTTGAGAGATTTTGAAGTTTCTGAATGGAACTCATATTTATTATAGTTCACTCCATATTCATTTCCTGATTGTTGTGCACTTTGTGATGTACACAAAGTTCATATTTCTTATATTTAAGTTACAGAAGCAGAAATCTGATTATGTAATTTATTTAACAAGTATCTTAGGATACATTGTTAAACAAAATGGGCAAAGATCACAGCTTATATTTACTGAAGAGAGACATAAACAAGAAACAATTAAAAAAATAATATATATGAAACAAAATATGTAACATTATGTTAGAAATCCATACATGTTATGGAAAAAGAAAAATAGAACAAGTAGGGGGACTTCGGTGGATTGCCTTATTAAATGGGGTGGGCAAGTTCACCAAGGAGAAGTTAGAACAAGAACATGGAAGAAATGAAGGAGTTAGCCAAGCCAGTATCTGGCAAAGAGCAGTTTCAGCATAAGGAACAGCTAAGATCCTAATGGAGGAATGTGTCTGTTGTGTTCATAGAACAGCAAGAAGGTCAGTATGGTTGTGGCTTTGTGTGCAAAAGGAAGAGTAGTAAAAAGGATTCTGAATTGATGCTGAGATTTCTGGAATTGGTTCTCTGATCTGAATAGGTATAAAGGTGCTAATGACTGTATTTCCAGTAGTAAAGAGAACACTGATAGTTCACGGTATGATGTGGCAATAAAGATATGCAAAATATTACCTTGGATTCTTCTAAACAAATACCTAGAGAAGGCAGGTTTTTGGGTGACCATGTATTTGGTACCTTAGCACATTTTTGTCAAACTAACACTTACAGTGAGATTATCTGGCTGCTCCTAATTGTGTTGGAAAAAGTGGGGAAAGAAAAAGACGAGCTCAAGGATTTGAATTTCCAGTTTAAGCCCCACATAAATGACCTGAAAGTTTCTATGTCTGCTCTGAAAGAAACCTTTATCTCCTAGAGCCACAGAGGTTGCTGAAAATCAGACCTAAGGTCTCATTCTGCTAGTGCTTAATTATAACACAAATTGAATTCCCAACCTTACAGGGTGTTTGCTGGTAAAGTAAGGGCATTGATTGGGAAGGAATGGAATCCTGAAAACTGGAATGGGGCCATATGGGAAGATCCTGGTGAGGCTGGGGACATGGAACCTCTAATAATTCTGAGTCTTCTTTGCCAGTAGAAGCAGCTGTTGCACCTCTACCTCAGGGGAGTAAGGCTGATATGCCTTAGGAGACTGCAGTGACCTCCCATGAATCAGCTGCCTTGCAAAACACTGCTGATCCGCCTTAGGACCCCTTTTTACATTTAGACCTTGAACTAGACTCACTTCCCAGTAGGCCCTGAAAGGTGAGGTACAAAGTATGACCATGAAGAAGAGTGCTGCACTCTGAAAGAACTACTTTTCCAATTTATACATACAGAAATCCAGGGAAGTATGTGTGGGAATGGATATTAAGGGTTTTAGATAATAATAGAAGGAATGCAAAGTTGGATAAGGCTGAATTTATTAATATATATCAATAAGCAGAGATTCTGGATTTAATGTTGCAGCTCAGGGAGTTAGAGAGGGCTCTTAACAGTTTGGTTGGCTGAAACATGGACCAAAAGGTGACCTGAATTAAATAAGTGGGAACAGCAGAGCTGCCTTGGTATATAGTAGGGGAGGGGATCAAAAGGCTTAGGAAGATGAGAATATAAGAGCAGATCTATCATGTAAGACCTGCTCACCCACCCTGGAAGAATCTAGAGGACACATCTTTTACTACAACTGTGAGATAAATTAGGTGACATCTAGCATCTTTGAAGAGCCCCTGGTCATTCTTTTCTGTAGGTCAGAAATTATAGTGGGAACTTAATTGGGAAACCTTAATGCAGTGAGTATTGTTGGATCATGGAGTGACAGAAGCCAGATGGTAACAATTAATCACGAAAGGCAAGGTGGGTGTGGTTATCATAATGGACATCAGAGTCAAAGCAATAATCAGAATAGCCTGAGTAGTAAAGATTCTGGCATTGGCTAGTTGAATCATGGTGTTCCTAGAAGTGAAATAGATGGGAAGTCTACTAAATTTTCACTTGATTTGTATAAGCAGAAAAGTTGTAGGCCAAGTAAATAAAAGTCTAACTGGAATCATAAAAACAGAGTTATGGCCCCTAAATCAATTCCCAGACTTGAGCCAGTTTACAGACCCAGAACCCCTTGAATGAAGAGGAGGCTGAGTCCCCTTGAGTAAAAACCCAGCTGCACTGCCAAAAATTTGTACTGTTAATCTTTCTCCCAGCCTTCCCCAAAGGGATCACCCTTTTACTGGGTGACTGTGCATTGGAGAAAAGGAAATAATCAGACTTTTTAGGGATTACTGGACACGGGCTCTGAACTGACACTATTTCTAGGAGATCCAAAATGCCAGTTTGGTCCACCAGTCAGTGTAGGAGCTTCTGGAGGTGAGGTTTTACCTCAGATCCATTTTATAGTGGGTCCAGTGTGTCCCTTAGCCCATCCTGTGGTTATTTCTCTAGCTCTGGAAGGCATAATTGGAATAGACATACTAAACAACTGGAAAATCCCCATGTTGGTTCCTTGATCTGTGGAATGAGGGCTATTATGGTGGGAAAGGCCAAGTGAAGGTCACTAGAACTGCCTCCATCTAGGAAAATAGTAAATAAAAAGCAATACCTCATCTCTGGCGGTATTGCAGAAATTAGTGCCACCATCAAAGACTTGAAAGATGCAGGGGTGGTGATTCCACTGCATCCCTATTCAGCTTGCCTATTTGGTCTGTGCAGAAAACAGATGAATCTTGGAGAATGACAGTGCATTATTATATGCATACCAGGTGGTAAATCCAGTTGCAGCTGTTGTACCAGATGTGGTTTCGTTGCTTGAACAAATTAACACATCCCCTGGTACCTGGTATGTAGCTATTGATCTGGCAAATGATTTTTTTCTCCATTCCTGTTAGTAAAGACCACCAGAGTCGTTTGCTTTCAGCTGGCAAAGCCAACAATACATATTCACTGCCATATCTTAGGGATACAGCAACTATCCAAACTTACGTCATAATTCAGTTTGCAGAAATCTTGATTGCTTTTCCCTTCCAGAAGATATCACACTGACTCATTACATTGATGACATTATGCTGATTGGACCTACTGAGCAAAAAGTAGCAACAATTCTAGACTTGTTGGTAGGACATTTGCATGTCGGAGGGTGAGAAATAAATCCAGCAGAAATTCAGGGGTCTTCTACATCAGTGAAATTTCTAAGGATCTAGTGGTGTGAAGCATGTCAAGATATCCATTTTGAAGTGAAGGATAAGTTGTTCCATCTAGCCTCTCCAACAACCAAAAAAGAGATATAATGAGTAGTGGGCCTCTTTGGATTTTGGAGGCAACATATTCCTCATTTGGGTGTGTCACTCCAGCCCATTTACCAAGTGACCAAAAAACTGCTAGTTTTGATTGGGTCCTAGAGCAAGGGAAGGCTTTGCAACAGGTCCAGTCTGTTGTGCCTAGCTGCTTTGCCACTTGGGCCATATGATCCAGTAGTTCCAATGGTGCTTAATGTGGCATGGCAGAGAAGGATTTTCATAGGCACCTATCAATGAATAACAGCTCAGAATTTCAGATTTTGGAGCGAACCTTGTCATGTTCTGTGGAAACTACTTTCCTTTTGAGAAACAGCTTTTGGTTTGCTATTGGGCCTTAGTAGAAACTGAATGTTAACCATGGACCACTAAGATACCAGGCAACCTGAGATGTCCATCATGAACTGAGCATTGTCTGACCTACCAAGTCATAAAGTTGGGAGTATACAGTAGCAGTCCATCATCAAATGCAAGTAGTGCCTATAGGATTAGGCTTGAGCAGGCTCTGAAGGCACAGGTAAGTTCCATGAAGAAGTGGCCCATTACTTTATCTCTCTCAGCCTACCCCTCTGGCCTCATCAGGAGTTCTCTGTGATCAGTTGACAAAGGAAGAGAAAATTTGGGTCTCGGTTACAGTGAGTGGGTCTGTAATAGGCAGGTACCACCTGGAAGTAAAGAGCGGCAGCCCTATAGCCCTTTTCTGGGACATCCTTGAAAGACAGTATGAGGGGAAATTCTCCCAGTGGGCAGAACTTCGAGCAGTCTATCTGGTTGTTCTTTTTTCTTGGGAAGAAAAATGCCAGATGTGCGATTGTATACAAATTCATGGGCTGTGGCCAATGGTTTGGCTAGATGGTTACAGACTTGGAAGGAACAAAATTGGAAAATTGATGACAGGGAGATATAGGGAAGGGGTATATGGATGGTCCTTTTTGAATGGGTGAAAGTGTGAAGGTACTTGTGTCCCATATGAATGCTCACCAAAGAGTGACCTCAGCAGAGGAGAATGTTAATAATCAAGTGGATAGGACGACCCATTCTGTGTATACCAGTCAACCTCTTTTCCTAGCCACCCCTATCGGTACCCAATAGGCTCATGAACAAAGTGGCCATGGTGGCAGGGATGGAGGGTAGGTGTGGGCTCAGCAACATGGACTTCCACTCACCAGAGCCAACCTGGCTACAGCCACTGCTGAATGTCCAATATGCCAGCAGCAGAGACCAGTACTGAGCTTCTCACATTCCCTGGAGTGATCAACCAGCTATTTGGAGGTGGGTTGATTACATTGAACCACTTTGAAAATCTTTTGCTTTTTTAAAAGAGTTTTTAAATGATTAAGTTTAACTGAGAAACCTTTAAAAATAAAATCTGTAATTACTACTGTAAAATCTAGTTATGCAATATCTCTTGATATGGCAAGATATTGTCTGGGGGTCCTGGGTTTAGGATGGGTCAGTGGAGAGAATCAGTGAGGAATGATGCCAAGTATGAATTCATACTCCAGAAGATCTAAAGAATGCCTTTAGATTTTTCTTCAAAAATTTCAGTGTTAATATTTGGAAAACACTTAGGAAGTGTTTCATCTGTAACTTCCCTTTGGAATATGATTGATTGGCATTTGGCAGGCTTCCTTTATTGTGTCACAGTTTTGTTATGGTCTTTTTAGCTTCCATAATAGGAAAAAAAAATCAAAGTATGTACTTGTGTACTATTCCCAAAGGTAATAACAAGAGGATTAAATACAGTCAGTTTTCTAGAGTCAGTCACAACCATAAATATGGTATTGAACATACGTTGAAACAGTCTATAAGGTTTTAGAGAATGAAGAATAAGCTAAAGAGTTTTTTACTCCAAAATTCCTTCTATTCAAGAGCAAAATGCACTTGGAGGATGCTAAAAATTGTAGATTCAGATTCAGCAGCCACCACTATCACGGAAATTTTGGTTGCTGAAATCCAGTTCAGATATGTCACATGTATGGAGCAATATCTTTATTAAAATCAGAAGTTTCAGTCTTTTAAAATTTTATTTCCAGGACACTGCACTTGATTGGCTTTCTTCCTGACTTACTGGTTGTTCATTCTCAGTTGTCTTTGTCTATTCCTTCTCTTTTAACTGACCCATTGACATTGGCATGGCCCAGAGCTTATTAGTTTTTAGACTTCTCTTTTTTAGTTACACACCCATGGTTGAACATCCAGTCTCATAACTTTGAAGACTATCTGTATGCTGATGACTCCCAAATTTTTAAGCTGTCTTGGTCATTTGTCCAATTTGCCCACTCAACATGTCTACTTGGCCAGCAGACATCACAAATGCAACATTATAAAACTTTTGAAATTCCAAATATTCGGTCCCGCATCTGCTCCCTCACTTCCCACTGTCTCCTGTACGTCTGATTCACTTCCTTTCTTCCTGTTGTCCAAGCCAAAACCCTTGGAGCAATATTTACCTCCTTTCTTTCTCCCACATTCTATATCAAATATGTTGGGAAATGATGGTGGCTCTATCTTCAAAACATAGCTTTCACTTCTAGCTCCTTTTTTTGTACCACCATCATCTCTCACCTGGATACTGAGTTATACTTTTAAAGTATGTCAGATTTTGTTATATTTCCATTTCACTCAGGTTAGAAGCCTAAGTCCAGAAAATGGCCAATATGGTTCTCATGTTCTGCTGCCCTCCTCTCCTTTCTGACTTCTCCTACCATTTGCACACATTTCCTCGATATTGTGTGAACATCTCAGACATGTTCTTTTTTTTTTTCAATTTTAAAAACAGCTTTATTGAGATATAAACCAATACCATTAAAATTCACGCATTTAAAGCATACAATTTAATGGTTTTAATATAGTCACAGAATTGTGCAACTATCACCACAACCTAATTTTAGAACATTTTCATCACTCCCAAAAGAAACCCCATACCCATTCAGTCACTCCTATTCAGTCACTCCCTTCCCACAGCTGCTGGAAACCACAAGTCTACTTTCTGTCTCTATGGATTTGCCTATTCTGTAATTTTTTAACCAAACCTCTAATGTTGAATGTTTATGCTGTTTCTACATTTTTACTATTATTAACAAGGCTCTGATAAACATCTAAGATATGCATTTTTACATTTTGTCTGATTATATTCTTTTTTTCTTAACATCTTTATTGGAGTATAATTGCTTTACAATGTTGTGTTAGTTTCTGCTGTATTACAAAGTGAATCAGCTATATGTATACATATATACCCATATCCCCTTCCTCTTGTGCCTCCCACCCACCCTCCCTATCCCACCCCTCTAGGTGGTCACAAAGCACCGAGCTGATCTTCCTGTGCTATGCGGCTGATTCCCACTAGCTAGCTATTTTATATTTGGTAGTGTATATATGTCAGTGCTACTCTCTCACTTCGTCCCAGTTTATTCTTCCCCCTCCCATTTTCAGTTTATATATTATAGATAACAAAATTATATACTTCTGTGTTAAAGAGAAGAAGAAACAATGACAGATGTAGGGAAACAATAGGACAACATAGAACTAATGCATGCATGGTGTGATCTGAGGAGTGACCAAAACTCCAAAGCTGAGAGGACTTCAAAGATAACTTCAAAGCACCTGAGTTTTAAAACTGGGTATAATGTCTGGCGTGATCTGGCAGGTTTTGAAAGGATAACGTTCTTTCTGAGTTATGATAAAACTTCAAAAAGATTTATGTGTTTCTTGAAGCGTATGATTTGTGTATTTGCTTCATCTTTCCCTTCGTTTGTTATTATAAATCCCAGCTGTTATTATATGCATTTTTAAAGGATTGTGTGCTATATATTTTCCTGCTAGAGACTGTTTGGATGCCTTCAATCCATGATTTTGAAAACTTCACAACAGAAAGGGATTCCTTAGAAAATGGAAAAAAAATCAAGTCATAGCATATACTGGTAGTATCATTAAGCATTAGAAAAGCATAGTTTAAAGTTAAAAATAGCTATCTGAGTTTTATTCTTCATACTGTATGTTTGTCTGACTGAAGTGAAACTAGGAATTAAAAAGAGATTAGGCAATTGAATGGACAACAGCCGAAATTTCTTGGGACAAGAAGGGGAAAAACAAAGCAGGTGAACAATGCCAAAAATATATTTTAAAAAATGTTAAAATTCTTTGCATTATTCCTTTGTGAATTGGATATAATATGTATGTCAAGAGTAAAGTTTTCAAATACACCCTTTGGGTTAACCTAAAGCAAATTGCTTAATTAAATTTCTGTAATGATTAAACATTTTTAGCTATGTTAAGTATCTATTTTTGATGGAAATAAATGGGTTTAATTTATTCTTACTGCTTAACATACTGAAAAGCAATAATAAGTTGTTTTTGAGCCATTTGAAGCGATCTTAAGCATCTGGCATGACTGGTAATTTTTTGAAAAGCTGGCTTGGAGTGGGACCATCACACCAAGAGTGATGATGCATAGAGTAGGGGAAGGAGCCGGTATCCCACATGCCATTTTCCTGATCTGAATTATTTTATACTTATCGTGTCACTGTGAGATTATGGGGATAAATAAAGACGTTATAAGACTGTTTCTATGAAAAAAATTGGAGTCCTTGGAAAGATGTTATTGTAAAATATGAAATTATTAGCATTTACATGAAATTGTCTTTTCTTACAAAAACAAAATTAGATGAAAGTTTCTGTTTTAACTGGGCTTTTAATTTCTTTGTAATTTTAATTATGCATCAATTAAATCACCTATAAAATGTGGATGTGTATGAAGTCCTCTTGAAATCATCATTCTCATATGTCCAGCCTTTAATAAAATGTCAATAATATGCCAAAGCAGAAAGAATATTTAATTGCTTTACAAACAATGTGGAATTATATACAATGTATTGAATATAAGGGAAGAAAGTTAAATTTTCATCTTATTTAAACTTTGTATTACTTATTAGAAACAAAATAATGCAAAATTTTTTCATATTAAAAATATTAAAATTTCCTTATATTAGTAAAATTAATACAAAGTTTTCATATGTTAAAAGTATTAAAGTTTTCTCATATTAAAAAGTATTACAACATACTTCCAGTGTGAAAAAACTATGACTGCAGTGTGCTGTCTAAAGTGATTTATGATCTTCCAATGCTTATAGTAATGTCAAGTTTCAGTTTTGGATCACACTATTATAATGTGTCAAACAACTTAAAAAATACTCCAACAGTTGACTACACCTGTTTCCACTTTGCAAATCCTTTCAAGTTCATGGCACTTTGATCGAAAAGGAAATATTTAACTTGTGTCTTTCTTTTTCAATCTAAAAATTGAAATTTTTTTCTTATTGTAGTTTTTTGTATGATATTTTAACATTAGCGGGATAAAGATTGTTAAGATTAATAATTCTGCTTTTATCTGATCATTTTGTAAAGGGATTTTTCACAGAATATCATTTGGGTTATTTCCAAGAAAGTGACTGGATCCAAATGTGATAAAATTCTACTAAATGATACTACTATATCCAAATGAAGAAAATCTTTTAACATTTAGTCAAAATATTTTGGGTGTGCATCTCTAAATTTGACATATATTAGTATATCTACATATGTACATGTTCTCTATTTCAATGTTTAGCAGCATCATATGATTAGGCCAAAAATAAGACACATTTATCACGTATTTAGTTATTATTTGGCATTTTGGCCAGCCTACTTACTTTTGGCACGTTTAAGCACAATGAAGTTCTTGTTATCATGTTATTTTGACACTTTCATATAGTTTAATTGTCACTGGAAGTCACCATCTCTCTGTCCGGTCACCCTCAATAGGCAGAAATCATGGAGATAAAATCAAGTCATCTTACTGTTATTTCCCTTATTCTCAGTAGATGCATTTGATTAATTCTAGATTACAGTATTAAGGATTCAGGCAAACACATTTAAACTGTGAAAATAGCAACAACAACATACATTTTCATAGGAAGGGACTTCAAAGCTTTCTTCAGCTTAAAAAAAAAATTCATAGAGTGCCACAGGTAAATCTGGAAGTCTTTACTTAGTAGCATATCAGTTTCTTTCCTTATTAATTAGATTGTATGGATCTTGATTCTCTTAGTTTTTAGACACTCTACTTTTGTGAGGCACTTTGAGAAATTTTCTTTTTCAGTTCATTGTGGAATTTCAATAAAGGGCTTAACAGTGTTTTAATCTAAATAAGTTATACAATTAATATGAAAGGATCAGGTACAGCCAAGAAATCCCCCTTGGCAGACATATTACTATTAAAGGTAAAAGTTAGATGAGAAATTTCAAAAAATATTATTAAAATCTCCAAGGGACATTTCTAAGGATGTCATCTAGTGTGCTATTTAGGTGACTTCTTAAAGCTGTAAAATGTTTTTTTGAAAAATGAAGGCATTTATATCTTCAATAAGCTTAATTTAAAAAAAATCATGCTTAAGTGGAAGAATCATAATTCTTACTGAAAATAGCATAATTTTAAGGGAAACTTTAGTATTCCCATGATGGATCCCTCAGGTACTTACCAAGAATGACTTTTGTGCTAGGCCTTGATAAGCTATGTTTATTGTTATTGAGAAGTTAGGCTCTGAATGAATCTGCAGGTACAAGCTGTAGTTATTCATGTGCTTTATAGAGTCACATACTAAACAAAATGAGGGGATGTAAAATTGTATTTTCTTATTTATGGAAAGTGAGACAACCTTGAAAACTCTGGAGTATTTTCCAAAGAGAGCTAGACTTGCAACTCTATAGGGGGGCTGGAAAGAAATCAACATTGGTTCCCAGAAAGTAGGAAAGATATACAGTATTTCCAATATTGACAGTCTTTTCTTTAACCACCAGTTAGTAACAAAGAGAATAAGAATAGGTTTCTGAACAATGGTGCCCTAAAAAAAGAGATAGACTATATCAGGAATCTCCAGATGTTTGTTTGGATTCACAATCATATTATTGCAGCGATATTATTCACATCACCTCATTCTCCTGGGCAGCATCAGCATCATACTCAATCCTTTTTTCTGTTTAAGTGCTTGGCCCCAGTCCACTACCTTCCTAAGACATGCTGATGCTCTGGAATAATGTTTATTTAAAGCATTCAGCAGTAGTTCTACCTTTTGTTTTTCTTTCTAATTATCTTGGATTGGACTGGGCTTCCTGACTTTCACAAATGACATGTTCCACAAAACAGTCCGTCATAATCAACCTCTTCGTGGTATAGAAAATATCCAGAATACACTCTAAATTAGTATAATATTCAACAAGAGGATGTGTTGAAGATTTAAAGTTGAAAATTAAAAAAAAAAGATAATCTCAGTATCAAAATCATAGTCAAGGTAAGGAGGATAAACATTTAAAGATACTTACTAGAGGGTGTTAACTACCATGATAGAGAAATGGGCTCCAGGACAGAGAAAAGATCCATTTTTTCTCTCTCAGGATTGGATGAATACTTTTGTATCTCTTTTGGTCAAGAATACCTAAGAAGAGACTTTTTTAGAAAAGCTATTTTAGCCATATTTTGTTATCTTTCAAGTCCTATTTCATTTAAAATTAACCCCCAATACTATATATTTACCCCCATCTCTTTATTTTTATCCTGGCTTTCATACTGATTTTCATGTCATATTTTCATGTGTTATGGAATGATCAATTAAATACTGATTTAATCTTAAATGCCACAACTTGTCAATTCTTTCTTCAGTTATACTGAGCATAAATAGTGCAAGTAAATTACAGAAAAAGTAAGAAAAAAACTATTTTCAATAAATCATTTAGTAGCATGGAGTTTAGCATACAGTATAATAAAGGATGCTACAGGCTTTGCTCACTTTTATATTTAAATTCTTTTCTCAATATTGTCAGCCTAGTTTGATGAACTGTATAGGAAAAGTACATAATAGAGTTGTATGTTTTATAAATATGTTATAATTCAGTTTATTCATGGATTCCAAATGGCCTTTCTAAAAAAAAAAAAAAAAACAAAACTCCAAGTAAAGGTTTCTTTAACTTTACTTATAATGCTATTTTTTAAAAGTAAAATAGAGTTCTCACAGCTATAATTTGGATACCTTGTCCTGTTATCCATTAGTCAGGAAATCAAAACATCATATTTTACTTCATTTGATATTCTTTATGCCACTGGCAATCCCAGGTCAGTATTACCACTGTAGACTACTTACTATTTTTTCTTAATATGTTTTTTCCCTTGTCTCATTTCTTCTGGTTTTAAGCCATGCCATTCACAATTTTCTGACTTGGACTTTTAGAGTCTTTCTTCCTATTTTGTCATTTCTTTCTTTCCTTTGACTTCAACCTATGATGCCTTTTGAATGTTACTTCTTTGACCTCGTTGAACTGCATTAAATTATGCTTGAAATCTTTGATTATGTAATATGCCATTAGGCCTGAGGGTTACTTTCTATCCTGGCCAAAATGCTACAAAGAAATGACTGTCTTAGTTTGCTAGGGCTGCCGAAACAAAGCCTGGGTGGCATGAACAACAGACATTTATTTTCTCACAGTTCTGGAGGCTAGAAATCTGAGCTGTCAGCAAGATTATTCCTTCTGAAGCCTCTCTCGTTGGCTTGTAGATGGCTGTCTTCCATGGTGTCTTCACATGGTTTTCCCTCTGTGTGTCTGTGTCTTAACCTCTTCTTTTTATAAGGACATTATTCATATTAGATTGGGACCCGCCCATGTAATCTCATTTTATCTTAATTACATCTTTAAAGGCTCTATCTCCAAATACAGTCACAATCTGAGGTACTAGGGGTTAAGAGTTCAGCATATAAATTTGGAGGAGACACAGTTCAGGCCAAAACAATGATGTAGCAAAAAGCTTGTTTTTGTAGTTGTTCCTTTTCCTAAATTTCCTTTAATGGAAACACAGTGTCCTCATGAGCTCATTTTCCTGGCTGCCCAAGGGATCTCCCTCTACCACCCTGATTATGTGTATCATTTTAGAATACCTATGGTGTTTAGGACTTTACCAAAACTGTACACACTCTCTTTAAAAGCTACTTATCCTGTTATAGTTCTTAATCTATGGTGGAAAGCTAAAAAAAATCTAATTTTACCAAATGAGATCATGAAGGCTAAAATGAAAAACTGCTATACATTCTGGATAATGTATTTCCTTTATACAAGCACCCTCTGAAAATGCATACATTTAATAACAAAAAGAAGAATAATGACATATTTCTGGTATAGGGTAAAGCTGATGGAGACATTTTTGGGGGGATTACGTGAGTTTTAGGAACCTTGAAGTTATGTGTCATGGGTGGTCTTTTACTGTATATTTCTTTGTCCTTGTATATGGGATCATTTAAGATGATCTTCATTATTTATGGTAAAAATGTCCTGTTTGCTGGTTGTGTTGCAATTTTTTCTTGTGAAAACATGTCTCTTTAAAGTTCAGTGAGTCTGTATTCTTGAGTGATGTAGAATGACATTGGGTATCATTATCCATATGACATTTATCACTGAGCTAAGTTAAATAAAATTAGCATTGGTAAGCACATATTGTGTGCAAAGTACTATGCTTGTACCATGTGAGTCTAAATGGCTGTGCTAATTTGATGAGAAGAGGCTTTTCACAATATGCCCACAGGCTTTCTACCAAACCCCTCTGGACTCTATTTTCTAAACTAATGAAGACATGGAATGGAAAACACATGGCTTTCCAGATATGAGAGTCAGAATAAAATAGGCATTTTCGAGGCAAAGTGTTGAAATTTCTGGAATATTTTAATGCTTGAGGAAAAATACTTCATATCTGGTACATACGGTATGCATCATACCTACCCAAGTAGTTTTCCTTTCCATCCTTGCCCTTCATAATTTTCAAACTGTGTGGGGTTAAGGTGAGAATTACATAAGCATCTGGACCCTGCTTTTCCTTAAGATGGAATAAAAGGTGTGAAATAGGGAACACTTCTGTATGCTGGTGTGTTTACAAATCACTTCAGGTTTTCCCCATGATTCAGGCATGAGGAGATTGAAGGGTGATGATGTTTACAAATTAATGTTTCCTTTTCTGTGACGTTTTAGGCTTGAGGCTTAAGAATCTTCAAGGAGACAGTCCAACAGCCACTGCCTTGCTGATGAGCTATAGGAATCAGAGACAGGCAGGTATAAAAGGAAGTTAGGACAGGAGCAGATGGCTAGGGTAGAAGAATGAATGCTAACTCAACCTTTAGGGCACAAACCCCCATGCTTAGTCAGTGGCAAGTTCTTTTAACTCCTTGTTTGCACCAAAGCCATCACATTAGATTTTTTTTTCCAAGAGAAATTTTCCTAAATAAGATGCTCTGACTTTAGCCAAAAGCTGTTTCATGTTCTTAAACTGAAGGAGCATCTGCTGGAAGCTCTGATTGCAGTGTCAAAGCTGGAAAGTAGGGTATGTATTAAAACGAATTTCTTGATGTTCTTCACAGTGAGGTTACTAATAGGCCACCTAGGCAAATTGTTCAAATTCTACTTAGACAAATTAGTTATGTCACAAAAAAACAACAAAACAACTTAAAACAAGAAACATTTAGAAAAATTCCATCTCCAGTTATCACATACATTTCTGTTTATCAGTAGTTGATTTTTAAAAAAATGATTTTTAAAAAATTTTTAAAAATTTGAAATATCAATAAATGTTATGTTACAATATTTTATTGCTTATAATTATCATTTAATCCTATATTACAAGCAGCTGATGTGTTACATTATTGATCTTCCAGTTTCTACTTAAATTTCTAATGTTGCTGACTTCAGTAGTTTTATAAAAACAATGATTGCTTAAAATAAAATGATGCTGGTATTTTTATATTGTGGGAACACAAAAAATCCTGTATAAAATTTGCCTACACCAGTCTCTACACTGCACAAAGTATTATAATAAATGAATATAGTAATCCAGATATTTTATACAGCACGCTGTCTTTAGGATATAGCATTAGTAGCTTGTGTATTACATAGCCAGATTTATATAATTCCATTTAGACAGGCACATTGATTGTAAAGTCAGTCTTAATTTGCCCTACATGTGAAATATACTTACAAATATATAAAATTTCTGTATCTACATACATTTATATATTTTTATACTTAAAATATATTTTATATATTTTTAAAACTCAAAACTAAGGATCTTGTTGAGAAGCATTCGTTTTACCTACTCTCAAAAAAGTTGACAAGAACCTAGCTGTCTTTTTTTTTTTTTAATCCCTTCTCCTTTGGGAATGTAAGCTATTACAGTTGTCTCAGCTGCTACTTGGCATTCAAACCAGATCCTTGAGCTGCCAGACATTTCTAAATCCCACTCTCTCCTCTTTTCCCAAGTAGTTTACAGTTAACAGTACGGCACCCATAAGCCGTATCTCTCAAGGGAACATTCGACTGACAGCAGCAGGAACAGGCAGTCCTGCTGTTCGGGTCTCTCCATGAAAACTGTGGCACACTCACCAGTTGACATGCATTCAGCCATCTAACCCAGTGGACTTCTCAAAGACCAATTTATATTCCAAATTTGTTCCTCTAAGGCATTCCTCGAGGACAGAGCTATTCTAAATCTGCAAACCAGATATTTTAAAGCCTCACCAAGTTTGTAGCAATATGTGTGGCAATAAATTATTTTCTTCCTAACATAAATTATGGAATGTCCATTTCAGCAGTTTAAATGCTTTGCAAAGGTTTCAAATGGCCAGTGTTAGTTTTTTGTGATAGTGGTTACCACGTATGAATAGTGATGGCTTGCTCTTTTTCTTCATTTATTCAAACGTGTGTGTGTGTGTGTGTGTGTGTGTGTGTGTGTGTGTGAGACGGGAAACCAAATTTAAAAACCTGTTACGATCGCATATATGTGGAATCTAGAAAAATGGTACAGATGAACCGGTTTGCAGGGCAGAAATTGAGACACAGATGTAGAGAACAAACGTATGGACACCAAGGGGGGAAAGCGGCGGGGGGGTGCAGGTGGTGGTGTGATGAAGTGGGCGAGTGGGATTGACATGTATACACTGATGTGTATTAAATTGATGGCTAATAAGAATCTGCTGTATTAAAAAATAAATAAAATTTTAAAATTAAAAACAAAAAACCCCCAAACCTGTTACGTTGTGTTGAACGTTGAAGTGACAAGGAACTTGTCTTTGAGATCTATATTAACAGACATTTTGTAAGAAAGAAAGTTAATGTGCCCCTGGAGCTACTATTTAAATGACTTTAGCTTTATGGTCTTTTAATGTGGGATCCTTCAGCCTGGAAATGAGGTAGATTTTCCATCCACTGACTCAAATCTGCTCAGCAGGGTAGCTTCCCCACTATCCTCTGAGCAGCTGTTAGTAGCAGGAGAAGCAATAAAATTGATTGCTTTAACCTACACTGCTCTACAACCCTCACAGCTCCACTTTTTGTTGGGTCTCAGCACCTGCTCCCCAAAGCACCCGATCTTTTCTCCAATTGGTCTAAATGCAAACTCCAAAAAGAGAATGGCTGCCCAGTAAAACCATAATGTGGTTCTGTGAAAATTGTGAGGAATTGAGTGCTTGTTATTGCCGAGGTCTTCATGAAGATAACAGGAAAGGTCTGCCAAGGCAGGGGTTTTATTGTGATTAAGATCTTAGTTCTAAATCAAGACATGGCAGCCGGTATCCCTAAATCATTCCTGTGTAGACGCTGGGGAGAAGGACAGAATGCATTAAGTGAATTTCCAGCAATATTGAGCCTTACAAAGTTCCCTGGTCTTCCTGGAAGCCTCACATGTGGATAAGTAACACCTACTTGATACTTCCTTTCAGATTCCTGAGGATCAGTTGTCAACCCTTTGAAATGTCCCTCTCAGTATAAGACCGGAGCTGGTATTGTCATAATTGGGTAATAACATAAGGGAAGCAGTTCAGTCTTAAGTGTCAAGAGGATTGGTGTGATGGCAGAATTGTTCATCTTAATTTTAAAATGCCACAATACTTCATTTTAGCAATTAATAGCTGTTGCAATGTCATTACATGAGATTCTGGTTGTACCTTACTCCAATTTAATGCCAAAATGATGTTCAAATCAACTTTCAGGCAACTTTTCATGATGAAATGCTCTGAATTATTAATTCTTATCATAATGTAGTCTATGTGTTGCTGTGTCATGCTTGAAGACATGTAAGGTGATTTGCACATACATTTACTTTTTTTTGTTTGGATCACAGCTTTAAAATATCATAAAATTTGGAAAGCTAATTAAATATAGTCATCAGATACAACTTTTTTTAAAAAAATTATTTAATTATTTTTATTTATTTATTTATTTATTTATGGCTGTGTTGGGTCTTCGTTTCTGTGTGAGGGCTTCCTCTAGCTGCGGCAAGCGGGGGCCACTCTTCATCGCGGTGCGCGGACCTCTCACTATCGTGGCCTCTCTTGTTGCAGAGCACAGGCTCCAGACGTGCATGCTCAGTAGTTGTGGCTCACGGGCCTAGTTGCTCCGCGGCATGTGGGATCTTCCCAGACCAGGGCTCGAACCCGTGTTCCCTGCATTAGCAGGCACATTCTCAACCACTGCGCCACCAGGGAAGCCCCTACAACTTTTAAAAAAAGTATTTATTTATTTATTTGGTTGCACCGAGTCTTAGTTGCAGCATGTGGGCTCAGTTGCGGCACACGGGCTCCTTAGTTGTGGCACGTGAACTCTTAGTTGCAGCGTGCGTGTGGGATCCAGTTCCCTGATCAGGGATCGAACCCGGTCCCCCTGGATTGGGAGTACAGTGTCTTATCCACTGAGCCACCAGGGAAGTCCCCAGATGCAACTTTTAAAATAGTCTATCAGTAACTTGGATATTTGGAACAACTCATCCCTTCCCAGGCCATTTCAGTGAAATGTAGTTTTCAATTTTATTTTTGTAAGAAAAATATGCTCCAAGTTTGGAGTTCAAAAATTTATCCTAGAAAAAAAAATCATCATGAAATACACAGTAGTTGGCCAAGGCAAATAATAACAATAAAATAATTAGTTGGAGAAATATGTATCCAGTTTAGAGTGGAAACATGGAGTTTATTCCTCCTTCAAGGAGAACTATCTGCCTAAAACACTACAATAATTTTGCTACTTTGTAAAAACCAAAAAAACATATGAGGGGGTTAGACGGAAAAAGTATAGAAACTGGATTTGACCAGAGTTGTTAACATTACTCTTCGGGCATCCTATTTGGGAGTTCCTTGCATGTAGCAGTGGGTTTTCTCAGAAGACAATTTGACCATTGACAGAATGATGTCACTCCCAAGACTGTCTCTTTTAGGAAACCATTATTTGCTTCAGAGTTCTTGCTTAACAGTAAACCCAGCAAGTTTGTTTGCTCCAGGTAATTTCACATTAACTTTGACTGAAACATTTGTATTAAAAGGTAAATATGCTGATATATTCAAACATAGAATTAAAAACTACAGACCATTCTCTATGTGTTTTTAATAAGGTCTTAAAATAGTTTAAGACTTACAAGTACATAAAAATTTCATGTTAAGGTCATAATAAGAATATTCAGAGGTATGGGAATAAAAAACACCTTTTTGTGAATAAAAAATTAATTATCTGATTTCTGGGGAGCAGACATCACTGCTGTAGAATCCCCTCATTGAAAACCATACAATGCAGTATAAGTTGACTGACTTAAGTCAACCTAAACAAAATGTACTAGATATTATATTATTCTAATTTGCCAATTTCAATGAAAAAGAAATCAAAGAGTGAAGTGGGTTGGAATAAAATATTGGTAAGCTGAAACGGGTAGGGGGAGTTGGATTTGTTAAAGGTCTGTAAGGGAAACTATTTCTGTAGTTATCTATTCATGCATAACAAATTATCCTGAGACTTTGAGGCTGAAAAACACAAGCATTTATTTACTTATAGTTTCTATGGGTCAAAAATTTGAAGGTGGCTTAGCTGGATGGTTCTGAGTCAGAGTCAAGTCAAGTTATTGTCTGGGACTACTATCATCTGAAAATGTGACCAGGGCTGTAGGATCCACTTCTAGCATGGCTCAGTTACATGACTTTAGCAGAAGGCCTCTATTCCTTGACGGTTTTCAACAAGAGGCCTTAGTTCCCGGCCGTATGGACCTCTATATACAGTTACTTGAATGTCCTCAAGAATGATGCATATGTGATACATGATATGGCATCTAGCTTCCACCTTAGCAATTGATCAAAGATAGAGTAAAGAGAAATTTGCAAAGTCTTTAATTATCTAACTGTGAAAATCACACACCGTCATTTCTACCATGGTCTATTTGATGAAATCAAGTCATCAAATCCAACCCACATTCAACGGGAAGGAAATTAACCTCTACCTTTTAAAGGGAGGTGTATTAACAATTTGTGGCTGTATTTTAAAACTGCCTCTTTTACTTTTAGTTTACTTAAAATTAAAAAATATATATACTCTGTTTTATCCCAAGGTATTTTTTTAAACATTTTTTTCTTTAGTCATTGTTCCCAAAACTCAGATACATTACTACCTTAAAACGAGCCAAAAAATGCATAAATTCATAATGACAGCTTTCTTATCTAAAGATACAAAGTTCCTAATTAAAATATTAAAATGTAAAAGAAAGTTTAAATTCTAAAACACATCAGGCAGCACATCTGATTCATTGGATATAGAGACTGTATAAACCATGGAATGTTGATTCTGAGCCCTCAGAAAAATGACAGACTTTCGTAAAAAATTCTGTGTGGAACATGTAGAACATGTATTTTCTACAGATTATAGAAATAAAATAACATGTTAAACTAAGTATGATTATTTGATTAAACCATATTTTAAGGTTAGAATTGAGTACAACTGCCTCAGAAAGGTATATGTCCTGTTCTGCTTAGGACTCAGTCCTGTGTAAAATCACTGAATGTAATAATGTCCAAAGGCATTAAAGATGAATAATTCTAAAAGACTTTTCCCACCAATTTAAAGGCTAACAATTAATCCTTCTCACATATGCCCTGTTTATTCATATTCTCCTTTAAAGATAGTATTGTAGATCGTCACATCATTTTTTTTTGCCATTCAATAATGAATAAAATTTCTGTGTCCTCAAAATTTTAGAATCATGCAATGCTATTCAAATGATGGAATGCATTTAAAGATATGATTAATAAGCATTTTTTGCAAGATTGTAATTTGGCTTATTAAGCCTTTTAAAATAATGTTTTCACAGATAAATGGTTTCTATATGTGTATGAATAATTTCACCAATCTTTTACAGGCCAGAATTGTATATTTTTAAGTGGAATTTCTATTTTTTCATATCTACACAAGAATCAAAGTTATATTATGTTAAGAATTAATGAAAAAAAGATTCTAACAGTCATTAAGACCATAGGCTATGTTTTTGTTTTTTGTTTTTTTTTAAATTTAATTAATTTATTTATTGGCTGCGTTGGGTCTTCATTGCTGTGCGCAGGCTTTCTCTAGTTGTGGCGAGTGGGGGCTGCTCTTCATTGCGGTGCATGGGCTTCTCATTGCGGTGGCTTCTCTTGTTGCGGAGCACGGGCTCTAGACACGCGGGCTTCAGTAGTTGTGGCATGTGGGCTCAGTAGTTGTGGCTTGCAGGCTCTAGAGCACAGTCTCGGTAGTTGTGGCTCATGGGCTTAGTTGCTCTGCGGCATGTGGGATCTTCCCGGACCAGGGGTTGAACCTGTGTCCCCTGCATTGGAAGGCGGATTCTTAACCACTGTGCCACCAGGGAAGTCCCTAGGCTATGTTTTTTGATTAAGTTGTTTTGGGAGACAAATTGGAAAGTAAAAAAAAAAGGCAAAAAATTAGAGATAATATGGAAATTAAATGTACTATTAAATAAAATTAAATAAAATGCTTTGTTGGGTTTTTAGTCCCAACAAGATAGCATGAACTTGTTTTTCTCTGTTCTTCCCCACTAAGTCTAAGTTAACCTCTGTACATAGTTCAACAGACATTTCAAGGAGAATTCTAAAATGTGGCAAGAAAAAGGCCAACTGGTTTAAGACCTGAAAACTAGAGGAAACACATGTGGCAGGATACCTTCTGCCTCCCCAACAGAAGAAGGCCACTCAGACATGGTGTTTTCTGACCCTAATTTAGCAACGGGAGCCAGCACAGGTAGACTTGTTCCTCCTCCATATCTAAAGGGAGTCCCTCTGTCAACATCAAGTGAGCTATACACCACCAACAAAGGTGGATCTCCACTAATAATAAGTGGTCTGGGTCTCCTCTCTTCTGCCAAGAGTCTCCTCTCTTCCACCAAGAGATACTGAGGTTGTGAGAGGAACTGGCAACATGAACACATATACAACAAATGGCCTAGCCCAGGTAGCCATGTATACCCCTCTTCTACCCAGAGACACAGGGGCATGTGGGCAGAATGGGCAGGAAAGACTAAGTCAAGACAAGTGGCTGGGTCATGGATCCTCTTTGTCTCTGAGGGCATGAAACTCTCCTACCCCACCCACAGATATGGGGGAGGTGGGCAGAACTGGCAAGATGGACCCACTCACATAAAGTGGCCTGGCAGCAGAAGCCTCTTTGACTCCACTGGTCTGAGACTCTCTTCCCTGTCTAGAGATATCAAGGTAGCCAGAGGCACCAGTAAGGGTGGACACTACCATATCTCTCATCCACTAATCAACCTACTGGAGAGATCACTTCCACTCTCCCAGGTAGCGCCAGCAGGGACCAGTGGGAGTCCCAGTAGCACCAGAAAAACGAAGCAGACTGAAATAACATGACAAGGCCTTTGAATAACAAATTGACATTGGAACTACAGCCCACAAGAGCAAGCCAAGATCTGTGTGCTGAACCTAAACAAGATGAATGCCTGCTAAAAGAAAAGATTTAAATAGATCTTTAAAGATTAAATATAATGATATTATAATTTCCTGACATAATAAAAAAAATGTCCATGATGTAATTGGAAATCACCCATCATGCTAAGAACCAAGAAAATCACTTGCATTAGAAAAGACATTAACTAATGCTAATACAAAAATGAATCAGATGTTAGAATTATCTGACAAGAAGTGTAAAGCAGCATTTGTAAAAATGCTTTATCAATCAAGTACAAATTCTCTTGAAACAAAGGAAAAAATTGAAAATCTCAACAAAGAAATATGTCATAAAAAAGAACCAAATGGAAAATATAGAATTGAAAAAATACTGTAATAATAATACTTAAAAAAAAACCCCGGGACTTCACTGGTGGCCCAGTGGTTAAGAATCTGCCTGCCAATGCAGGGGACACGGGTTCGATGCCTGGTCCAGGAAGATCCCACATGCTGCGGAGCAACTAAGCCCGTGAGCCACAACACCTGAGCCCGTGTGCCACAACTACTGAGCCCGCGTGCCACAACTACTGAAGCTCGCATGCCTAGAACCCATGCTCCAGAACAAGAGAAGCCACTGCAATGAAAAGCCTGTGCACTGCAACAAAGAGTAGCCCCCAGTCGACGCAACTAGAGAAAGCCCATGCGCAGCAACGAAGATCCGACACAGCCAAAAATAAATAAATAGGTTAAAAAAAAAAAACCTGCTGGAGGGGTTCAACAGTAGATTGGAGGGGCAGAAGATAAAAATAAGTGACCTGGAGGAAAAATAAAATGTACCTAATCTGAAAAACAGAGATAAAATAGAGTGAAAAAAAATTAAACAGAGACTTGGACCTGTGAGACAATAACATAAAATACAATGTTACTACCATTGGCTTCCAAGAAGAGGAACAATGGAGTGAGGCTGAAAGAGTATTTAAAGAAATAATGTCTGAAAACATCCCATATGTTGGTGACAGATACAAACTTACAGATCCAGGAATTTGAGCAAACTCCAAACAGGACAAACTCTTCTCAGTCCCTCTCAAAAAAAGAAATACACACCACACACATATAATTAAATTTTTTTTTCTATTTAAGTATGTATGTATTTATTTGTACAGCAGTTTCTTATTAGTTATCTATTTTATACATATTAGTGTATATATGTCAATCCCAATCTCCAATTCATCCCCCCCACCCCACTTTCCCCTTTGGTGTCCATACATTTGTTCTCTACACCTGTGGCTCTATTTCTGCCTTGCAAACTGGTTCATCTGTACCGTTTTTCTAGATTCCACATATATGCATTAATATACAATATTTGTTTTTCTTTTTCTGACTTCACTCTGTATGACAGTCTCTAGGTCCATCCACATCTCTACAAATGACCCATTTCCGTTCCTTTTTATGGCTGAGTAATATTCCATTGTGTATATGTACCACATCTTCTTTATCCATTCGTCTGTCGATGGGCATTTAGGTTGCTTCCATGACCTGGCTATTGTAAATAGTGCTGCAATGAACATTGGGGTGCATGTTTTTTTTTGAATTATGGTTTTCTCTGGGTATATGCCCAGTAGTGGGATTGCTGGGTCATATGCACAATTTAAAATTTGAAGACTAAAAACAAAGAAAAAATCTTGAGGGCAGCCAAAGAGAAACAACACTTATATATAGGGGAACACCAATTTATATGACAACACATTTTTCATCTGAAATCCTGGAGACCAGAAGGAAGTAGCACTTTTTTCAGTGCTGAAAGAAAAGAATGGGCAATCATGAATTTTATATGTAGTGAAACTATCCTTCAGGAATGAGAGGAAATGAAGACATTCAAAGATGAAAGAAAACTAAGAGAATTTTCCCCTATCAGACACATTCTTAACATTTCAAACAGAAAGAAAATGATAAAAGAAAGAATCTTGGAGCATCAGGAAAGAATAAAAAATAAAGGAAGTTGCAAAAGTTTGGATATGCACAATGGACATCCTTTACTTCATGAATTTTATAAATCGTATTTGATGAGGGAGACAATTATAACACCATCTGATACTCCAGCAATGCTACTTAAAGATGGGGAAAGCAAAGGCATACCTTAATGAAAATGAGGTTTCCACAGTTCACTCAAAGTAGTAAAGTGTTGATATAGACAGACTGTTTTCAGTCACATATGTATATTGTAATACCCAGAACAACCACTAAAAAAACTTTGAGATATACTCAAAAACTGTATAATTAAGTCAAGATTAAATTCTAAAAAATGTTCCAATAACCCACAGATGGCAAGAAGAGACATACAGAAGAATGCGAACCATAGAAAATAGAAGGAAAAGAAAAGGTAAACATAAGCACTAGCATATCAATAACTACCTGAAATGTAAATGGTCTAAATGCAGCAAGCAAAAAACAGAGACTGAGTAGATTAAAAAAGTAACCCAACTCTATGCTGTTTACATAAAATTCAAATCAGATTCAATGACAAAATATGGTTGAGAGTAAAATGATGGAAAAAGATATACTATGCAAACATTAATAAAATTTAAAAAGCAGGAGTGGTAATATTATTAGATAAGTAGTAGTTACTAGAGACAAAGAGGGATAGTACATAATGATAAAAAGATTAATCCACCAGGAACACATAATGATCCTAAATGTGTACACATCAAATAACAGGGCCTCAAAATACATGAAGCAAAACCAAATAGAAATGAAAGGAAAACTATACAAATTATAGTTGGGGACTTCAACATCCTCTTCTCAGCTACTGATAGAAATATGAACAGAAAAATCAGCAAAGATGAAGAGGATCTGAACAACAGTCAACCAACAGGATCAAACTGACACATATAAAAGAGTCCATCCAAAAACTGATGAATATTTATATATTTTTCAAGCACTCATGGCACATTCATTAAAATAGCTTGGGCCACGAGACAAGACTCAACAAAATTAAAAGAATTAAAACAGTGTAGCGTGTTCTCTGACCAGAATGTAAGCAAACTAGAAATCAGTAACAGAAAGAAACCAGGAAAATCTCTAAACACACAAAAATTAAAAAATACTTTAAAATAATCCATTTGTCAAAGAAAATATAGGAAATGCATAGAACTTAATGAAAACAAGAAAGTAATTTATCAAAATACACAGGGTGAGGCTAAGTAGTGCAGAGAGAATAATCTAAGTTCCTACCTAAAGAAACTAGACAAAAAAGAGTAAAATAAATCCATAACAAGCAGAAGAGAGGAAATCATTAAAAGCAGAAATCAATCAAATTGGAAATAGTAAAACAATAGAGAAAATTAATAAAAAGCTGGTTATTAAATCAGTAACATGATATACTTCTAGCAAAACTAACAAAAATAAAAAGTGAGAAGGCACAAATCATCAATATCAGGAATAAAATATGGGATATCACTACAGATCTTACAGTCTTTCAAAAATTAACAAGAGGATGCTATGAACAACTTAATACTAATAAATTAGACAACTTAGAAAGCAGAATACTCAGCAATAAAAAGGAACAAAGTATTGATATATGCAGCAACTTGGATAAATCTCCAGAGAATTATGCTGAGTGAAAAAAGCTAATCCTAAAAGTTAACATACTCTGTATAATTTCATTTGTGTAACATTTTTGAAATTACAACATTTAGAAATGAAGGTTTCATTTTAGTCACCAGGAAATAGGGATGGTGGGGGATTGGTAGGTGGATGTGATTCTAATAGAGTAACAGGAGGAATCCTTTTGGTAAGGACTGTTTCCTGACTATAGTGGTAGATACTATACATATGAAATAATATAGAGAACGAAAACACACATACACACATAAGTGAATAAAAGTAAAATTGGGAAAACCAGAATAAGATAAGTGGATGATATCAATGTCAATAACATGATTGTGATATTATAATTTCAAAATATTACCCTTGGGGTAATAAAATACATGAATTTTCCCCAATTTTCTTGGGGAAAATTGTAAAGTGTACATAGGATGTCTCAATATTAATTTTTACAATAGCATATCAATGTACAATTTTCTCAAATTTTCAATTAAAAATGTACTAATGCTAGAATTTTAAAATAGCCATTATCTTCAGAGATGCCATTTACCTGTTTTTTATCTTGATGCCATGATTTCCTACTTCTTATTCTATCCAGTTAAACGTTCTCTCTTCCTTCTTCCCAACCATCCTACTTTTGGTTCTATGTTATAATTTTTCCTCTATTTCCAAAATTATAAAACTATGTATGAAAGATTTTAAACTGAAAAAGAAGTATTAGACGAAACTCTTGAATGTATTCACTGCAAAGAAAAATGTAACATTAATATTTGGTCAGTATTTCAAAATCAAATATTCTTATTACTTTTCAAGCTGGCGTCCCTTTATATTGCCAAGAAAACTTTGTAAAATAGTCCTGGCCAACTTTATAACAGTGAGTTTCAGTTCTTATTACCTATGTGACTACTTTCTTTGGGAAAAATTTTCCTTAATGTCAATTCACTGCTAAGTTACTATTACTTATTGTTTATTTTAACAGAAAAGAGAAAAGAACATTCTCATGCAAGTTAAAACAACCGGTATGGAAACTCCAACTTGGTAAAATTCCAGTTGTGACCCTTTTTTATCATGTGATCCATAGTAAAAAGTTTGTGCTTCTACTTAATATTTTAATCAATGAGTCGCTACTGATGGCTTTGGGACAGTTATGTATCATAATTCATATTTGTGGACTCAACATAAATAGAGAGATGGAGAGTCCATTTAAGAGGCTGTTGCTAAAGAGTAGACGAGGTAGATTGCCAACATAAAAAGAGATTATTCCATAGACAGTACAACCCTTAACATTTTTTATTTTGGTTAGTTTAAATTTATTTCCAAATTCCCATTTAAAACATTTTATTTATTTTTAAATTTTTTAATATTAATTAATTAATTATTTAGTTAATTTATTTGGCTGCACCGGGTCTTAGTTGTGGCATATGGGATCTTCATTGCCTCGTGTGAGATCTTTGTTGCGGCACGTGGGATCTTTTTTTTTTTTTCAGTTGTGGCATGCAGGCTCTTAGTTGGGGCATGTGGGATCTAGACCGGACCAGGGATCAAACCCGGGCCCCCTGCATTGGGACCGTGGAGTCTTAACCACTGGACCACCAGGGAAGTCCCTAAAACATTATATTGTTACTTGTTAAGGCTTTAGGTAGTAGTTTGAGTAGTTGAAAATTAATACTACACTAAAATTGATGTGTAGGATAAATAATACTATAGATGCTAAAATGCATATTTCTTTGAGATTATGAGTGTGGTTTAATTCTGGCTGGATATTAGAGATAGATTTATATTAAAAGATTTCTGGATATTCCTCAAAAGATCTAGAATTTTATATCTTGTAACTCTTGTAATGTTTAGGGAGTGCAAAAGTGGAAATTTTCTCCATTTGTTTATAATGCTTGTTTGTAAGAGAACTATGGAAACTTCACAGAGGCTGACAAGCCTGTGATTTTCATGGGAGATAAAGCATCATGGAAGGAAAGAGAGCTGAACTTGTTCTCCATCCTAATTGAAATGTCTCCTGTGGCTTCTCTTCTCTGAAGTCAAGGTAAGCTAGACTTAAAGTCTACTTACCTAGATGTGGTGGCTCAAAGCCATCCCCAAATTCCCAGACCTCATTTCCTTGTGGAGTTCCATATTCTAATTTAATCACCATGGTGATGGCCATGGTCATGGCCTTTTTTGATTCATGATTCCTCCTGCTCTGGTCACCCCTGCAAGTGTAGTCCAGTCACATATTTTGACTTTTTTTTTTTTTTTACCATGAGTTATACCCTCCTTGGAAAGCCCATCTTTTTACACCTTTATTGTATTGAGGTGAAAATAGCACTTCTTGGTTATATTCTTGATCACTTGATGTGTAGAAGGCATCAAATATATTAGTCCTGCACACACTGTACACCATTTTGCTGACCCTGCTTGATGGGGGCAGAGGATTTCATATTAGCCATTTAATTGTGTTTTTCTATTTTGATGGAAGCATAATTACTCATATACTTTATCGTGTTTCCACATGATGTGCTAAGTGGTATGGACACCAAATTATTGACTCTGAGTTGATCTAAAACACATATGCTCTCAGACATAAAGACACATATGTGGTCTGTGGTGCTGAAAGTTTGAGAAGGCTTTTATTGTGGCCCAGAAACCTAATGCAGCAGAAACTGGCTTTTGTTACTGTAGTACAGTTAGCAATTATTTGCTTAACCTCAGGGCTTCATGGGCTGACCTGCCCAATATCTTTGCTCCCTCAGCCTAAGAGAGGTTAATATTAGCAACCATCTCTTCTAACATGGCAGATGGTGGAGATCACCAAACTTCAGACTTGCCCTTGCTTGCCCATCAGACCTACTTCCACTGCCGGTCAGCTGTGGTGACAGTTAACTAGAGGGAAAATAATTTTACAGAGATCAAGTCTTGGAATGTGACCAACCTTGGTAGTCTAATCAAGAACACAGGATAAAGGATGGAGAAAGTAGTGTGACACTCGAGTGGAACATGGACTTTGCAGCCAGACTGTTTGTTCAAATCCTGGTTCTGCCAGTATCTGTATCACTTTGCATAAATTGTTTACTTTCTTTATGCATTATTTTTGTCATTAAATATATGATAGTGCATACTCCACATGATTATTGTAACGATTAAATGAGTTCCCATATGTAAATCACTCAGGACATTTGCTGGCATGTTTTAAGCCCTATGTAAGTATTTTCTATTATTACTTAATAGAATATGCAACATATCTTTTTTCATTCTTCCACTTTTCTATTGCAGGACACAACACACCATTCAGACTTACTATTCCACAATAATTCAAACATCCATGTATATTTTTATAACAGAATTTTTAAAAATCAAGGATCAATTCTCTTTACCTCTCAAAGTATTCTTTTATTAAGAAATCATAGACTGTTGTGAAGTGTGTTAACCAAGATGGCAGCTCCTCTTAGGCACAAATAACTTTTGCAGGTGATAGTGAAGCTGAGAGAAAATGAAATACAGATTGTCTCAATAGTATACATTTTAAATATAGTCAGTTACCAAATGTCTCTTTCCTCTCCTTTTTCCTAGACCCTGGAATCTGTGCTGACTGAGCCCATCTGGGAAAGCACACCAGCCAGATGGCCATTGTGAACTTTTGGGGAGGCCCTGAGGCAGTGAGAACGAGTTTCAGAAAAGAAAGCTCTTTGGGACACAATGAATACAGGCCTAATTTATATTTTAGGGCTTTAGAAGGAGATTAAGGCCAACAGCGGCATGATTTTAAACTGCAGTTGGGAGGGTTTTTTGTCTTTATGCCAGTGGAGCTGAATTATAAGTTTGGGGAGTTTTGGAAGTGTGAAAAGATGCCATAGAAAGAAAGGGATGATGAATAATTGTGTAGCTGTGCAGATTTTACAAACAGTATGTAAAAGGATTGAGGTTAAAGAGCCTCATCAAAGCAATGCCCTCTTCAATCGGTTATTGTCACAGGGATTATGACTTTAGGAGAGGTATAACCAGCAGGGGATAAAGGAGTGACATTCTTCGTCCTTTTTATGCCAAAGCACTTGAATAATTGATAACAAGGGATTAGAGACTGGAAATATATTGTGGCTTTGTTCTATTCAGACTAGTGTCAAGGTTGAAGAGACATGGTTCATGAACTTGAGAAGCATTAGTACACTTGTTATGCAGCATCCACAGACCTCATGTGTCTAGATTCCTAGCAAATACCATGATGACAAAAATTAGTTCAGGTCTAAGTTAATCAGTAAATCAGATACAGATACTCATCTGGCATTTCAGACATGGATCTTAATCCTCCCCTCATCTTTTCTTTATTAGATGGCATATATTAGATTTACTTATTTCGCTGAAGATTCCTTTTCCTATGGGAGATGTCTCATAAACACATGATGAAGAATTCTGGAACAATAAACTGAAGCTCAGTCAATGCCAGTGTACATGAAATGTGCAATGAATGTGTATCATATTTTTCCATGCTTGGTGACTCTAATTACCATTCAACCACATTTTGCAATTCACAGTTGCCTCAGATTGTTAGTGTGTGACTGACTCTATCATGACTATTAATTAGTTATCCAATCATTAATTAACAACCCATATGTGTTGAGGACCCATATGTGCTAGGTGTAAAGGGATGCAAAGAGGAACACTCTTCCTCCCTTCAGGCATCTCACTCTCTAGTAGGTTGGACATAACAAAACTTATCATACAAAGTGTTAAATGCAATGATAAAGATAAGTTTAGGACATTAAGATAACCCTTGTCCCTTTGAACATAAATTGGGTTATAGAGAGGCAGAAAATGGAAATGGGTGTATGGGGCAAATATAAAACAATATAATATGTGAAAGCTTGTCTGAGATTTCTGAACTAGTGATATAAATTTAGGAATCATACAAGTAGGTGGATAAAATTCGTGAATAAGTGGCTTCCAGTTGGAATGTAGAAGGCTTTGAAAGATTTTCAGTCCTGTTGCATTAGTTATCTCTTGCTGTATAACAAATTGCTCCCAAACTTAGCAGCTTAAAACATTTATTATCTCACATACTTTGTGAGGGTGAGGAATCCAAGTTGGTTTAGCTCAGTGGTTCTGACTCAGAGTATCTCATGAGCCTGCAGACAAACGGTCACTAGGGTCGGCAGTCAACTTAGTCTCCTCTGGTAGAAGGACCATTTCCAAGCAGGCTCATTCGCATGGCTGTTGATTGGATTCTGCAGTTTCTCTACATGTGGGCGTCTCCATAGGCTGCCTGAATGTTGTTAGAAGATGGAAGCCTGTTCCCACAAAGCAAGTGATCTGATTAAGAGAGCGAGCCAGAGAGAGTATCCTCCCCAAGATGGAAGCTGCAGTCTTTGGGGACAGGCCATCACTTTTGCCATATTTTAGTCTTCAGAAGTGTGTCCCTAAGTCTCGCCTACACTCAAGTAGATGGGAATTAAATTTTGTCTCTTGAAGGGAAAACAGTTTTGAAGAATTTGTGGACATATTTTTAAAGCTATCAAATTGCTGTAACAACAAGAAATCCTCAATAAATAAAAAATTATGCTTTCCTTTAAAGTCCCTGGAAAGCTGTGGATACATTGAAATCTGAAGAAACTAAGTTCTTAAAGGGAAAATGTTTTCTAACAAAACTGAAAGTCAAAGGATTCTTCTGGAGTCAGTTGATGAAGTTGGGGTAAGGATGACGCTGATATTTTTTAAGTACTTTCTCATTTTTCCTTGAATTGATGATTAATCATAGAGAACCTGTCATTATCTCTCTTCAATTAATCCAGATAGTCCATGAGTAGCCACCTAATTCCCAGCCCTTTTAAAAATCATTTCCCTGGTTTCTTTCTAGTATTAGATATATTGTAGCAGCCATTTGGGCCCCTTCTAGCAGTATGACATCCAAGTTTACCACCAGTGAAATTTTTAACCATTGTACTATCATAGGATGTCAGGGGCTATCCACATTCTACAAACTACTGGTGTTAGGATTCTCATGGCTAGAGTAGGCATCATCTGAGAAGGGCATGGTCACTAGGGGAAGAGATTCCTCATGGATGAGCCACCCCACCAAAAATTCTACAGGAATTAGCTGAAGGAAGGTGACTCTAGAACGGATGATAGAGAAGGGGGATGATTAAGTATCAGGTTTTCCAGCCAACGACCAACCCTGAGGACTGTGCATTTGGATGACCAAGGTCTGCATACAAGGGCCACAGGAACAGACTTGCATGACAAGAATGCTGACATCAGCCAAAGGCTGAGCCAGTCCTCTGAGACACTAATGATAGGGGGCACAGGAGGATCCTCCAGGGCCATCCAGATTTGCCTCTCATCATTACATTGTAAAAATGTTTGTTCTTCCAATATTATTCTAAAAAAACCAATATGAATTCCTAAAACTCCAGCAGGTTATTTATAAAATTTCAACTTATAAAGTTTATATGGTACCACCTATTTTTTTACTTAAGAGAGGGAGCCTACATCCTAAATTATATATATACTATATAAATACATAATAATAAAAATGATTTGACACTGGGATAGGCATAGCATAGAGATTGTTGGAACAGACTGGAGCAGGGCTCCTTGATCTCAGTATTATTTATATTTTGAACCAGATAATTTGTTGGTGGGGGTTGAGGTGGGGATGTTCTGTGCAATGAAATAGGTTTAGGCCTCAAACCACCTGATTCCAGTAGGACCCCTCCCCCCGCCCCAAGAAAAACGTTCTCTGGGTATTTCCAGATGTCCTTTGGGTGGAAAATTGCACCTAGTTGAGAACCACTGGACTAGAATGCTCAAAAATAAAGCTATGGAAAAAAAAAATAAAGCTGTGTATTATGAAAGACCCTGTTGTTGATGAAATTGGCAGTATAAACCAATGGGGGAAATGGTTAATAGATGACATTAAGAAAACTGGCTTATATAGAGTAAAATAAGGCTGGATACTTTGGTGGGCTGAATAATGGCTCACTCACAGATTTCTGTGTCCTAATCCACAGAATCTGTGACTATTACTTTACAAAAGGGGTAACAGGGGGACTTTGCTTAGCTTAAGGATTTTGAGATGAGATTACCTTGGATTATCCAATGGGTCTGATGAAATCAAATTATCCAATGGGTACTTATAAAAGATGAAGTGAAGATGAAAGCAGAGAAATTTGAAGATGCTATGCTACTGGCTTTGAAGGTGTAGAAAGGGGTCATGAGCCAAGGAACATAAGGAATGCAGCTCTAAGGATTGAAAGGGCAAGGAACTGGATTATTCTCTAGAGCCTTGAGAGGGAGCATGGCTCCACTGACACCTTGATTTCAGCTCAGCGAAACCCATTTCAGCTTTCTGTCCTTCAGAACTGTAAGAGAATAAATTTCTACTATTTAAGTCATTAGTTAGTAATAGTTTGTCATAGCAGCAACAGGAAACTAATACAGACATCTACCTCCATATAATGATGAATGCTAAAAGGATTAAGACATATACATAAATTAATAAACAGAATAAAGCTAGTAGCAGAAAATTTTGGAAAATAACCCTTTGGGTTGGGAGGGAGTTTTTAACTAAGATCTCTAAAGCATAAATCCTCAGGCAGAAACAAATACATTTAACTATATCTAAAATTTCATTCAATGGACAGTGAACGGAGGAACTATTTACAAAATCTGGACAGAGCTAAGGGACAAAGTTTGATGAAGCACCTGGTGTTAGCAACACTGGGTAGCTTGTATCACTCATAGGTCTGAAGGGACCAGAGGAAGGAATGGTTATCAGAAGAACTGCACTTGTGTTAGAGGAATGCAGCCACTGCCAAATCATGGTCTAGAAGGGAGGAAGTTGGAGGAATAACTTTTCCCTCCATCTCTCCTCCTGCTCTCCAGTCTCATGCTGGTATTTCCCACTGTCTGGAAACCAGCAGGCAAAAATAGGCTGATAGAAGCCGTCCATCAAGGTTAGTTTCTTGGGTCACAAAGCAGAATGGAGAAAATTGACAGTTGATCGATAGGGGCATAAAAAGGTCATTCAGCACAATTGAAAATATAATTTATATTCCCAAAATTATACCTTAGAAAAATAACAGATGGATGAAAGATTAAAAAATATATATTTCAAAGTGAAAAATTAACAAGTAGCGACATCAGTGAGGATTGTAGAATAAGGAGCTCTGAAAAGCCTCTTGTCCATTAATGCAGTGAGAGCATTGGTAAAAATGATCAAAGTCAACTTTTCAGAACTTTGGAAATTAACCAAAGGCTTGCAAAAATCTGAGGAGCATTTATCGAAAAAAAAAAAAAAAGGCTAAATTGCAGAAGAAACAGTGAGCTTGGCGTTTTGCCTTGTTGTAGTCCCATCTCCCCCTCTCCAGCTCTGCAGTCGTCTTGAAAACCAACAGTTTCACAATGTTAGTCATTATGAAAACCTCCTGTAGCCAAGCACCCATTGAAGGGAGCAGAGGAAATCTGAGGCTCTCCGAAAGCTCCATCCCCAGAGAACTGTCATTATCAGATCTGTCTCGCAATTCCCTGGAAATCCCCATTTGCAGGGCTTGTATTTACTTAACTTGATTTACAACTCAATTATTGTGAACACCTTTTTCCTTGAAGCATTTGTTGTAAACAATCAGTGGTAATTTTAAAATTTTGAAGCTGCCTGAAGTGGTGAGAACAGTTGGAATCAACAAGAAGCTGACCAAAAAGCTTAAAAGGAAATGTTGGGTAACGAGATGGCCAGAAAAGGCTTTGGAAAACCTTGAAATAATTTTGGGAGTCTAGAAGGCTGCATACATATGCAAGACTGTATGTATGTCCAAGAAAGATCTGAGAAGTCTCTGATCTCTCATCTTTGATGGATCCTGAAGCTCTCTGCAAGCAGAAAGTAAAAACTAAAGCAGAATTTTGACTGCTAGGTAGATCACTGAAGATGTGCCACAACACACAAACATAGCCCTTTGGTGAAATGCTTCAAGGCATTTAAGGACATTTCTCTTTAATCACTAGATGACCATTAAACTAATCAAGCAGAGGCTTAAGTGCTAAGAGGCTACAAAAAAATACATACTTTACAAAATGAGTTCAAGAAAATCACTAAACAAACAGCAGCAGCAGCAACCACAACAAACAACAACTACCACACTGTGGGTGGCTGGGATCTGAATTGACACATTATATGATTTAAAGTATCTAGATCACAAATTAAAAAATCAAAAGACTTGTAAGAAATAAGAAAATATGGTCCATATGCTGGAGGAAAAAATCAGGCAATAGAATGAAGGGGTCCCCAAGGAAGTCCAGGCATTGGAGTTACTAGAAAAAACTATCAGCATTTCTAATATGTTCAAAGAACTAAAGGGAACCATCTCTAAAGAACTAAAGGAGGAGGAGCTTCAAGATGGCGGAGGAGTAAGATGCGGAGATATCACCTTCCTCCCCACAAATACATCAGAAATACATCTACATGTGGAACAGCTCCTACAGAACACCTACTGAACGCTGGCAGAAGACCTCAGATCTCCCAAAAGGCAAGAAACTCCCCACATACCCGGGTAGGGCAAAAGAAAAAAAGAAAAAACAGAGACAAAAGAATAGGGATGGGACCAGCACCAGTGGGAGGGAGCTGTGAAGGAGGAAAGGTTTCCACACACTAGGAAGCCCCTTTCGTGGGCGGAGACTGCGGGGGGCGGAGGGGGGAAGCTTCGGAGCCATGGAGGAGAGCGCAGCAACAGGGGTGTGGAGGGCAAAGCGGAGAGATTCCCGCGCAGAGGATCAGTGCCGACCAGCACTCACCAGCCCGAGAGGCTTGTCTGCTCACCCGCCGGGGCGGGCGGGGCCTGGGAGCTGAGGCTCGGGCTTCGGTCGATTGCAGGGAGAGGACTGGGGTTGGCTGTGTGAACACAGCCTGAAGGGGTTAGCGCACCACAGGTAGCCGGGAGGGAGTCCGGGAAAATGTCTGGAGCTGCTGAAGAGGCAAGAGACGTTTTCTTGCCTCTTTGTTTCCTGGTGCGCGAGGAGAGGGGATTAAGAGCGCCGCTTAAAGGAGCTCCAGAGGCGGGCGTGAGCCGCGGCTATCAGTGCGGACCCCAGAGATGGGCATGAGACGCTAAGGCTGCTGTTGCTGCCACCAAGAAGCCTGTGTGTGAGCACAGGTCACTATCCACACTGCCCCTCCCGGGAGCCTGTGCAGCCCGCCACGGCCAGGGTCCCGTGATCTGGGGACAACTTCCCTGGGAGAACGCACGGCGCGCCTCAGGCTGGTGCAACGTCACGCCGGCCTCTGCCACCACAGGCTCGCCCCGCATCCGTACCCTTCCCTCCCCCCGGCCTGAGTGAGCCAGAGCCCCCAAAGCAGCTGCTCCTTTAACCCCGTCCTGTCTGAGCGAAGAACAGACGCCCTCAGGCGACCTACATGCAGAGGCAGGGCCAAATCCAAAGCTGAACCCCAGGAGCTGTGCGAACAAAGAAGAGAAAGGGAAATTTCTCCCAGCAGCCTCAGGAGCAGTGGATTAAATCTCCAGTCAACTTGATGTACGCTGCATCTGTGGAATACCTGAATAGACAACGAATCATCCCAAATTGAGGAGATGGACTTTGGGAGAAAGGATATATATATATATATATATATATATATATATATATATATATATATCCCTTTTTCTATTTTTGTGAGTGTGTATGAGTATGCTTCTGTGTGTGATTTTGTCTGTATAGCTTTGCTTTTGCCATTTGTCCTAGGGTTCTGTCTGTCCGTTTTTTCCTTTTTTTTCCTTTTTTTTTTTTTAGTATAGTTTTCAGTGCTTGTTATCACTGGTGGATTTGTTTTTTGGTTTGATTCTCTTCTTTCCTTTTTAAAAATTACTTAAAACCTTTTTTTTAATAATTGTTTTTTGTTTTTTATTTTAATAACTTTTAAATTAAATTAAATTTTATTTTATTTTATCTTTTTCTTTCTTCTTTCTTCTTTTTTTCTCCCTTTTATTATGAGCCATGTGGATGACGGGCGCTTGTTGCTCCAGCCAGGCATCAGGGCTGTACCTCTGAGGTGGGAGAGCCAAGTTCAGGACGTTGGTCCACAAGAGACCTCCCAGTTCCACGTAATATCAAATGGCGAAACTCTCCCAGAGATCTCCATCTCAACGCCAAGACCCAACTCCACTCAATGACCAGCAAGCTACAGTGCTGGACACCCTATGCCAAACAGCTAGCAAGACAGGAACACAACCCCACCCATTAGCAGAGAGGCTGCCTAAAATCGTAATAAGTTCACAGACACCCCAAAACACATCACCAGATGGAGACCTGCCCACCAGAAAGACAAGATCCAGCCTCATCCACCAGAACACAGGCACTAGTCCCCTCCACCAGGAAGCCTACACAACCCACTGAACCAACGTTAGCCACTGGGGGCAGACACCAAAAACAATGGGAACTACGAACCTGTAGCCTGTGAAAAGGAGACCCCAAACACAGTAAATTAAGCAAAATGAGAAGACAGAGAAACACAGAGCAGATGAAGGAGCAAGGTAAAAACCCACCAGACCAAACAAATGAAGAGGAAATAGGCAGTCTACCTGAAAAAGAATTCAGAATAATGATAGTAAAGATGATCCAAAATCTTGGAAACAGAATGGAGAAAATACAAGAAACATTTAACAAGGACCTAGAAGAACTAAAGAGCAAACAAACAACCATGAACAGCACAATAAATGAAATTAAAAATTCTCTAGAAGGGATCAATAGCAGAATAAGTGAGGCAGAAGAACGGATAAGTGACCTGTAAGATAAAACAGTGGAAATAACTACCACAGACCAGAATAAAGAAAAAAGAATGAAAAGAATTGAAGAGAGTCTCAGAGACATCAGGGACAACATTAAATGCACCAACATTTGAATTATAGGGGTCCCAGAAGAAGAAGAGAAAAAGAAAGGGACTGAGAAAATATTTGAAGAGATTATAGTTGAAAACTTCCCTAATATGGGAGAGGAAATAGTTAATCAAGTCCAGGAAGCACAGAGAGTCCCATACAGGATAAATCCAAGGAGAAACATGCCAAGTCACATATTAATCAAACTATCAAAAAGTAAATACAAAGAAAAAATATTAAAAGCAGCAAGGGAAAAACAACAAATAACACACAAGGGAATCCCCATAAGGTTAACAGCTGATCTTTCAGCAGAAACTCTGCAAGCCAGAAGGGAGTGGCAGGACATATTTAAAGTGATGGAAGGGAAAAACCTACAACAAAGATTACTCTATCCAGCAAGGATCTCATTCAGATTTGATGGAGAAATTAAAACCTTTACAGACAAGCAAAAGCTAAGAGAATTCAGCACCACCAAACCAGCTCTACAACAAATGCTAAAGGAACTTCTCTAGGCAGGAAACACAAGACAAGGAATAGACCTACAATAACAAACCCAAAACAATTAAGAAAATGGTAATAGGAACATACATATCGATAATTAACTTAAATGTAAATGGATTAAATGCTCCAACCAAAAGACACAGGCTTGCTGAATGGATACAGAAACAAGACCCATATATATGCTGTCTAAAAGAGACCCACTTCAGACCTAGGGACACATACAGACTGAAAGTGAGGGGATGGAAAAAGATATTCCATGCAAATGGAAATCAAAAGAAAGCTGGAGTAGCAATTCTCATATCAGACAAAATAGGCTTTAAAACAAAGACAACTACAAGAGACAAAGAAGGACACTACATAATGATCAAGGGATCAATCCAAGAAGAAGATATAACAATTGTAAATATTTATGCACCCAACATAGGAGCACCTCAATACATAAGGCAAATACTAACAGCCATAAAAGGGGAAATCAACAGTAACACAATCATAGTAGGGGACTTTAACACCCCACTTTCACCAATGGACAGATCATCCAAAATGAAAATAAATATGGAAACACAAGCTTTAAATGATACATTAAACAAGATGGACTTAATTGATATTTATAGGACATTTCATCCAAAAACAACAGGATACACTTTCTTCTCAAGTGCGCATGGAACATTCTCCAGGATAGATCATATCTTGGCTCACAAGTCAAGCCTTGGTAAATTTAAGGAAATTGAAATCGTATCAAGTGTCTTTTCTGACCACAATGCTATGAGACTAGATATCAATTACAGGAAAAAAACTGTAAAAAAACCAGACACGTGGAGGCTAAACAATACACTACTTAACCAAGAGATCACTGAAGAAATCAAAGGGGAAATAAAAAAATACCTAGAAACAAATGACAATGAAAACACGATGACCCAAAACCTATGGGATGCAGCAAAAGCATTTCTAAGAGGGAAGTTTATAGCAATACAATCCTACCTTAAGAAACAAGAAACATCTCAAATAAACAACCTAACCTTACACCTAAAGCAATTAGAGAAAGAACAGAAAAACCCCAAAGTTAGAAATGATAAAGATCAGAAATAAATGAAAAAGAAATGAGGGAAACGATAGCAAAGATCAATAAGACTAAAATCTGGTTCTTTGAGAAGATAAACAAAATTGATAAACCATTACCCAGACTCATCAAGAAAAAAAGGGAGAAGACTCAAATCAGTGGAATTAGAAATGAAAAAGGAGAAGTAACAACTGACACTGTGGAAATACAAAGGATCATGAGAGATTTCTACAAGCAACTCTATGCCAATAAAATGGACAACCTGGAAGAAGTAGACAAATTGTTAGAAATGAACAACATTCCGAGACTGAACCAGGAAAGAATAGAAAATATGAACAGACCAATCACAAGCACTGAAATTGAAACTGTGATTAAAAATCTTCCAACAAACAAACGCTCAGGACCAGATGGCTTCACAGGCAAATTCTATCCAACATTTAGAGAAGAGCTAACACCTATCCTTCTCAAACTCTTCCAAAATATAGCAGAGGGAGGAACACTCCCAAACTCATTCTACGAGGCCACCATCACCCTGGTACCAAAACCAGACAAAGATGTCACAAAAAAAGAAAACTACAGACCAATATCACTGATGAACATAGATGCAAAAATCCTCAACAAAATACTGGCAAACAGAATCCAACAGCATGTTAAAAGGATCATACACCATGATCAAGTGGGGTTTATCCCAGGAATGCAAGGATTCTTCAATATATGCAAATCAATCAATGTGATACACCATATTAACAAATTGAAGGAGACAAACCATATGATCATCTCAACAGATGCAGAGAAAGCTTTCGACAAAATTCAACACCCATTTATGATAAAAACCCTCCAGAAAGTAGGCATAGAAGGAACTTACCTCAACATAATAAAGGCCATATGTTACAAACCCATAGCCAACATCGTCCTCAATGGTGAAAAACTGAAACCATTTCCACTAAGATCAGGAACAAGACAAGGTTGCCCACTCTCACCACTATTATTCAACATAGTCTTGGAAGTTTTAGCCACAGCAATCAGAGAAGAAAAAGAAATAAAAGGAATCCAAATTGGAAAAGAAGAAGTAAAGCTGTCACTGTTTGCAGATGACGTGGTAGTATACACAGAGAGTCCTAAAGATGCTACCAGAAAACTACTAGAGCTAATCAGTGAATTTGGTAAAGTAGCAGGATACAAAATTAATGCACAGAAATCTCTTGCATTCCTACACACTAATGATGAAAAATCTGAAAGTGAAATTAAGAAAACACTCCCATTTACCATTGCAACAAAAAGAATAAAATGTCTAGGAATAAACCTCCCTAAGGAGACAAAAGACCTGTATGCAGAAAATTATAAGACACTGATGAAAGAAATTAAAGATGATACAAATAGATGGAGAGATATACCATGTTCTTGGATTGGAAGAATTAACATTGTGAAAATGACTATACTACCCAAAGCAATCTATAGATTCAATGCTATCCTTATGAAACTACCACTGGCATTTTTCACAGAACTAGAACAAAAAATTTCACAATTCGTATGGAAACACAAAAGACCACGAATATCCAAAGCAATCTTGAGAAAGAAAAACAGAGCTGGAGGAATCAGGCTCCCAGACTTCAGACTATACTACAAAGCTACAGTAATCAAGACAGTATGGTACTGGCACAAAAACAGAAATATAGATCAATAGAACAGGATAGAAAGCCCAGAGATAAACCCATGCACATATGGTCACCTTATCTTTGATAAAGGAGGCAAGAATATACAGTGGAGAAAAGACAGCCTCTTCAATAAGTGATGCTGGGAAAACTAGACAGCTACATGTAAAAGAATGAAATTAGAACACTCCCTAACACCATACACAAAAATAAACTCAAAATGGATTAAAGACCTAAATGTAAGGCCAGACACTATCAAACTCTTAGAGGAAAACATAGGCAGAACACTCTATGACATAAACCACAGCAAGATCCCTTTTGACCCACCTCCTAGAGAAATGGAAATGAAAACAAAAATAAACAAATGGGACCTAATGAAACTTAAAAGCTTTTGCACAGTAAAGGAAACCATAAACAGGACGAAAAGACACCCCTCAGAATGGGAGAAAATATTTGCAAATGAAGCAACTGACAAAGGATTAATCTCGAAAATTTACAAGCAGCTCATGCAGCTCAATATCAAAAAAACAAACAGCCCAATCCCCAAATGGGCAGAAGACCTAAATAGACATTTCTCCAATGAAGATATACAGATTGCCAACAAACACATGAAAGAATTCTCAACCTCATTAATCATTAGAGAAATGCAAATCAAAACTACAATGTGATATCATCTCACACCAGTCAGAATGGCCATCATCAAAAAATCTACAAACAATAAATGATGGAGAGGGTGTGGAGAAAATGGGACCCTCATACACTGTTGGTGGGAATGTAAATTGATACAGCCACTATGGAGAACAGTGTGGAGGTTCCTTAAAAAACTAAAAATAGAACTACCATACAACCTAGCAATCCCACTACTGCTCACATACCCTGAGAAAACCATAATTCAAAAAGAGTCATGTACCACAATGTTCATTGCAGCTCTGTTTACAATAGCCAGGACATGGGAGCAACCTGAGTGTCCATCGACAGATGAATGGATAAATAAGATGTGGCTCATGTATACAACGGAATATTACTCAGCCATAAAAAGGAATGAAATTGAGTTATTTGTAGCGAGGTGGATGGACCTAGAGTCTGTCATACAGAGTGAAGTAAGTCAGAAAGAGAAAAACAAATACCGTATGCTAACACATATATATGGAATCTAAGAAAAAAAAAAAAAAAGGTCATGAAGAACCTTGGGGCAAGATGGGAATAAAGAGGCCGTTCTACTAGAAAATGTAGTTGAGGACACGGGGAGAGGGAGGGGTAAGCTGGGACAAAGTGAGAGAGTGGTAGTGTATATATGGAAATATATACACTACCAAATGTAAAATAGATAGCTAGTGGGAAGCAGTCGCATAGCACAGGGAGATCAGCTTGGTGCTTTGTGACCAGCTAGAAGGGTGGGATAGGGAGGGTGGTAGGGAGGGAGATACAAGAGGGAAGAGATATGGGGATATGTGTATATGTATAACTGATTTACTTTGTTATAAAGCAAAAACTAACACACCATTGTAAAGCAATTATACTCGAATAAAAACATTAAAAAAAATAAAGAACTAAAGGAGCATATGATTATGATGTCTCTAAATAAAGAATATCAATAAATAGAAATTATTAAAAACAAAAAAGTAAAAATACTGGAGTTGAAATCTATAATAATTGAAATGAAGATTTCACTATAGGGTTCAACCACAGATTTGAGCTGGCAGTAGACAGAATCAGCAATCCTTAAGGTAGGTCAGTGGAGATTGTCTAGTCTAAGGAACAGAGAGAAAAAGAGTGAAGAAAAATGAACAGAGCCTCAGAGACCTGAGAGAGCAGCTTCAGCTGCTGTGTTCCTACACCCCAGATCATTGCTCCTCCTTTCTGGTTGTTGACTTCAGCATAATTCTTCCTTTTTCAGGTTCAGTGACTGCTCCCTTCACTTATTCTTTTGAACCTAGGGGTTGTAGAGCTGTGCTGCTTCTAACCCTGGTCTACTAAAATAGCCCTTGTGGGTCCTCCTAACCTTATCCACATCTTTTGAAAATAGTCCATTTGTAAATATCCTCTCTCAAATTGTCTTATTTGAGTAATAATTATAGACATGTTTACTACAGTAGACAAATGGTGAATACCTAGTTGTCTGTCACTAGGGGAATAAAAAAGTAAAACATGATTATATATACCATGGAATACTATTCCACTGCTAGAAGCAATGAATGAGATATATTTATAGCAACATTCGTATACTTTACAAAGTGTCAAATGAAAAGAAAAAGAAGACATAAAATAAAACTGTTAGTATCGTAAACCTGTAGTTGTGTGCACATTTAAATCCTATAGAATTCTATTATTTTTTCAAACATACACAGATAGTCAGTGACGTGTACTATAGTGGGTGTCCAATGAGAATGAAGGGAATAAGAGTGATATCAGGACCGAAGGGAAGAATAAAATTATGTATGTGAGGGATCTTTCATGGACAATTAGACTATGTCATAAGCTGAGGGGTGTGACTAATTGAACTCATGCATAGACTTCCAGAAAAAGGCAAATACATAAAAATAAAATTAGTAGTTTTGATTAAGTGATTGCCAAAATCTTTTTGGTTCTGAAGTTCTTTTATGCTATAATTATGAATTTAAGATATCTTAAGGTGAAACTGGGCAACCCCATTTAAAAAATGGCATATTAATGATTATTCTGCCTATGATGTGCTTATTCAACACAAAAGTAGAGAATTCAGTCTAATGGAAGTTGTCATTTTGACCAATTAGGAGAGGATGAGGGATAGAGTCATGGGTGGAGTAGGAGCTGTGAATGGGCTGAGAGTTAGAACTGTGGATGGGTAGAGTAGAACTTTGGGATGTGGTAATTAGAAGACTTAGAGGGGCAGAATGAGAATACAGATGGAGCCAGGGATGAGGTGATACTCAAGAAGGGGACATCATACTTCTTTGCTCATTAATTGGCTATAAATTTTTAGAAAACTACATCATATTGTTCTTAATGCTGCATGTCAATATATTGTTATACTGTCACATCAAACTATCCATGAATTAAAATGACATATTTTTGTCTTTGAATAGTTCAAATCATCATAAATTATGGAAGCCATGATCATTGATGGGAAGTTTTTTAAAAAAGGTAGATTTGAATGTCTGGGAAAGGAGAGGTCTTTGAGAAAGAGGTGTCACTCTATTCAGAAAAAAGGGATGACTACTTATTATTTAACATTTCATGTGCCTGTCAGGCAAACCCAAATAATTTAGATGTGGGAGAATGTGGGCTGTGTAAGATTTATTTGGCTTGATAACTGTGGGAAGATTTGGCAGGAAGATTCTAAAGATAGAGAACAGACACTTTTTTTTTTTTTTTTTTATTTAACCACATGTGTTTTTTTTTCCTTTAAATTTTATTTATTTATTTATTTATTTATTTTTGGCTGTTTTGGGTCTTCGTTTCTGTGCGAGGGCTTTCTCTAGTTGTGGCAAGTGGGGGCCACTCTTCATCGCGGTGCGCCGGCCTCTCACTATCGCGGCCTCTCTTGTTGCAGAGCGCAGGCTCCAGACGTGCAGGCTCAGCAATTGTGGCTCACGGGCCTAGTTGCTCCGCAGCATGTGGGATATTCCTGGGCCAGGGCTCGAACCCGTGTCCCCTGCATTGGTAGGCAGATTCTCAACCACTGCGCCACCAGGGAAGCCCAGAGAACAGACACTTTTAAAAAGGAAACTGTTTTGCTTATGATATTGATTTAACTAATAAAAGCAGAAATTATTTGATGCCAGTTGTTTCTTCATTTGGGGATATTATTGAATTTTTAAGTAAATGATGATGATTTAACTTTAATTATCACACCACTAACTTAAAAGTGGTTGTGTATTCTTAGTGGATTGGTTTGTGTAGCTGTACCCCAAGAAAGTGGCAAACCACAAGTGGCATGCGAATGTCTTCCTTATTGAACGTCTTTGGAAAGGGAATCTACATATATAATTGCTTACAGTATATGATCTGAGATGAAATGAATAAGCTATGTTTATTGTTTGGAACAAAAGGGGGCAGCTGGATTCCTGTGCCAGTCTCTAACCAGAGAGCATCTCCACCGGGTTCAGTTAACCTTTCTCCCCATTGGTGAGATTGTCTCAGAGTTAACTATAATTGTTGAATTACAATTTGGGATAGTCTCGTTGTGGAGAAGGGTAATCTTCATTCACAGAGGAGATAAAGGGGAAAGGGAAATGTGTTCTCTAATATTGAGAAAACAGTTTGGAGTCCAATCTTGCCAGACAATTACACAATTGGCAGTCAAAAGCACTAAGATTTTCAAGACCTGGAAATCACTGTCTTCGGTACTACATCTGTTTCACAGGCATGTTCCAGCCCCTCTGAGTCACAATAGTGAAGACTTCTGTTGTTCTGTTTTCCCAGCCAGTTGTTATTTGTGCTCAACTGTGCAAGGAGCATGCCTCCTGAATGACTTAATTTCTGGGTGAAACAGAAAAGCAGGTGGGAGCAATGCGGTGATTCTATAAGCTTTCAGAGTACTGCAGCTCTTCCCCCCTTATCTCTGAGCAGGCAAGTGCTTTCTGAAGTGATGTGAACATTCACCAGACCTCTGTTACTTTGAAGTGCCTGCCTTTCCCAGCAGTTCTGGCTGGTCTTTAGGGGGAAGTGGAATTCTCTAAGCTGGGTGCCTTATGGAGCATGGAGAGTGGCCGGTGCACAGCTGGTTTTAAGAGGGTAGGCGCTGAAGCCAGAGACAATTCTGTCTCCTCGGAAAGTTTAAATGCTCTATAGGCTTGTAATGAAAGCAACACAAGCTGTTGGCTGATTGACTTCTCTGCTTACCTGATGATTTAGCTTGTGTGAGAAACAGAAGGGGCGCTAGCTCGCTGTGGTGCACACTGCCATCAGGCTTCCTACACTGGTGGATGCCCTCACTGTTCTCTTGAATGTTTATCACCTGTCAACTGGAGGAACAGGGACATTGAGTTATCACTGAGCTGTGGATGTTACCAATAAAAAAGCCACAAAAGCTGCCCTAGTGTTCTGTACAAAGCTTACAGAATATTTTCTCTGAGTCCTTTCATGTTCTCAATTTTGGATAATACAAAGTATGTACACTTTTCATAATCCAACATTTTGTAAGTTGTGTTTCCAAATGGTTACAGATGTATTGCAAATAGAAATTAGGGGGTCCAAAATATGTGTGAATGGGTGAAGTATAGGTGGTTACTGCGATATAAAACTCATTACAATTAGCCCTTAAAGTTTTAGAAGAGAATTAAGAGAAGCAGTTCTTTAACTGGAGTAGATTGCTTACTTGGGTGTGATGACTGGAGGACACTTTGATTTATTATTAGCTACAGGAATCTTGGTAAACTATGTTAGATCATGCTACTCCTCTGCTTAAAACCCCCCAATAATTTCCCATATCACTCTGAGTATAAGATATTGAATAACTGTTCCCCTCAGTGCCCCATGGGACCAATACCTGTACTGCCACTTCTCCCCAGCCCCACCTCACCCGTCTGACTCCTTGTATTATACACCACTTTGCTCACTCCATTCCAGACACGCTGATCTGTCTGTTGTCCCTCTAACAGATCAAACCCACTTTCCCCACCCACATGGTCTTCACATTTGCAGTTTCCTCTGCCTAGAAAACTTTTCCTCCCTGAGAAAACTTCGTGGTTTGCTCTCTCGTTTCCTTTAAGTTCTTTCTCACATATGCCATCTTTTCAGCGATATTTCCCTAGCATCCTATCTAAAATTGCGTCCCCTACTCTGAGCTTTCTTGCCTCTCCTCTGTGTAATGCTTTTCATAAACAGAATATATATTTTATACATTGTTTATTGTTCATCTTCCCATTAGAATGTAATCTTCATGAAGGAAGCTATTTTAATCTCTTGTGTCCACTACTATCTCTCAGGCAGCTAGAACAATGTGTAGAGCATAGTAATCACTCCATAAATATTTGTTCAAAAATAAATAGCTGACATTTATTCATGTTTCTGCTATGCTGTATACTCTTTTACCTGCCTTATACTTACATCATTTCCTACTCACAAGAATACAATAAAAGCAGTCGTTCTGCTTCCTTTCATTTTACTGAAGGGAAAACTAATGCAGAGTTTGAATAACTTCAAGATTATATTACTAGAAAGCAGTAGAGCAGGATTTAAACTCGGATAGCCCTGATCTAACAGATCAAACTCTTAGCACTATTTCACTCTGTTAATCATAATATTGTAGTATCATACCTATGTGAAAACTATATTTTATGATGATTTTTGGGGGGAGGATTTAAATATGTTTTCCTAATTTTCAAGAGATTTTCATAATCCTGTCTCAAGAAAAATTTACTTTGGGTGTGAATAATTGCAAATGGCATTTACTGTTTGTTCCAACAGTAGAATATATAAACATTTTGAAACCCTCAACAACATTTCAGAATAAAACCAATGAAATTAATGCCCTCATGGAGACAGGAAACAAAACATCTGAACCACAACACTATGCACATATATTAGTTTTATTTTTAGACATTAATTACAGAGCTTTATTTATAAATTTATTTTCCATTTTTAAAGAAAAAAATGACTCTTTTAGATGTTGTTATAAAAATGAGGATTATTTATGCCATCCTTTTAGAATGCAGATAAGAAAATTAAGGCTCACTGACAGTGACCCTCCAGGCCAAATAGTTTGTTGGCAGTAAAACTCTTGATAATTACATGTTTTGTTTGGTAACTATTGAGTAACTATAAAGGAAGTAACTATTGAGTCCTATAAAGTTAGTTGTTTATATTCATTTATCTTTTAAATAAGAAATGCATAAACATTTGAATTATAATTTTAAATATTTTATGTTTCGGAGGAAAGAGAAAATATGTATGTATTTCATTTAAAATGTATTTAGCCATCATTTTAATTATTCTTCCATGCCTTTTATTAATTTTTTTGTCTTTACATAAGCAAATGGAATATTCACTTTTGCACACTGTGCAGAATAAAGTCATAGATATTTCTGATTTTTTTAATAGTGGATGTAAATTGATCAAGATAAATTTTTAAAAACCCCTTTCTTCCCTATAGCTTTCGGAAAACATACTATGGGAGCACCAATAAATGCTTTAAACTTTCATGTTCAATATTAAAATTACTAGATTGGTTAAATCCCCCTACTCCAACTCTACCAAATGATATGACATAGAATATGTACACTTGTCTCCATCATGTTTTGTGTTCAGAATGGATTACTTTAGAGGATACTGGGATGGACACATTTTTTCAAATGGGTTCCTCATTGTATTGCCATCGGTGATAGCATGGGAATTATTCCAACCTGTTCTGTGTGTCTACTGTGAGCCCAACATGAGGAAATGGAAGTTAGCGGAAAATGGGGAAAGGAAGGGGAAGGTAAGGTGAAGAGAAAAAGAGAAGAAAAAGTGGCTTTCCTTTTTTCATCTTCCCAACAGAATTTACCATTTCAAGAGCTTTCACTTCACATATTAGGCAGGCAACTTTGGAGTATGATGGCCCTCAGAAAGCATTTCTGCTCCAGGAACCAAAGGAATGTGGGCTCAGGGATACAGTTCTCAAAACAGAATAAACAAGACTCCTTTTATTATAGGATTACAAGTCGCTTTCCTTAGCAAGATGGGAAGAGTTGTCATCTTAGTATTTAAGGCAATACATACTGTTGCCATAATTCATTTTGTTCATTACTTTCGAGCATCTGTCTAATGAGATGCAGTACATTGAGTTTGTTACTTGGCATATGGGCAGTACTAATAATGCTTTACTATTTTACTCTTCATTTTTTCCCTTTCTCTTCTGAAATGAGGGAGGCAAAGTACTGAATCACAGTCTTACTACAGTACTTTTACTTCTGAAACACCTGCTCCCCTTCCCTGTCTGCCTCTGCACATTAACCTTATGCTAATTCCTCAGCTGATTGTGCTGCTTGTCTTCAGATAGACAGCTCCTTGCTGTCTGCTTCTCAGTTTGTGATCGGACTTCCTTGTTACTTTCTCCCTCTTCCCAGATTCCATCTTGACTTCGTTTCTGTCTTAAAAAAAACTCCATGGGTAAGCGTTGGTGAGATGTTAATTTGGGAAGCATGGCCTGCAATCTGTGGAGCAATAAGAACAGCTGGTGCTGCTGCTGTTCAGTTTTTCTTGGCAGATGGACGTAGAGAGAATTACGAATGGGGAAATTTGCCTCAGCCTTGGCTGCTATTTCCTACAGCAATGTAACATTTGCCAGCTCTCTCTCTCCTATACCACTCCAGCATCATGGCTTGATACTTTAATGCATTCCCCTAAATTCATGGTCCAGGGCTTCCTGTGTAGCTTTTGTTATATGCTTCATACTCAGTAGACCTCTGGCTAATTGACCACAATGAGAGGCAGTTTCAGTTATGCTTAAGCAGTTTTAAGTGTACATTGAGGAAATGTTATTCCACATCTTCAGTAATTTTAGGTCAAGACTAAACTGTTTGTCTACTTATTTAGTAAAATGAGCTTCAATGAGTGTCTTAGTCTTCTAGGACTGCTGTAACAAAATATCATAGACCAGGTGGCTTAATCAGAGGACATTTATTTCTTACAGTTTAGAGTGTGAGAAGGCCAAAATCAAGGTGTCTGCCTTTTCATTTCCTGGTGAGGGTCTTCTTTCTGGCTTGCAGATGGCCACATCCTGTTTATCCTCATCTGACAGAGATAGAGCAAGCCCCAGTGTCTGTTCTTCTTCTTATAAGGGCACTAATCCCAACATGGGGTCCCACCCTCATGACCTCATCTAAACCTAATTACCTCCCAAAACGCCCACCTCCTAATACCATCACACTGGAGGCTGGAGCTTCAACTTATAGATTTGGTGAGGGGGTGGGCACAAACATTCAGTCCATAACAGTGAGTTATAACCTATGTACCATAAAACTTACCGATTTTAAGTGTACAAATTAGCATGGTTTGAACCACCAGCACAGTCATGATATTAGAGCACTTTCATCACCTCCAAAACTTTCTGTGCCTCTTTGCATAAATTAATCCCTGTTCTCTACTCCTAGCTAGTCTCTGGCAACCACTTTCTTTCGCTATAGTTTGCCTTTTTTAGAATGTCATTTAAATATAATCATGTAGTATGTATGTACATAGTCTTTATTGTCTAGCTTCTTTCATTTACTTTGATGATTTAAAATCCACCCATACTCTTGTATATATTATTAATTCATTCCTTACCCCACCCCCAGAACTTAAGGGTTTATTGGACAAGGTATCACACAAAAGTACATAGATATTAAGGTTTAAACAGGGAATTGGTCATTTATATTTTATGTATTTTTTATACAATGCACTGTGAATCATGGAACAATATTTTGTAATATTATTAGTTCATTTCTATTTCAGAGTTTATTCATTCTCCAGTTGATGGACACCTAGGTTGTTTCCAGTTTTTATCTATAATGAATAAAGCTCCTATAAACCTTGTAGAACAAGTCTTTGTGGGGATGTAGGTTCTCATTTTCTGGGGTAAATATCTACAAGTGGAATTAGTGGGTTGTATGACTGTAGGTTTAATTTGATGCATTTTCATACTAACTAATGATATTTAAGATTTTTTCATGTGCTTACTTGCTATCGTATAACATATTTGGTGAATTTTCTATTCAAATATTTTATCTATGTTTTGTCTTTTTATTCTGAGAGTTCTTTGTATTTTCTGTATACCAGCCCTTTATTAGACATATGCTATCCAAATATTTTTTTCCCAGTGAGTGGCTTGCGTTTTCATTATCTTAACTGTCTTTGAAAGGAAAAAATTTACTTTCAATATTTTATCAATATTTTATTTTATGATTAGTGCTCTTTGTGTCCTACCTAATATATATTTGCTAACCTAAGGTCATAGAAATTTTATGGTTTTAGGTCTTCGTTTAGGTTTATGACCCATCTACTTTTAGTTAATATTTTATATGACATGTGGTAAAGTTTGTGGTTCATTATTAGCATTTGAATATTTAATTGTTACAGCATCATTTGGTGAATCCAGTCCCTGTTATTCTAAGATGCCTAGAAGCAGAAATCTCGTAAGTATGAGTTTGATTGAAAAAGGAATAGAAGAAAATGACAATAATATCCAAAAGAATTTTTTAAAAACTGCTTTATGGGAAGGATCCTAGGTATAGTTTATATGATATAGTTTTAGTTTAATGTGATGAATATCTAAAAAAAAGATGAGTTGATACATTTTAATTTCACAACTTCCCATTTTGAATAATCACAGATGAGAAGTAAAAGTCCTTTGTTATTGTAGATCTCTGAATTATTAGTTCAGAAAACATAATCAACATACTTACTCATTGAGTTTTTCTTATTGATTTCTCTCCAGATTTTTGAAATAAGAATATTGTGAATTTAAATGTAGCTTCCATAAGTGGTAACTGCCTTTTCATTATAGGGTTTCTCTTAATAATTTTCCACAAGTACTTACCAGAACAAAACTCCTACTTATTTAAGCAGTGATATAATCGGCAGTTCTTCTGGCATAGAAATACTTACAGTCTTTGTTCAAATAGAACCAATTCTATTATGAGAATTACTTTGGTTGTTCAATTAGGTTGATAGAGAGAATAATGATAAGAGGGTCTATGTTTTCCATAACCATGAATTGGATCCTATTTTCATGTTTTGCATTTGTAGCTTGTCATTACAACAAAAGTCTTTTCACTTTGTTTCAATTGTAGATTATTTATATATTAAATGGCTATATTAAGCCTTCCGCCTTTCTATTGCACGATTTTAACTTTATCACTATTTTAGAGTGGGTAAGCTCTCTGTACACACCACAATGATCAGATGACCTATTCCTGAACACTGTAGGATGACCTGACCAGATATCATAGCTGAACACACAAATTTAGTTCTGTTCTTTAAAGAACCAAAGGGTGTGACAGACCTGGGGAGTTGATTTAGGTCTTCCTTATGTGATAGAGATGTAATGCACATTAAATCTATTTTTAATTCTGCCTTATGCAGCCTCACAGCAAGATTTCACACATGCAAATGCGAGTTTGTAAAAAAAAAAAAAAAGCCTCATGAAAAAATCTGTTAGTTTAATTTAAGCAGCATTGCTATGTGAGAGCAAATTTTGCATTTTAATGCCAAATTAACTAATTACTATAAACTTATGCCAAGTTCTTCTTTGCATTGGGATATGTGCTCTAAATGGTTAAAACATATATAGTACTTAAAATGGTGCCTGGAACATAGTAAATGTTCCATAAATGTTATCATTGCCACCTTCAGTAGGGGAGAGGAGGAGACCCACAAATTTATGTTTTAGGGCTTCTCAGTAAAGAGACACTACATGGTACCTGGAATAGTTTGGAGAGTATCAACATTAATTATTATGGGACTATTAATCAGTTGCAACTAGTAAAATAAAAAGTCAAGAGTACAAAACCAAAAACATTTAAATGGAAATACAGAATCTGATCATTGTATAATTTGTACTTAAAGAAATTTTTATGCCTAATTCTGTGTATTTAAAAATTAACCATTTGTTACAATAACAAATGTGTAGAGAATGCAGATCTCTTATCAAATTCTCATTTATAGATTCTTTTATGCTTTTTAAGATACTAGTTGGTATAATGTCCAGAACTATTTCTTTTCTTTTTCCTCCTTTTATGGCACGAGAATTCCTCTTTCTTTTGAGGAACCCATTTCCTGTGGGTTGGGTGGACTGCCTCCACCTACCCTCTCCTGGTTGGATACATCAATAAGGAATAGCAAATGGCCAATCAGGGTATCCTATTTTCTCTAGCAACAGTCATTTATTCAACATTTGGCATATAAGTTCCACTTCCTCCAACATACATGCAATTTGAGCTTTTCTCCTACTTCATTAGGTGTGCAATGATCACTTGCTATTTCTAGCGAGGTAGGGCTTGCTGGGACATGTCTTTTTATGATGATTAGTGGACCGTGTCTTAAATAATAGGGAGAGAAGTTATTCTACTCAAAAAGTGAAAATGATTGATGACTATGCTTTTCAAGCACAGATACGGTGAGAATTTTAGACACATTGGAACATTCTTCCTTGATATGTCAGCTCCAAGCTGTAGTGCTAGGTTTAACCCTCTATTCTAGCCACTGCTTTGGGGAACTTAAACAGTGCCCTTCACAATATCCTTTTCCTGGTCAAAGTACTTCCCAAATCGTAGTCCTAGTCTTAATCTAAGTGCTTTTATTTTTCCTCTTTAAGTCTCCACTCCATCTCTGATAAAATAAAATAACTGATTCCAAGTTTCATCCCATGGAAATTCTTATATGCCATGTTATGGTATTTCAGGGTGTGTGTACCTGCATGCATGCGTGGTGTGTTGTGTGTGTGTGTGTGTGTATCTGGAAGGTGATGAATACCTTTGAAGAATGAAATAGCAAGATCTAATCTATGTTTTAGGGCAATGAGACTGGAAGTAGCATAAAAATGAAAAAGGGTAAACATTGGGGACTAGTGACAAGAGGACTATTTAAGAAAGGACAAAAGTAAAAGATATTTTGAAGCATAGAGATTAAATGTTTCAAATGCTTAGTGGGACTGAACCCAGATTTGTTGGATATTGTAATGGGGGTTTTTATGTTCTGTATTGATTAATAACATGATTTTATGGCAGAAAAAAATGAATAGTGACTTCGGTTCCTTAATTAACATAGTTGGTTTATGTACTTTCAATAGCTCTACTTTTGACAATTAAAAATAACTATATCTTGAAGTTGGAAAACTTGAGTTTTGAGATGAAGAACTAATAAAATTTGGTTGCTGACTGGAAGTAGGTCAAAAGTGAGGGAGAGAGAAGTGTTAAAGCTCTCCTTGAAATTTCTAACGGGAATTGTCTAGAAGTCAGTGGAATGGTACAGACAGTAACAGTCTGAAAGAATAGATTTGTAAACCTGTTTATTTTAATAACTTCAACTTCAGTGTACATTAGCTTTCTAGATCTTAGTTTCTTGTTTAAAATGAATGTGATGAGCCAGAACTCTATAAGACCTTTTAAGTCCTGTGTTTCTGTGTGATTGCTAAATATCACAGCTCTGTCTGCTATTTTCCTGGACCCTGTATCTTTGCTATATCACTTAAATTTCTTGTACTTTTCCTTTATTGGGGCATAATCGACAAGTAAAATTTTATGTATTTAAAGCATACAATGTGGTGATTTGATATACGTATACTTTGTGAAATGATTACTACAGTCTGCTTAATTAGCACATCCATCACCTCAGATAGTTACTTTTTTGTGGTAAGAATGTTTAAGATCTACTCTTCTAGTAAATTTCAAGTGTACAATAGAGTGTTATTAACTATACACACATCATGTTGTACATTAGATCCCAGAACTTGTTCATCTTATAACTGAAGGCGTATACCCTTCGACCAGCATATCCCTACTTCCCTCACCCTTCAGGTCCTGGTGATTACCACTCTACTCTGAACCACAGTGAAATACAACCTTGTACCTATTAGGATGGTTTTTATAAAAACGACAAGAAATAACAAGTGTTGGTGAGGATGTGGAGAAAAGGGAAACCTTGTACACTGTTGGTGCAGCCATTATGGAAAACAGTATGAGTTTCCTCAAATAATTAAAAACAGAACTCCATATGATTCTGCAATCCCATTTTTGGGTATATATCTGAAGGAAATGAAATCAGTATCTCACAGAGATTTCTGCAGCCCCCATGTTCACTGAAACATTATTTACAATAGCCGAGATATAGAAACAGCCTAAATGTCTGTTGATAGGTGAATGGGTAAAGAAGATGTGATACATATATACATATATGGATACTATTCGACCATTTATGACAACATGGATGAAATTATAGGACATTATGCTAAGTGAAATAAGCCAGAGAGGGGAAAACAGATACTTATAGTTTACTTATAAGTGGAATCTAAAAAAAATTCTTGTATTTTTAAGTACATTAGGAGGATGGGAAATCAACGCAAGACACTGTGCTTATTTATATACCTATTTATATGCCTTTTTTTTTTGGAGGGGAGATTCTTGGGATTCTGCAAAGCCTCAGTAATTCAAAAAGAAATCTTTTTCTCTTGTCATCTCTCCAGAGATTTTGCAACTGGATCTGCCAACTTTCATGTCAGACAACAAGTGGAGTATACGACAGCAAGTGGAAAACCAGGCTATTAAAAATTTCCTGGTGAGTTTTGTAGGTTTTGCTTTATTACACCCCTTATCCTGGCTGGTCTGCAGTCAGCACACTTTCCCTTTATTTCATTGGTTGCTACACTTGTTGGAGTGATGTGTTAGTATTATGATTATGTTTTTTAATTCAGAAAAATTTACAAAAAATGTGGAAAATTGTGAATCTGATATGGTATTATTGACTTTCCAGAATTAATAATTGTTAACATCATATCATAGTTGTTTCATATTCTTTCTTTCTATTCTTTTCAAGAAATTGAGCTTTAAATAATATTTCTCATTTGAATGCTATTCTTTTCTTCTCTTTCTAGTGGTTATCACTTTAATATATTTACACATGGAGAAACGATAACATTAAATGTATTTCCACAAGCCACACAGGTAATCAGTGGCAATGCAAGTTCCAGAGCATGGGTCTCTAGATTCTTGGTATACTGTTCTATTTACAGGACCATTGATCTAATTATTGGTTGAATTAAAAATGAGATCATATTAATAAATATCATAATTTTATGATCTTTAAATTAAACAAAACCACATGACACTTTCATTTTTAGTTCAGATTCAGAAAGTGGCAAGAGATTTACCCTAACAACCAAAATAAACCAGATAACCTACAGAATCTAGTTTTTAAAACCCATCAGAGATCTGAGTACACAAAGAAACATAAAAAGAACTAAACTCCAAAAGCGATGTATGCTTAATAGGGAGGGAGACTAACATCACTGCTCTCACTTCTGGTGTAATGGCAAGAGGAAGAGGAATCTGCTGTATAAAAAAAAATGGAAATTCTAGATGAAGACAACATAGTAAGAAACCAATAATTCACCAAGCAGACTTAGGAACTTGGAAACAGCAGAAAAAAGGATAAATGAACTTAAAGACAGGTCAATAGAATATATTAGACAGAATGTTTGTGTTCCTAACACCCACCCTGCCCCCGCAAATTCACATGTTAAAGTTCTAACCTCCAGTGTGGTGATAAGGAGGTGGGACCTGTGGTAGGTGATTAGATCATGAAGACAGAGCCTTCATGAATGGGATTAGTAACATTGTAAAAGAGACTCTGGAGGGCTCCCTTATCCTTTCTGCCTTGTGAGAACACAGTGAGATGTTGCCCTTCCGTGCTCTAGGAAGCAGGCTCTCACCAGACAGCGAATCTGACTGGGCCTTGATCTTGGACTTCTCAGACTCGAACTGTGAGAAATAAATTTCTGTTGTTGATAAGCCATGCTGTCTGTGGTGTTCTGTCTTTGCAGCCTGAATGTACAGTTGACCCTTGAACAACATGGGAATTAGGGGTGTTGACCCTCTGTGAAGTCAAAAATCCTAGTATAATTTATAGTCAGCTCTTTGTATGCCCTGTTCCTCCTCATCTGCAGTTCTACATCAGTGGATTCAACCAACCACAGATAGTGTAGTACTGTAGTATTTACTGTGGAAAAAAACCCTATGCATAAGTGGATTGTTCAAGGGTCAACTGTATTAAGATATATATGTATCTGTATATATGTGTGTTTATGTGTGTATAAACATGTAATTTATACACACACATATATTCGCCGCACCCCCCCCCCGCCCCCCGCATATGATAGCAGATTTGTTAAGTGTCCAGAAACAACTGGGACATAGAAAAACTAAGGAGTGAATAACATTCTTTTTTTTTTTTCTAAAGATCTGGGTCCCAGTGTTTATTTTTTTAATAAATTTATTTATTTATTTATTTTTGGCTGTGTTGGGTCTTCGTTGCTGCGCATGGGCTTCCTCTAGTTGCAGCGAGTGGGGGCTACTTTTGGTTGCGGTGTGAGTGCTTCTCATTGCAGTGTCTTCTCTTGTTGCAGGGCACGGGCTCTAGGCACGCAGGCTTCAGTAGTTGTGGCTCACGGGCTCTAGAGCGCAGGCTCAGTAGTTGTGGTGCATGGGCTTAGTTGCTCCACGGCATGTGGGATCTTCCCGGACCAGGGCTTGAACCTGTGTCCCCTGCATTGGCAGGCGGATTCTTAACCACTCTGCCACCAGGGAAGTCCCAGAGGTGCATAACATTCTTTATCTATCCTAGGAGCTACGTATTAAAAAGACTACATTATAATAAATGATCATCCATCAGAGTTCATTTGAACTACCTTCTAGAGTGGAGGGGCACATTCATAAAAATGGATCAATGCAATATTTAAATCTTTGCACATTTTCTAAATCCTTACCAACTCGCAGTCTTTTTCTCTGTTATAACTTTACATTACTGTTCGTTTTGGAAGAAAACAGGTTTATTTTGATGACAGAAGATTATTATTACTAGTCAGCAGTCAATAGAGAATATTTGCTGAAAAATTAAGACTTTGATACTTCTCATGTAATAAGTTCAAGGATAGGCAGTCCAGGGATGATATTTGTAAGGACTTATGTTCCTTCTAACTTTTTGTTCAGCCATTTTTCTTGTATGTGAGTTGCTTTGTAGTGACAAATGGCCCAACCTATGGGTATCAGCATTTTAGGCAGGAAAAGGGAAAGGACACAGGACAAAAGGCACATACCAACTGAAATCATCCCATTCACGGATGCCCCACTGAAGGGATTTCTTTTATTTCTCTGTGACCAGTACGGTGTCTCACGACCACCTCTATAAAGGACGTAGGAAAATGTAAAATGTTTGCTGGGCTTATTGCCATATATAATATGGTGGGAGTTCTTTCAGCAAGGAAGAAAAGTTAGGTATCTGTTAGGCAATTGGCAACTTGAAACTGGCAATTTTTGTCACAGCCAGTTTTAGAAAGTTTTGACTTTTTAGCACAAAGAAAGGCATTATGAGAATCACAATTCCTTTTTAAAAATTTCTGTAATAATAATTTGCTAAATTAGATAAACATAGTAGCCCAATGTGGATTGGTTAAAAAGAAAATAGAAGTGATATCTCTTTTTTTTTGGCTGCGCTGGGTCTGTGTTGCTGCGTGTGGGCTTTTTTTCTCCAGTTGCGGGGAGCAGGGGCTACTCTTCGTTGTGGTTCGCGGGCTTCTCCTTGCGGTGGCTTCTCTTGTTGCGGAGCACAGGCTCTAGGCGCGCGAGCTTAGTTGCCCCGCGGCATGTGGGATCTTCCTGGACCAGGGATCGAACCCGTGTCCTCTGCATTGGCAGGCGGATTCTTAACCACCGGATCACCAGGGAAGTCCTAGAAGTAATATCTCTGAATAAAGACAGCAGCATCGCTTCTCAGTCTTTTGGCTAACATCAAGTGTGAATTAAGACAGCAGAAATTTTAAATGCGACTAGCAATGGATGCTTTGCCTGAAGAGACATAGAAGCAACAAATTATTATCTAGAGAGAAATGGAAATGATACCATTAAAGTTTACAGGATTTTCAGTAAACTAGTAGTCAGCATTCTAATATGAATAAAAATGAAGCTCGCCAATACATTTTGAATAAAGGTGGAAGAAGCTATCTCAGGAGATGAGTTTCCTATCACTGGAAGTTATCAAGAGTTGGCTAATGACCAGTTGAATGGAATTTAAGCCTCAGATATATTGTTAAACTAGATAATCATTGTGATCCCATTCTCATCTTAATATTCCTTGATTACAGAGAAAGAGGACAAAAGGTGCTAATCAGCCAAGTATGTCATTAAAATGCCGTATCATTTGCTTTTTAACCTTTTAAGCAAATTAATAAAAATATATTTTCTCTTTAATTGCTCAGCAGATGATTTAAGTTAATGTAACTAAACTGTAAAAATCATGAGGCACAATGCTTCTAGCAACAGAAATATTTATGACTGTCCTTATGAGTCAAGGAGATATACAGTTAAGACTATTTAACTTGTTAGATAAAATCTATCTCAAATGACAAATTATAAGGGAACTTATTCATATAGTTTAAAAGTTTCAGACAAATAATATGTCTAGATATGGTTTGATCAAATCTCTGCTCTACTCTGTGTTTCAGTTATATCTTCAAATTGGTATTTCTCAGGGTGGCAGTCTGATGGCACATCCACAAATCACATCGTTAGGAGGGGATGGACATGTGTTTCCAGAATTATTTTCATAAATACCAACTTGTATGATGATTGGTCTAATCTTCAACTAATCTCAGTGGCCAGAAAAATGCTATGCATTAACTGAATTTATTCTAGATGTTCAGAATCATTTGCTGTGTGGATTACTGTGACAAAAGCAGCAGTAAGGAATTTGAGATTACCTCAGTGATTGTGGAACACTCAAGGTCTACCCAGTTCCACCCAACTCTCACAGCCACTTCATGATGGAGAATTTTGGAATGATTGTTGAGGAGATAACCACAGTGTCCATTACTGCAGTGAAAAACACTCGAAATGGTTTGAAATATGTGGGAAAAGACATGATTTTATGGTCTCAACTTCAGAGGTTATGAAAGATATTAAAAGCTCAGAAATTGAAATTGTCAGTTCTACAAATGAAGTTGCCAAGCACCTTATAATTATTGCATTCAGAATTTTTTTATTTTCAGTGATAGAGATCACTGACACATTTATTTGTGAACAGAGGTTCCAAATTTCATTGTATCTTCAACATAAGTTGTGAAACTACCAAAGACTCAGTCCAAACTTTATGCACCTTGGAAAACATAGATTCAAATGTCCACTGCTGTCTGTGGCCACAATGGCTTTTAAAGCTACTGAAAAAAAACCCAAACCAATAAACATGTTTTTTTGACCAAGAGTAATCTTTGGGTAAAACACTATTAATCCTTAAAGATAAATATGTTATTTGGGACTTCTGTCACTGTAGAACATGAGTTTAATTTAAAATGAATGATTTAAACTGATGCACGCTTTCAATACCCTTGGTCTTTTCTGTGTATTTTGAAGAAATAACTGCCATCAGTTCTCACTCTATCTTTCTTGAGTCATACACAAATTGCTGCCATGTGACAAAAGAGAAATACAGGAACTCAAACATCTTTGTATTGAATATGTTTTCTATATAAATTGGTTTTGGAGAATGAGTTATTATACCCCATTCCAGTAATCACACAGAAAATTTAACTTTCATTATCAAATGGCAGAAAGCCATAAATTGTGTTCTGTGATGAAAAGTTACGAGATTTCAATGTTTCTTTTCCATATACATCTGTGTTAGTCTAATGGTTTGAAATTTAGAAACATATAGTTGTATCATTCCATAGTATTATTTGCTGTTTACCAATAGTTTAAAAAGTTATTCAAATGATTCTATGTGTATATGCATAATACATATTTCAGATATTACATATAAAAGGTATGAGGTACTAGGAAAGGCAAGGAAGCTCTAGATTAGATTTTAGCTCCAGCATTTAATGTCAGATAAACTTAAATAATCAGTTAAGTCATTGTGGAACCTCAGCCTTCTCATGTGTAAAATGAGGCAATTCTCTGTATGCATAGTGTTGTTGTGAGAATGAATGAAATAAATCATGGTATTTAGTAATATTCAACATGCCAGTTCTACTCTTGACATAACTTACTTAGGGTTATTTTAAGAACATAAGAAAGAACTGTATAAATGAGAATATTATGAAGATAATTTTTTATTAATAATATTGCTCTACTACTATTATACCAGTATTCATTACAATAAAGGGTGGTTCATTCCTAAAAAATATAGTTATTTGAACTTCTGTGTGGCTTTTGATTTCAATAGCCTGAAACTGGCTAGAAGAAAGCATCCATATTGGCTTTTTTTTATTTTTAAAATTTCCTCAATTTAGTTTCGAGTACCAAGAGCAAAATTCGGAAAACACAGAGCAAATATTTATATCATAAACAAAAGAATGAAGAAAAATGGATGAAAAAATATACGTATCATACACAGAAACTTAGTTTTATTTCTACATAAAAAGGGGATAACAACCATTTCTGAGCTAAGGGGCTGGGTTAGAGAAGACTGGGAAAAGCAGAATTTAACCACCAGTGTGGGACTCCCTTCCTTGTTGGCCTCTACCACCACCCAGCACCCAGCAATTACCCAGTGGGGAAGATGGAAACTCCTAGATGTGAGAATCTGTGGAGAGATGTGATATTTACCCCAGATCCTGTCTGGAACCATGGGGAAACTCATCATTGTGGAATGTTCTATGCTAACATGGAATCACTGCAATAGAGAAAAAAATGTTAGCAGTGTATGGGTAGCTAGGAAAGGTCCAGAGATAAGTCCCCACTCACCACTTAAATTTTCCTACTGGATATAGAAAAGATCTGAAAATATTCACTGTAGAGACAAGTATGAGATGAAAAGCAGTAAAGAGTTGAAGATGCTATGCTTGCCAAGGAATTGTCATTGTAAGGGATGAAGAACTTTATGGTAGATTGTATGGAACAAGAAGCCTAGCCAGCTTCTGAAGGGAGGCTGTAGGACCTGAGGAGAGAGGTGAGCCAATAGGATGAGACTGCTAGGTATTCTCTGTGTGTCATATTGCCTTCCCTGGCTGGGAGAATGGAAAAACTAATCAATAACAGATTCATGAAGGTAATGATGGGGTTCAGAACAGGCTACCCCCAAATGTGGCATCTTGGCATATTAAATATCATAAGCTGAAGGAATTTGAAAAAGATGGCAGAAGCAGGAAGGTCACTCTGTCCACTCACCCCCTCATCCTTCTTCCCCAAAACAAATTATAAAACTCCCATGTGAAAGGTACACTTGCTGTACCAGGAGGAAGGAAGACATTCTTGTCACCAGAGATGGGGAATTTGGGGTCAAGAAATCTGTACCAACAATCCTTGTTAAACTAACCCTTTCTTTCCTAGTTACTTCTTCACCGTTTACTAGCCCTAGCCCAAACCCCTTTGTCTTGTCAATTCTTCACAAATTTATTGTTTTTATTTGTAAAGGTATAAAAGCTTCCTGCTTTGGTCATTTCTTCAGGTCTTCATTCTCTTGTGAAGGCTTTCATGTATATGTAAAAATTCAATAAAATTGTACGCCTTTCTCCTATTAATCTGTCTTTTCCAGTTTAATTTTCAGACTCAGCTAGGAGGGTCAAGGAAAACTTTTTCGTCCCCTACAATTAAGTATCTGCTAAGTGAACCCTCCTTCCTCAAAGTCATAATAGTAAGATTCTTGAAGCTTAGATTACTACCAAGAAAAGGAGAGTGGAGAGAGAGAAGACTCTGAATTTAATTGGTATCCAAAAAGAGACTTTTATACGAACAGGAAGTGAATATGTTTATTATCTAAATTATTTCCTCCTACTGAAAGAAATGAGCATTTGAGAATTATATTGAATTTACCAAGAGGAAAATAGTTCTGTTTTTGAATATTTATTTATTTATTGAACTACTGTTATGGCAAATTTAAAGGTGCTGTGTAAACAGTTTTTATGTTTATAAAACTGCATTTATTAAATAATTTTTCTCAGTTTTATTAAATAAAAGTATATTTAATTAACATTTATAACTTATGGTCACCATGAAATAATCAGTAATTTTTGTTAGGTTATAATGTGTCCACCTTTAAAATCCAAAAAAGTGAAAATAACTTATTTGTTTTATTATGTTTATTAACCACTCCTATCCACTGTTTTTGGCTAAGTAATATGAAATTGCTGATGTTTGATCATTGTTGAGCTACAAAAAGAGCAATTTCATGTAGTGGAACTTAATACCTTCCAGAATATCTAGAGTGCATTTTGGGCACTCCAGTTGGAAACACCCAGAATATATGATAAACAATGATTGATAAGGTTTACAGGAAGATGCATTTAGCAAGAAACTTATGTTAATGATGAACACAAAATTGAAAATAATTTTTAAAAGTCATTAGATTTGCAAGACATATATTTATGCTTCTTACAGTTTAATCCAGTTTTCCAGTGTGGTCCAGAAAACAAAAAGAATTTTTTTCTGGTATAGACACTTTGATTAAAGAAGACTCAAGTTATTTTGAAAAGTCATTTCAAATTTTTAATTATGTACTACTTATGATCGATCTAAACCTCCTGGTTATTTTTCTGCTAACTCTTATTCATTATAAATGTTGAAAGCAGTGTTCGAGTCAGCCTCAAACTTGCATATGTATATTCTTAACAGTAACTATTAAAGACTCATCAATTGGAAATAAGTGTTTATTAATGCAAATAAGGTGGAGTTTTAGGAGACACACAAATGGAAGTGAAAATTCAGGTGAAAAGATAACGTTTTGGGCAGATGGGCTAGCCCTGTCCTCTAATAACATATCACACGGTGCAGTTCTGCTTCTTTGTGTTAACTCCAAATTCAAGCGAATACATTTTATATATGAAAAAAGTTTGCCTTTCTGAGGTGTATAGGGAAGTAAATCTTGAACAACTGGGATAATTTATTTCTTACCCTGTGTTTACTCCCAAAGCTTCAATAGGGCATATGATAAGAAAGGTTATCATTACAAATGTAAACCTGCACTTATAGAGAGCAGGTTGGAAAAGCAGTGTGTTCTTTAATGGGGATTATTGAAGTATAGGGGATTTTAGCAGCTGAAAACAATTTTTTTCTTTCTCTTTTTCCTGAACACCCTTCTGCAAAGGCCTCTCCTGACCCCCCCATAGTGCTCCAGGCCAAGACCCCTTTTGGAGCAGTCACAGCATTGACCTCTAGGGTGACTGTTGTCTGTGAAGAAGCTTGAGAAATCCTGAGGACTAGTTGCCTCCTAAATCTGGAAAAGGGAAATGGATTCTTTCCATCTGTGATATGCTAAGAACAGAAATGTGTATGATCAATCTTGAAAACATTCCAGGAAAGTCATTTGGTGATGCAGTATTCATGATCTGTTGACATCCAAGATGAATCTGAGATGCCACAGTGGTTCTCAATGCCAAATTTATTAATATCTGTCAATTGGGATAATTTAATATTTAAATCTATGTCATTCTTGTCTATGTTTCTATACAAGAAACCTTCCATTTCTCTTGCTTACAAAACATTCGTAAACACAGCCTCATGATTCTGTTTACAATCCAAAGAAACAACTGTTTCATGTTTACTCAAAAACACAATACCTCAACATTTAATTATTTAGAAATAATAAACAATGGCATCAACATTCCTCCTTAATCTTCAGGTACATGTTGTTGAGTTTTGAAAGTCTGGTTCATTCAAGTTGTGATCAAAAAAATCCAGTTGTTTAAAACCTTGTGTTATTTTGGTCTTGCTATGAGTTTTTATGGGAATTATGTTTGCCATGGGAAATGAAATTATTAAGTCTTCTCATGGCAAAAACATCTTCCTTAAATTATTGTAGATTCTATTCACTATGGCTTTTGTCACAGACAAGATTATCACTTGTAAATGAATGAATGTTTTAAAGGCTAATGTCAGAAGTGGTGAACTGGAGAGAAGCAAAACAAGCTAAAGTAATTTCCTTCCAATTCATTTTTTGAAAAAATTTATTTATTTTATTTATTTATTTTTGGCTGCTTTGGGTCTTCATTGCTGTGCGCGGGCTTCCTCTAGTTGTGGAGAGCAGGGGCTGCTCTTTGTTGTGGTGCGCGGGCTTCTCATTGCAGTGGCTTCTCTCATTGCAGAGCACGGGCTCTAGGCACACAGGCTTCAGTAGTTGTGGCACACGGGCTTCAGCAGTTGTGGCTCGCGGGCTCTAGAGCGCAAGCTCAGTAGTTGTGGCACACGGGCTTAGTTACTCCGCGGCATGTGGGATCTTCCTGGACCAGGGCTTGAATGTGTGTCCCATGCATTGGCAGGTGGATTCTTAACCACTGAGCCAACAGGGAAGCCCCCTTCCAATTCATTTTAAAGGCCAGAGTCTGAGATGGGAAGAAAGGAAGAAGCATTTGGATAAATGAAAGGATGGGAAGTGAAATGTAGGGGAAAATGGGTGATTAGAGAAAGAGCACAGGTTGCTTAGAGTCTGCAGGCTTTCAGAATCTAACCCTGAAGATAGCTGGTCAAACAGAAATAGAAAGAGCAGTACTCATGCAGATAATTATGGATTTCTGCTTATGAAGTTGTGATTCTCATTCAGAAGAAAGTCAGGGAGTCCTTTTTAAAAATTTTTTTTTATTTTTTATTTTTTATTTTATTTTAATATTATTATTTTTAACATCTTTATTGGAGTATAATTGCTTTACAATGGTGTGTTAGTTTCTGCTTTATAACAAAGTGAATCAGTTATACATATACATATGTCCCCATATCTCCTCCCTCTTGCGTCTCCCTCCCTCCCACCCTCCCTCTCCCACCCCTCTAGGTGGTCACAAAGCACTGAGCTGATCCAGGTAGTCCTTTATTGGTATCAAAATGGTGTGTTCAATTTTCTCTTTTAAATTTTAAAAAGTTTGAAAAACAAAATATAATAAAGTTTACACTGTTGGTGACCTGAGGTGACCAAGAGGAAATTGCAGGGAGAGATACAGGGAGGAGTAATGAAGATTGAAGGTTGGAAGGAAGAGGCAGGCAGGGATTGGAGTGGGGAAGACAAAAGTCCTTGAGTACCAACCATAGATTGGACACATAGATGAACTGTTTCATTCATGCTTTATCTTCTAATCCTCACATCAATAGGTCAATAAACAGGTATTTTTTTCTCTAAAGAAGTTAAGTAACTTGGGCAATGTCATGCAGTTAGTAATAGTGGTTGGCTTTCTTGAATAAGAAAACAAACAAATTATGAAACAGACAAAACAAGGAAATGAAAAGAAAGAAATTGAATGGGATACCTGTAACAGGATAAAGACAATAGTAGACATTTCTGCTTAGAGACATTATGTGAGCAGAGAAGAAACGATATAAAATAGGGTATAGTGGGTATGTGTGGCAGAAGAACCTTAAGAAAAGTCATGTCCAACATTCTTTTTAGACTCCTTTTCTATTTTGGGTGTACTGAGTTCCCCTTATTTAATCTAAAGCATTGAGTATCTATACATGCAATGACATTGTATTATTGATTCTCTGGGGAGTGAAGGAGAAGGCCTTGTGTGAGGCATGATGACCAATAAGAGGATAACAACTGTCAGCAGTTGTATTTCAGAAGAAGAGACCAAGAGAATGACTGTAATTCCCTAGGAGAATCATAAGAAATCTTGAAATTCTGAATGTCCCTCAATATGTGGGACATGAACCTGATTTTTAAAATATATATATTTATGAATAATGAACCCAGAAGAACAGAGGATTTAGAGGAAAACAAATTAAATGTATTTCCCCCTTATAGTTCTACTTTAAATCTATTTTATTTTTTGAAGACTTGAAATAGAGGATTATAAATAGTTATAACCAGGAGGGTAAAACTGTATATTTGTGAGAGAGGTCTTGAAACATGTTAGCCATATATGGTCACATATAATTCAAGTAATAAAGTAGATTGTCTCTGTTCATTTGTGAGGTTCAGCTAACATGTGTATATAGCTCATGGTAACAGTGAAGAGCTTTGCCCCCAAAACAGTATCCTATAGGCTAGATATAACCTGTAACATATATTTGCTCGGGACAGTGTTTGAAAACATAAAAAAAGTAACTTCCAATATTTAAATCCTGGGAGATTTCATAGAATTATCTGAAATTTTGGCCTTTCCTGAAACATGGTAAACACTAGCAAAGGGGATTCAAATTCACAGAGGGCAATATGCAACTGGCTGAGGAGCCAGCTGCTATGCTGTCTATTCTAGATGGGGCAAGTGAGCTCTGGTTCTCTGCAGTCCGGTCCACATATCTGTGTCCCTGTTTTGCCTCCCGTTTAGCCCCTGTAAGCATTTGAATTATTCTTAGGAAAAGAAACCTCTCTATGTTTAGCCCAACATCTTGGAACAGACTCTTTTGGTTATGGAAGTACTGTTCTCTCTCCCCTCATTTCTCTGGCTCATTAGGCCCCAGGAAATAGCTGGGTAGCCAAGAGAGATACACAGGGTCAGGAAACATGTCTGGTATAAGAAATCAGGAGACCTTTTTAAGTTGGAGGAGCAGATGAAGAGCGGGGGAGAGGAAAATGGGATTCTAGAGATGAAGTAGACGAAACAACTAGTGAGTTTTCTCAGAGGGAACACTGATATTCAAGAGTCTGAGAAAGGAATTAACAATAGTTAAAGCATTCTATTAAAAACCTAAAACATGAGGAGCTTCTTTAACTTGAGACTGTTTAAAGAGTTGTTGTTTTCCAAATCTTAACAGCAAGCAATTTGTCAGAAATAATTTCTGTCAGTTGAGATGGTGTATGTAAGCAGCAGGAATTCTATCTGAATACTTTAAGGTAAATACATAATATGGTGGACTCACATCTAATGAGAAAGTTAGATTCTAAAGTAAGAACATGATAGAAAAATCACATATGTTTAAAATTATCCTTGAAAAATTTCTATACTGCCCTTACATCACCAGAGTGGGAGCTCTTTGCATTAAATCTGTAGCCTCATACCCTGGGGAAATGAGTGACAAGATAAATTAAGGGATATCTTCCCACTGCTTCCACCCATTCCCACCCCTCAAAGTACAGGCACACAGAGTAAGAAATTGAATGTGTATAAATGCCACTCCACTGTGTATTAAATAGGTTGACTTTGAGATTTTATGGTGGGGTGATGTTTGGTACTCTTTTTAAATTGCTCTCAAGTTTGATATTTTTCTTTTCATCATTCTGTTTCTAACATTTAAATGAAAGAATGTTTTTATAAGTCATTTAATAAATATGGCTTACTTTACAATCTCTCTGTTTTGGGTAACCATGAGCTTTTTTTTTTTTTTTTTTTTTTTTTTTGAAGGGACAAGCTGTGTTGCATCTAAATATGGTACAGTTAATGTTGTGTTTCTTAAAGCAACGGTTACCCTTTGTATGTGGGATGTGTTAATGTGTAAATAACAGCCTGATGAAACATACTTTATGGCCTCAATTTTCCTTTCAAGCTTGCATTTAAGGGAGACTGAATCATCCAAAGGAAGATTAATCAACCCAAATGCTGCCTACGCATTACTACACATCTCTTCACAGTTTGTGAGACATTAGTAACTCTCCTGCCTTTAAAACCACACCAGGCAGCTGTTTTCCCACACTTTTTAACAGTGTTGAGCAAAAGAAGGGGGAAAGGCATGGAGCTGGTAAAGTTTTATGACTTAAAAAAATTAAGACTGACCTGATTCTAAGACCTGTAACTTCCTTTTACATTCTCTTCTCACATATATTTACATTTCTTTTCTTATAATTCATACGTACTTCTTATCTAGGGCCTTGTTAACATTAAGTGAATCAGAAAAATATCGAGGATTTAACTAAAACATTATTGTTTTCTTTAGGATCCTGAAACAAAACCTTATAAAGAATTTATAAATGTTTTGAATAGAGCTAAAATCAACACATCTGTTTTTTGTTTAGTGACAACTTTTAAGGTGTGGGTGGGGACAGGGTTCATCCATCTTTAGGTTCACGCAACTTTGTTAAACTGGAACTCACATACCAGCGTGTCTGTGTTTCTGAAAAATTGTTGTATTGTTAGCATGGCTTTTGTTTTTCTTTTCTTCTTCCCAGACTGTATTTTACTACTGCTGTTCCGACAGAGATTGAACCAAATTATAAAGTATGTATCTGGAGTGCATTTCTGTTGCAAGAAGAGGCTGCGATAGAATCAACCCCAAATAAACTTAATTTGTTAAAATATTTTATTCTCAAGGGTATGTCAAATTTAGAATGTGCTCATAGTGTAGCTGAATACTGTACAGAAAAGTACTTCGAATATGATTTGTATTTGTTGCAGTAATATTTGCCAATATTGCACTACTGAAAATTGCATGTGTGGTCCCAAGGAGTATCTCAATGAATCGACCAGGTTGTTACTGTTCATTTGGAAGATTCATGTAACATGTGCAAGCAAGCATGATAACTCAGTGAACAGCTTTGCCACCTGCTCGCTGAGGACTAGCAAGTCTTTACTCCTGCAAAAGTATCTTTTAAATGATTATATTTGCATTTCAGACCAGAAAGCATCAAATATAGATGTACACTGTAGATTATTTTGGCCATCTCAGAATAAGGAATATAGAAAAAGTACAGCTTTAACACTGTGGTGCAGATGGAGCTACTTAAGCTAAAAAGAAATGGCACTGAAATATATTTACATCTATATAATTACTGCATCATAAATAGAAACAAGAGCTACGATCTTTTCTCCTTACATTTAATCCCTAATGGGCAATTTACCAGGCTCCCTAGAAAGTATAAAATGACAATAATCAGTGTTCTCAGACCCTTAGCCATCTATACTGTCAGGTATAATCAAAGGAGTAGAGTCCCTGCTTTACACCTTATATTCATGAGGACTTCTTGGACTGTAATCAGAATTGTGGGAATTTCAATACATTATCTTTATCACAGCTCATGGCTACATATTTTATGCAACTATTTTGCCATAAATTTTGCTAATACTTCTCTTTAGTCATAGGGAGGAGATGGTAAAATAAAGTCACTAGCTAATCATTGAGTAAAACAAGTCAAAATGCATGGCCCTCCTAGGCAATAGGTTATGTAAGCCAGCACATGCACTGACTGGGAAAGGGTTTATTAGCTAGGATGTTGGCTTCCATTCTATTCTAAATATCTTGGCTATTGGTATGAGTAATAGAGTGCTATTGGAAGGATGGTATAGAGCTAACAGATCAGCCTTGGAGGGCTCAGAGTTGCCTACTGAGGTATTCATTTGAAATTTATTTTTGGCTGATCTCACTTGGATTGCTGGGAAATCTTTCTATTCTGCTAAACAATTTTATTTTATAGGAATTTTCCCCTCCCTTCCTTTCCATTACCCCTTCTCCCTCTCCCTGTTCCTCTCCCCCCCCACCGCCGCCCCCAGACGTGCGAGCACACACTCCCACACAATGATGTACACACACAGAGCTTCCTCTTACATTATAAAGATATCCTTTGAAATTATTTCACCATTGATACAGAGTTTATCTTTCAAATATGAATGGGTGAATTTACAGTGGTGAGGAGGACGTTTATGTTAAAACCATTAAAATGAAAATGTTGCGAACAGACATTTCTTTGGGCAACAGGAAATGAACCAGATTGTGATTGGGTTTGAAGTTTATATCATTTCCAGGGATAAGGAGACCCTTTGATGAGTAGAAGCTGATATGACTATAGGTTTCCCTGTCAATTCCTCACATCCGTGAGTTATGAAGCTTTATTCTGACAGCAGAAAGTTAACTCACTCTGCTGTCTTGATTGCTTTCCCACAGTGCTCCCTCCATGGCTCTGTCCCAGCAATTGTTGTAGCAGGAGAGTGAGAGTGGGTTTACTTCTTGGTGGGTTGGCCCCATCCCCCATGAGGGTAAGAATCTGAGATGGGGAAAGCCAGCCAGGAAGGAAATATTTCTCATTACTTCAGTAGTCAATGGCAAAATTTTAGGTAGAGAGAGTTTTATCTATATAGAGATGTGATGGTTGCTTTACCCAGCATGAGAGGAAAAGGCTAAGCAGTTTTATCACCATTTTCTTGCTAATTAAAGTTTAGGGTAAAATCATTTCACCCTTATAGAGGCCAGTGGGAACATGTACAGTAGGAAGTTTTTGGCCCAAAGCCCAGTACAAGATGTAATGCAGAAATACTTTCCAGTATTGGAGGCATTTGATGGTCACTAAACAAACACTGAAACACTATCTTGGTTTCAAATTGAAATGCTTGGGAAGGTGGAATTTTTTAACCCTGAATAATGTGCCATTATTCACATACTCAGGAAGATTACAAAGGGCTCAGGCTCACCAGCAGCTAGGAATGTCTATAAAGAAAAAAAGACATTGTTTGTGAGTAATGGTTTTGACACTCTTTCTGATTTCTGGGAGGTTTGATTATTCTGATAAATTTGACATCACTTTATAGGGACTGTGCACAGGATAAGTAAATAAGCAAGAATTTCAATTTCCTTTGAAACCTTTATAATGTAGATTGTCACTTCTTGGGTCCGTTCCATTCCCCTGTTGGACAACATGAAGTGTCTTGGTTTGGAGCCTAGCAAAAAGGGACTGATTATTGATACAAAAAATCAAGTACAGATCATCACTTCTTATATATATATACATTTTTTCCTATCCAAGTCACTCGAATATGGGGTGGGTGGGTGCAGGAATGTCCCCTTCTAGGAATCTAGGTACTTAATCTGAAGAAATTAGTTCAAAACACAAAATCTCTTAGAAGTATCATGTTATCTTAACATTTTATGACACTTTTTCATTCTTTTTTATATTTCTCAGCTGGCTTTTAATTAAAGATAGTAACTTATTACAAGAAATAAAAACAGAATAGTCCTACTTGTTGACTTATTTCAGTTATTCAGTAACTTGCTATGTGTATGTATGCATATACATATAAGCATATAGTTTATGTATCTATAATCTCTGTTTTTTAACAAAAATGCAGTTTTCTTCATGTGAGAAAGTTGGATTTTGTTTAGTTTGCACAGATTTTATTTTAAAAGCAATGTCAAGGCATTAGAGGGTCTCAAGAGGAGTTATGCCATCAGACACAGGCTAAATGGAGGATGAGTTGAATATGGATAAGGGTAGAAGCAAGGGTACCAGTTAGGAGGCTATTGCTGAAATCAAGTAAGAGAAAGAGTGGCCTGCACTAAAGTGGTGTAGTTCATATTGAGAGAAATGAGCAAGTTATAGTCTCAGTATGAAGCCAAACTGACTTGTTGGTGAATTGAATGTGGGATGTGAAGGAAAGAGAAGAGTCACAGATGGCTCCTTGGATTTTGGTCTGAGTAACCACATAGGTAGGGGTGTCATTTACTTGGATGGAGAAGACTAGGAAAAAATGGCTTAGGGGTTGATAAAAATAAACCTTGTTTTTGCTATGTTAAATTTGAGGTGCCTATTTTCATGTTTAATGATAATCATTAAGTAGCAGCTAGATTTATAAGTCTGGACCTCAGGGAAGAGCTAGAGACCTAAGATATGAATTTATTATTCATCTACATTTACATTTTATTTAAAGCCATAATAGCCAGTGAAGTATGTGTACGTAGAGAAGAGAAAGGGTATAATATACAATCTAGGGAGTCTGTGTAAATAGAGAAGAAAAAGAACATGAGATCAACTTCTTGGCCAGTCTAACATTTAGGTTGGGGAAAAAAGTCAGCAAACAAGACTGAGAAAGAACAGTTAATCTATCAGAAAGTAAATCAGGAGAGTATGGTTTCCCAGAAATTAAGAGACAAGGAGATTTGAAGAAGCAAGTAACCATCAACTGTGAAAATACTATTTGACTAAGAGTGAATCATTTGAGAAATGTGAGGAAGTAAAAAGCACTTACCTGATCTTGCAATATGGTAGTTGTTAGCCAGGACAGTATATTTAGCGTGGTAGGAATTTTGGCCTGTCTGGGGTGGGTTCAAGAGAGTGTAGAAGGGCTTCTTCCCTGGTGGCACAGTGGTTGAGAATCTGCCTGCCAATGCAGGGGACACGGGTTCGAGCCCTGGTCTGGGAAGATCCCACATGCCGTGGAGCAACTGGGCCCGTGAGCCACAACTACTGAGCCTGCGCGTCTGGAGCCTGTGCTCCGCAGCAAGAGAGGCCCTGATAGTGAGAGGCCTGCGCGCCGCGGTGAAGAGTGGCACCCGCTTGCCGCAACTAGAGAAAACCCTTGCACAGAAACGAAGACCCAACACAGCTAAAAATAAATAAATTAATTAATTAAAATAAAAAAAAAAAGAGAGTGTAGAAGAGGAAATATATTAAGTACTGGCAACAGTTTAGAAAAGAAGAGGAAGAGACCAATGGGGCAGTAAAGGAAGAGGAGTATGTGGTCAAAAAGGGATTTCTAATGTGGAAGAGAATTCAGCCTGTTTGACTGCTGATGGGCATGATTCAGTAGAGAAGAGGAAATCATGATGCAGGCAGGGGGGGTGATTTCAAGACAGAAGTCACTGGGTGGGTGAATAATTGGTGTTGGGAAATGGAGTCATTTCCATTTTCTCAATTAATTAAAAAGTGAGATTATCAGCTAAAGGGAGAAAGCAGGGTTGTTGGAGTTTTGAAGAAAGAGGTGTGATCAAAAAAAGGGAAATTGAATTAATAAGGAAATGTATTAATGGTAGGCTGTTAGGTATGGTTGTAGACCTTGGTATCCAAGGAATCAGTAGTTAAGGTTTTAGGGATTTTAAGATGTATTGGATGATATTTGTCATTTTGCAAAGGCATGAATTTGAGTCACACACCAGAGGAAGAAAGTGTCTCACCTAGGTAGTATATAAACTTCCATAGTAACTCTTTTAAAAAGATTTTTAAAAAACCTAACCAAGAAAAGCAAACATTTTCTTTCATATTACCCCTAAAAAGAAAGTGTAGTGTTGAGATTGAAAGTGAAGCACATATCAAGGAGTCTAAAAGAATGATTGTTCTTATTGAGATAGAAGTTTTAGGTACATTAAAGAGTGAAATGTACATTAAAGAGCAAAAAAAAAAAACCTAACAAATAAAAGCAAACATTTTTCTTTCATATTACCCCTAAAAAGAAAGCATAGTGTTGAGATTGAAAGTGAAGCACATATCAAGGAGTCTAAAAGAATGATGGTTCTTACTGAGATAGAAGTTTTAGGTACATTAAAGAGTGAAATGTACATTAAAGAGGTATATTAAAGAGTGATAAAAACCCTAACAACTAAAAGCAAACATTTTTCTTTCATATTACCCCTAAAAAGAAAGCGTAGTGTTGAGATTGAAAGTGAAGCACATATCAAGGAGTCTAAAAGAATGATGGTTCTTATTGAGATAGAAATTTTAGATACATTAAAGAGTGAAATGTCTAGTTGAGTGATGACTTGGACCAGTAACATGAACAAGCATACCCCACTTCTTGTGGAAACACGGTAAAGTGTGACTGGAATGTTCTACTCAGTGTTTCAACTATTCACATGAGGATATTCTCAGGAAAGTTCTAGTCAATGTTTCAACTATTCACATGAGGACATTCTTAGGATATTGGACCAGTGACATGAACAAGCATACCCCACTTCTTGTGGAAACACGGTAAAGTGTGACTGGAATGTTCTAGTCAATGTTTCAACTATTCACATGAGGATATTCTCAGGAAATGTGTGGCTCGACTAAAATGTGATTTGAGAGAAAATCAAGAGCCTAGACAGTCAGTAGATTCACAAACATCTTGGAATGTATCCCTCACTGCATCCAGGATCTACTTCACTTTCTGGCCCTCAGTTTTCATATCCCTCACGTTTCCAGTTGTATTATGGGCTTGCAGATTTAGATAATAATCACTAAGTTACTGTTTCATCACCATTATGAGTAAGTAGAAAAATAATTGTTTTCTTTCTACACTTTTGAATATATTTAAAGATAACAAGCAGCATTTGTTTCCTACTTTAAAAATCACTTTCGAATTTATGTCATGTGATCCTCAAATCAACCCTGTCAATTATTACTATTATTATTATTACTACTATTAATAATAATGAAGTTTAAAGAGATTTGGTGATACGTCTGTGCTTATACAGCTGGGGAAGAGGCAAAAGTAGAACCAGAAACCAAGTTTTCAGATTCCAAAGGTGCCCACTGGTTATTACACTGTGCAGCCTTCCAAAATGATAATGATCTTAAATCCTGCATTTTTTATTAAGCCAAGTCATCCAGTACAAACTCCACCATTACATATTTGAAAACTGAGTCCCAGAAAAATTAAGAGACTTGTTTAAGGACATTCAACTAGTTAATAGGATTACAGCAGGGATTATGTTTCTTGACAGCCATCTCAATGTGTTTTCCATTGTGTTACACTGTCTATAGAAACTTAACTGCAAAACCACCAAATTTGACAGCTGGAAAGGACTCTAGAGATTGAGCTTCAACGCTCTCATTTTATGAAGGAGGAAGTACAGATCCAGAAAATTAAATAGTTTCTGCAAAGTTATATAGTGAGTGTAACAAGAAGTTAGTATGGGACTGTGCCTGCCTCAGGTTTCCACCGAGGTACCGTAAGGAAAAGTATCAGATAGCAGAGAGTGTGGGCAGACATCCCCATCCTCATATGCTGATTTTTAAAGGAAATGGCACAAAAAAAACACGTGACTCTTGCACCCCTCTGCCAGATCAAGGACATACAAATATATCAGAGACAGTGGAAAGGGAAAGAGGTTGGTAAGGAGATTTCTTTGGAGAAAGTTTGTGCTTTGCTTTGAGCCCTCAGACTTAAATTTTGGAGCATGCTAATTTCTAAGCCCAAGACTTAGGTGGTCTTTGAGAGGACCACTTGATATGACACCACCATATTTGCTCTGCATTGGGTCTGCTTAAACTCTGAGAATTTTCACAGAATATACTACCACTTCTTTTGAATTAGATGTCAGTCATTTAAAGTGAAAAAGCCAACATGAGACTTTTAGGTCCTGTCCCACAGTGCCATGGCAAGGGGCAAGAAGACCTCGGCAGCAGAAGAAAGAAGATGCGCCATGGAATGCCCAGTAGCTGAGATTGTGGTGTCGCGCGGCCAGCTGGCACAGAGGTTCATTTCCCCAGGGGTGAGGGCTCCTCAGGAGACAGGAGCCCAGGAAGGAAACTCTGCAGAGCCCAAGAGAAAAGAAGTTGACTTTTATCCTCCTTCAAGGCCAGAGATGACAGTCAACCTGTGATGGCACCCGTCCAATAAGAACTATCTAATCGCTTCATTCGCTGCAACTAGTGAGTGAAGGAAAATCTTGACCTGGACAGGTGGAGGGCAGAGCACCCACTTCTTCAGGCTTTCAACCTGAAGCAAATCTGAGTTGCAGAAGAGGAGAAGATTTAGTGATCAGAATATTCAATGGATATTTTACATACTGAAATGAGACTGTTTTTTGACTTACAAATATTGTAAGACATTGTGTTATGTAGGAGTGAGTGGGAACAAAAGCCCTGTGACTGTCAGAGTTGTCATCAGGGGTAGGGAAGTTTCCATCCAGAAGAAGACAGAACTGAAGTTGCATTTTGTTCACAGTCCCTGGGTCAGCATGCTGGCTACAGGAATCGTCGCACAGACTCACCTAGGACTTCCTCCACGGCGCTCAGCTGTCTCCAAATGGAAGATGTGAGAATTGAAAGAAGAACAAATATATTCAGTTTTTATGACTCCTTGTCACAGAAAATTAAACAAATATTTATATCTTGCGAGTCTTTTAAAAAAAATTTCATTGCATAGCAGATTTTCAGTAATGTGTGGTGAAATGGATGAAATAAAACGCTGCCATCACTGAGAGGAGCGAGATGGGGAGATGAGCAGGAACAGCTGCAGACACTAATGCCCATCAGAAAGGAAGCTAATGTCTGGGGCACCAAGGGAAGAAAGACACAAACACTGTGCTGTGTGCCAAGACCGGCCACCAGGCCCATCCCGATTGTGTTTAGGAGACCAGCAGTGAAATGTAAATGTGGGTCAGCTGAGTTATTTTACTTAGGCCAAGTTATATACACAATGTGTATCCAGGCTTTCAATCAGGAAAAGAACACATGGAGCTTGCGGGCCTGTTTTTAAGGCCGTGGAACTTGCAATAAATCTTGTTCTTTCCACCTCAGAAGGATCAACAGGGACAGCAGGAGCCCTGCTTTTTTCCCACCACAACTGGCTCTAGCATATGCTCAGAATCATCCTCCCTGCCTTGCACTCCGGGAACTGGACTGCAGCCACCAGCGGGGCTTCTTTCAGACTTAGTGTACAGTTACAGCACTTCCGCCAGCCTTGAAGGGCTGGAGGCTTGAAATGAGTGACTCTGAGCAAAGGTCCAAGGTCCAAGTGTCACCAGACTGATCTGTCTCACACACTGGCTGAAGAACCTGGTTATGGACGCAGGCTTTTATTCTTAGGCAAAACCCAGTGTCCTTATAACACAGGCAATATTAATACCACATCCCCTGTGCCGTGTCACGGTGTCTCTCAACGATAAAATTGGACAGAAGCACATAGAAAAGATATGGCAGTGAATCATAAAGAAAGCAACCAACCATACTGTTGGAATTGCATTGAAGGATATTAGAAAGAGAAACTTTTCTTTACACATTTATAAATCAGCCATAGGATGTTTGATGTTATAAGATCTTAAGTCTGAAGAACACAGAGGAGACTAAAGAATAGTTAGGTTTCAAATCATTAGTTTTAGACTTTTGTGGAAACTCTCTAATCATATGGATTGTTTTGTGACAGTAATATTTTTGTTTCTTTCCTTGACTGATTTAGCCACCCTGTAACTATATTTGAAGTATGCCTTTAGCTAATCTACCCTCAGGTAGCCAAAGCCCTTACATGTCACACTGCAAGACATTTCAGGTTTTGTTTTATGTATATATATGTGTTAAAATATATATTACCATAAAGCATATATGATGGAAAAATGTGGAAATCCACAGTGCTATTTAAAAATTTTCTCAATCCCCTGATTTGGTAATTTACAAAGATGGCCACAATTCTCCACCTGTTCCTGTATCCAGGGCCTTCACGATGTGACTTTACAGCATCTATTTCCCCACTTATGAAATCTTAGCTGACTGTGTAACTTGCTTTGGCCAAGAGAATGCAAAGTAAGTCATACTGTGCCTGTTCTCAGTCTGGGCCTCAGAGGCTGTTTCTATCACCGTGACCAATAATATGTAAGTTGGCACACATCTGAGTAAGGCCATCCAAATTTGGTGAGTGCCTGACCCACCAGCTAACTGTAAGTGAGCCAAATGGAGATTAGCTAACTACCCACCTGACACACAGAACTGTGAGCCAAAAAAAAAGTTATTCCTCTAAACCACTGTGTTGTGTGGTTTATTATGTAGCAATAATTAATTGATATATCTTGTTATGTCATTTACGGAGTTCTTTTTTCCCTCCTTTTTCTAAGTCCACATTCTTGGCTAGAGAGCTCTGAGATTGTCTAAAGGCTTCCTGTTGGAAGAGACCACAGCTAATGGTGGAGATTATCTCTCTGTGTCATTGCTCTGATTCACTATAACTTTGGGAAACCTCTGCCTCATAAATATTACTATTTCCATAAACACAACAGAGAAAAGAAAGAGTAGAAAAGAATACCTTGTTCTACTACTTTCCAGCTGTAATAATACTGGCTATGGGGGTTAAGCATATGAGTACACCATCCAACCTAATTTGGGGTCATGGGCCTTGGGGGTAGTAAAGTATCTTTTTTCAACCTTATATTCCACATAGCCCTTAGCCCATTGTATCAACACACAATAGTGGCTCAAACACAATTACATGAAATTAAACTGAATTCATTTGAACCTCTAACTGTAATAAGGGAGGACATAGTACCTTATTCATCTAGCAGTTGCATTCCAGTTTCACACACACTACCCAGCTTTCTGAACAGTCTGAAATGCTTAGGATTGCCTGAGAGATTTGGTCAGAATTGTGCAAGATCCTTCAGCTCTTGTGGAATATTCAATCTAAATTTAGGAAAATCTCTAAAATCCAAGAAAATTATATCTGCAGGTACTCTGAATAGACCCAAATGAACCTGTGGGGGTCCTGGAAGAGTCTGGACTGAGGAAGAAAGCTGTCAGCCACCGTCTAATTTCTTAAGCCCTAAGTGTGTGAATTAAAAAATTTTGGGGTCTAGGCTGTGATCTGAGAACATATTAGTTCCCAGGCCTTATTACATGAACTCAATATCCTAGAGAGTAGACAACTTTTCCAGGCTAGCACATGAGAACTACTCCAAATGTAGGGATATAGTATGGTAATCAGTATCTCTTTTCAGGAAGTAGCCCAGGAGATCCTCCCCTGATGAGACGCCTCTCACCTCATCATTCATCACTGCCCCTTCCATATGCTTCAGCTATCCTGAGCACTTCCTTCTGCTTCCTACTTCTGTGCTTTGTGCATCTTTTTATTCCTCCCTGGACTGTAATTCTCTTATAAAGTTCTCTTGGTCATCACCTTTTCAACTTTTAAAACTCAACTCAAGTGCATCCTCTTCTATAAAATCCTTCCCAACTGCATCCCTCCACACTCTTCTCTAAGTAAGACTTCTGTCATTCATCATGATTTTTTTCTGTGAGTGTGTGTGTATGTGTGTACAGTATTTTATTATTGCTTTTATGGGGCATTTTTGCAAGAGCTTATTACTAGATTTTCACCTCTTTAAAGGCAGAAACCATTATTTATCCATTTTTATATGAAATTTTCATGTTAGTGACTGCTTCATACTGATATTCAATGATCCTGAAACAATGTGTAAATAAATATTATGTTGTCTAACTTTCTGCTTTTTAGAAGAAGTGCCTAGTAAATCATTCTAAACATATGCCTTTTCAAGTTTGGTGGGTTTAAATAAGTATTATTTGATTTTGATTTGTTACTTATCTCCACAGTGGAAGGACAAAATCTCATGAGCGGCAGTATTTTATAATGTCTAAGGGAAATATATTTTCCTTTTTAATCAGAGGTTTGTGCTTTAGGCCAATAATGATACAGAAGATCACTTACATTGCTGATTCATGCTTTATTCACTTGGAATTTTTATTAATGGAGTGAAATTCTTTATGTAAGTAATTGTGAGCAATATACAAGCAGTGCATATAATTATGCATACATATAAAACTAATAAGTAGGCATAAATAATACTTTGTCTATGTTATGTAGGAAAAGAACTTACTTTAAAAGCACACTGAACCAGGAAAAAATATTCCATATGTCTTATATCAGCAAGTTACTAAATCACTGTGATCAGATTTAAATTCTCTTCATTTTAGTTTTATTAATATAAAAAATAAGGGCAATAATAAACAATTCTACTCCGCCAGAGACTAAATTGGAACGAGAAAAAATATTAATAGAGTAATCATTTTGATCACTTTAGGAAAATAGCAAGCAGCAATCACAGTATAAATAATATGTTTTAGCTTGAAAATCAATGTGTGATGAATTGAGCTGACATGATGACATTAATACTTCAGGATATCTCAAAGCCTCTCGTGGATACGATCCATGTAACAAAAGCTGATTCATTCTCACTGTTGGCAAACCTGAGTAATGTGTCAGTATCTTAAATAGAGAGTAAAGGAAATGACCCAAATATTTTAGGAATAAAAACCTTCTCAAGAGAAAAAAGAAAAATTCTTGTGCCTGAATTATTTAGTTTGGCTTTCAGCATTGGTCAGATTTCCTGAATAAGTTTTCAACTCCTACTACATTTATATTAATACATGTATCAGCATATAGGTTTGGCCAAAAGGAGGCACTGGGGATAAAACAGAAGGTAGAAAGATGGGGAGAAGCCATGCTATTCTTTCCCCTCTTTTTCCATCTTCCAGAGGCTTTCTGCAATATCTATACTATCTTGTGGCTCCCTTTGGACCAATTCAGCTGCACCCTTGAAAGTTCCACTACGCACCAGATGGATCAGTGGGTGTGCAATCACCAATGAGAACTTAAATTTTAAAAAAATTAACTGGAATCAGGTGAAAAAATGATTTCTCCCCTTGCCAACCAAGCATGTTCCACTGTTCTTTGAACTGGCAATAATTCTACCTGCATTTGAATTTCCTGTCACAAATTTCAAGATATAAAACCAGTTTACTGCTGGTTTCTTACAAGATAAGGGATATTCTCTCACAATTTCAATATCTAGGGAATACATCTTTTTATCTCTTCGTAAATTGAGGTGAAGGAAACAAACATTCTATCTTTACTATTACAGCAGTCCACCCTTGAATTTTAAATATAGCAGTACAAAAAGCAGAAATTATTATCACTCATGGAGAGTTAATATACTTTAGGTGGCCTATGAACCCTACAAAGGAAGAAGAAAGATACTGTCATCAGATTCTTTAGGAGCTTCCGTACCATGGCTCCATGAAATAAAGAGATTCTTATAAGTATTGAAAAAGGTTAACTTTTGATAGGCTTGATTGTAACAATATGAGAAGTTCAGAAAAAAAAAATTGTTAGATTATTTATGGCTTTTTTCACATACATAGTTAATTGCATATAAATCAGTATAATTGCATTTAAGCAAAATTTAATTGTGATAGCTACTATGTCATTTTGAAGAAGAGCATTTCTTATTTAATTGCTAAGATTCCACAAGCTCTTGAATGTTTTTTACAAATTTATTTTATTGAAGTATAGTTGGTTTACAATGTTGTGTTAGTTTCTGCTGTACAGCGAAGTGACTCAGTTATACATACATATATATTCTTTTTCAAATTCTTTTCTATTATGGTTTATTATGGGATATTGAATATAGTTCCATGTGCTATACAGTAGGACCTTGTTGTTTATTCATTCTCTATATAATAGTTTGCATCTGCTAATCCCAAACTCCCAATCCATCCTTCCCTGACACTCCCCTTTGTCATCCACAAGTCTTTTCTCTATGTCTGCAAGTCTGTTTCTGTTTCATAGGTAAGTTCACTTGTGTCATATTTTAGATTCCACATATAAGTGATATCATATGGTATTTGTTGTTCTCTTTCTGACTTATTTCACTCAGTATGACAGTCTCTAGGTCCATCCATGTTGCTGCAAATAGCATTATTTCATTCTTTTTTATGGCTAAGAAATATTCCATTATATATATGTACCACATCTTCTTTATCATTCCTCTGTTGATGGACATTTAGATTGCTTCCATGTTTTGGCTATTGTAAATAGTGCTGCAGTGAACATTGGGATGCATATATCTTTTTGAATTATGGTTTTCTCCTGACATATGCCCAGGAGTGGGACTGCTGGATCATATGGCAACTCTATTTTTAGTTTTCTGAGGAACCTCCATACTATTTTCCACAGTGGCTGCACCAATTTACTGAATGTTGTCCTATTAAATATATACAAAGGATACTCAACCCCACTTAGACATTTTGTCATGTGATGATTTTCTTGTGAAATTAAGGACCATTTCATTAAGGACCAGTGCAAAGTTTCATAATCCCTGTAGGTATTTTCTCTTCTGTGTTTGTGGGAGATCCGGTAGTCTTCAGGCACTCTTCTCTCTCAGAATGGCACTTTTCAGAAGATGATAATTGTACTCCAGATCTGTTGACCATTACATATTTTCTGTTGACACTTAATTTGAAGCACAGAAATACTAGTAATTATCAGAGGATCACCTCAAATTCAGTGGCCCTAAATACTTATCAATCAATCAACAAAAGGAGATATTATTCATGATGTGTTTCCTGATGCCTGTCATGGGTCTTATCTCTAGACCTGCACTGCTCTTTACGGTTGCCATTAGGCACATGTGGCTGTTGAGCACTTGAAATGTGGCAAGGCCAAAGTGAAGTGCACTGCAGGTATTACATACACACCAGATTTCAAAACCTTACTACCGAAAAATGTAAAACAGCTCATCAACCGTTTTTATATTGATTACATGTTGAAATGACAATATTTTGGATATGATAGGTTAAATAAAATATATTAAAATTACTTTCACCTAACTTTTTAATATAGATACTATAAAATTAAAAATTACCCATGTCACTCACATTTGTAGCTCACATTATATTTCTATTGATATTACAATTCTAGAAAAGATCCCTGCGAGTCTCAGACACCTTCTAAAATGAAATAACTATTTGGGGTCTTTTGTGTTTCCATACAAATCGTGAGATTTTTTGTTTTAGTTCTGTGAAAAATGCCAGTGGTAGTTTGATAGGGGTTGCATTGAATCTGTAGATTGCTTTGGGTAGTAGAGTCATTTTCACAATGTTGATTCTTCCAATCCAAGAACATGGTATATCTCTCCATCTATTTGTATCATCTTTAATTCCTTTCATCAGTGTCTTATAATTTTCTGCATACAGGTCTTTTGTCTCCTTAGGTAGGTTTATTCCTAGATATTTTATTCTTTTTGTTGCAATGGTAAATGGGAGTGTTTTCTTAATTTCACTTTCAGATTTTTCATCATTAGTGTATAGGAATGCAAGAGATTTCTGTACATTAATTTTGTATCCTGCTACTTTACCAAATTCATTGATTAGCTCTAGGAGTTTTCAGGTAGCATCTTTAGGATTCTCTATTTATAGTATCATGTCATCTGCAAACAGTGACAGCTTTACTTCTTATTTTCCGATTTGGATTCCTTTATTTCCTTTTCTTCTCTGATTGCTGTGGCTAAAACTTCCAAAACTATGTTGAATAATAGTGGTGAGAGTGGGCAACCTTGTCTTGTTCCTGATCTTAGTGGAAATGGTTTCAGTTTTTCACCATTGAGGACGATGTTGGCTGTGGGTTTGTCATATATGGCCTTTATTATGTTGAGGAAACTTCCCTCTCTGCCTACTTTCTGGAGGGTTTTTATCATAAATGGGTGTTGAATTTTGTCAAAAGCTTTCTCTGCATCTATTGAGATGATCGTATGGTTTTTCTCCTTCAATTTTTTAATATGGTGTATCACATTGATTGATTTGTGTATATTGAAGAATCCTTGCACTCCTGGGATAAACCCCACTTGATCATGGTGTATGATCCTTTTAATGTGCTGTTGGATTCTGTTTGCTAGTATTTTGTTGAGGATTTTTGCATCTATGTTCATCAGTGATATTGGAGCTGGAGGAATCAGGCTCCCTGACTTCAGACTATACTACAAAGCTACAGTAATCAAGACAGTATGGTATTGGCACAAAAACAGAAATATAGATCAGTGGAACAGGATAGAAAGCCCAGAGATAAACCCATGCACATATGGTCACCTTATCTTTGATAAAGGAGGCAAGAATATACAGTGGAGAAAAGACAGCCTCTTCAGTAAATGATGCTGGGAAAACTGGACAGCTACATGTAAAAGAATGAAATTAGAACACTCCCTAACACCGTACACAAAAATAAACTTAAAATGGATTAAAGATCTAAATGCAAGGTCAGACACTATTAAACTCTTAAAGGAAAACATTGGCAGAGTACTCCATGACATAAATCACAGCAAGATCCTTTTTGACCTACCTCCTAGAGAAATGGAAATAAAAACAAAAATAAACAAATGGGATCTAATGAAACTTAAAAGCTTTTGCACAGCAAAGGAAACCATAAACAAGATGAAAAGACAACCCTTAGAATGGGAGAAAATATTTCCAAATGAAGCAACTGACAAAGTATTAATCTCCAAAATTTAAAAGCAGCTCATGCAGCTCAATATCAAAAAAACAAACAGCCCAATCCCAAAATGGGCAGAAGACCTAAATAGACATTTCTCCAAAGAAGATATACAGATTGCCAACAAACACATGAAATAATGCTCAATATCATTAATCATTTTAGTAATGCAACTCAAAACTACAATGAGATATCATCTCACACTGGTCAGAATGGTCATCATCAAAAAATCTACAAACAATAAATGCTGGAGAGGGTATGGAGAAGAGTGAACCCTCTTGCACTGTTGGTGGGAATGTAAATGGATACAGCCACTATGGAGAACATTATGGAGGTTCCTTAAAAAACTAAAAATAGAACTACCATACGACCCAGCAATCCCACTACTGGGCATAAACCCTGAAAAAACCATAATTCAAAAAGAGTCATGTACCACAATGTTCATTGCAGCTCTATTTACAATAGCCAGGACATGGAAGCAACCTAAGTGTCCATCGACAGATGAATGGATAAAGAAGAAGTGGCACATATATACAATGGAATATTACTCAGCCATAAAAAGAAACGAAATTGAGTTATTTGTAGTGAGGTGGATGGACCTAGAGTCTGTCGTACAGAGTGTAGTAAGTCAGAAAGAGAAAAACAAATACTGTATGCTAACACATATATATGGAATCTAAGAAAAAAAAAAAAAGGTCATGAAGAACCTAGAGGCAAGACTGGAATAAAGATGCAGACCTACTAGAGAATGGACTTGAGGATATGGGGAGGGGGAAGGGTAAGCTGGGACAAAGTGAGAGAGTGGCATGGACATATATACACTACCAAATGTAAAATGGATAGCTAGTGGGAAGCAGTCACATAGCACAGGGAGATCAGCTTAGTGCTCTGTGACCACCTAGAGGGGTGGGATAAGGAGGGTGTGAGGGAGGGAGACGCAAGAGGGAAGAGATATGGGGATATATGTATATGTATAGCTGATTCACTTTGTTATACAGCAGAAACTAACACACCATTGTAAAGCAATTATACTCCAATAAAGATGTTAAAATAAATAAATAAATAAAATGAAATAACAGTATACATACACAGTGAGTTCACATTCCCGTTAATCCTGTCCATGGTTTACAGGTTAAGAATTCATGCTCCATATAATTTATAATCTACTTTTGAACCAAATAAAAACCAAATGCTATACTTGCATTTTGCTCTCCTAACTCAGCCCCCCATATTTGCTTTTCTGAACTGCATTTGGATTACAGTAGACAGGGGTTTTGAAATGATATCAGAAATATTCTAAGTTCCTTATTGTATTTACCAAGGGTTTTGTTAGGATGTTGTTCACTGCATCATGAGGTTCCAGAGACATCCCTCATTTCATATTACAGATGCATTCCTGAGAAGTTATCGGCAAATAACCTTGTAACTTTTAAGTATGTTCTCACTTGACAAACTAATATTTAAAGGTAACTGTTAATAAATCCTTCAGTAAATTAAATGAGAAAATTAATTACTTTGTTGCTCACTATTTGACCAAGACTTTCATTTAACCTCCAGAAAAATAGTTCCCAAATATCTCAAATACAACATGCCACTTGAAAAAAGTAAACCTTGATTCATGCCTCATCTAAATTCCTCTGTGATGACTAATAGCTTCTGCAACTCTGGCAGCAAGAATGCTGAAACAAAGTCCTCAGGTTTCATTGGTTTCCATTTCTTCATCCATAGAAGTAGCAGCTTGTACTCAATGATCTTTGAAGTTCCTCTTACCTCTCATTGTCTTTGACGTTTTCTTTTGAATCCAGATGTTTAATATATTGAGTACCCTTAAAGCAGAATACATAATAGTTGGTATTGTTTGTGATTCAAGACTAGACTATACTCCTAAGTATTGTTTCTCTGCTGCATTAAAATAATTATGTAATCCTCTTCATATTTGAGTGTTTGGTTTTAAATTTTATTTATTTTGAACACTGACACTTGCAAAATGTCTGTAGAGTTAGCAGACTATACTTAAGGCTTAAAAGTAAGGAATCTGAAGCAATTGGTAATAAAAACTTTCCTTTTCTTCCACTTCTATTTTTGTTATTTATTGTTGTCTTTTTTCTTTCTCTTCCCATTATCAATTCTGAATCTCTCCAAGGAATTTATTTGAAGTTTTAGAGCTACAGAACCATCTAATCACTATTCTAGAGTATTTACTGCTTGCAAAGGAAGAGTGATTAAAATCCTTTTTAATAGTTAATCATTATAAAACATTGTACTTTAAAGCTTTAAAAAATCCTCTATTAGAAAAAATACAGCCAGCGCTGAGTTCTCCACAATAGAGTGAAGGCAACACACCAGTAAGTAGTAGTATCTTTTGTTTGTCTCAAATCATGAAGCCTCATTTGACCTAATTGATATGTGTAGTAACTTCTGGAATTGCTGGAGTGGTGGTAGTAGTGATGGTGCTGATGAAAATGGTAGTAACAGTTCCTCTAGGTTCACAAGTACCTTGAAGTTTACCTGGCTATGGCGAGACTGTCCCTGAAAGCCTTGTGGACTGTGGATTTCACCGTAAATTTGCATGCAGGGTACAGGGACAATGATTGCTTTTAAATGGAAAGCATGCCTGTGAGGACTTCCCAGAGCCAATGATGAAACATGAGTACATTCTTTTACATTTGACTTTTTAAGAAATAAATTATTCTTAAAGTCTGGCAGGTGTTTTGTTTTTTTTTTTTTCCCCAGATTTTTTGTTTGTTAATTGGGGAAAGTGAATTTAGCATAAAAAGCTTTTCAAGAGTATTTGAGAGTTTATAGTTGTGGGTGAAACTAGTCTGATTGTTAATGCTAAGAGGAGAAGAATATACAACTTCAGAATCAAGGAAGCATTGACCATCAGTTGTGGTGTGCCACGAGGAGCCATCGCAAAACTATACCCGCATCCTGCCCTTTACCAAGAAGTCCCATTTCAAATATGTCATATTAGCAATGCACTTCAACCTGTCCTCTAATCTGAAAGGAACTTCCAATACTGATAAGACTGAGGCAAAACATTTGTACCTCTACATAGTCAACAGATCCGTGAAATTGCACTGCTCTAGTGATTAAAGAGGAAAAGCAACATTTGCCTGCTTTCAGACCTGAACAGGCAATATAGAAACATCAGTCTGTGGTCTCACTTGTCAGTTCCAGCACATTGAAAGTGGCCTCACTTGCATGTTTGAGAAATCAAGTCACGCTGCCTTTACTGATATTCATTGGCAAAAGATATGGTGAATGGCCTGGGGATTCAATATAGTTTTGCATCAATTATTGCATAAATCATACAGCTGTTACAAATTGCTTTCCTGCCTGGGAAGAAAGTAAAAATTAGCTAGGGAAAGGAAAAAAAAAAAAAAAGAAGAAGAAGAAAACAGTGTTGTGTAGCATTGTGTTCCAGTGATGACTTATGAAATGTATTTGTTTCAAAGAGCTTTTGAAACCACAGCAACATGATTTTTTTCTTAGAAATACTGAAGATAGTGATCTAAAAACAGTTTTCAAAATGTGGTTCCCTGATCTCTCTTTCCTCCCAACTTGTTTCTTAGATAGAGCTTTCTGGTTTGGGGAAGGGGAACACTGGAATATGTCAACTATTGTTATAAAGAACAATTCTTGTCATAACTAATAGGTCGAATTGAGACAGGATGGAATTATTCTCTCCTGAGTCTGTCCATGCTGAAACTAATCTCTGTGATTGAAGTGGATTGAAGAGGTAAGAAGTGTAGTATATGAAAATGGCAAACAGTCTATATATTATGCCTTTAAGGAATGCTCAGGTATTCTTTCTTCCAATGAATTCTATCCCACTCCTAAGATTTCAGAATTTATAAGGGGACATTCTTTTTCCCATTTGGGGGAGTTAGCAATACAGTGAGTTCAGAAGATTTTATTGGCATTAATTCATAGCTGTCTGTATTATACCAAAAAAATAAATCATGCTTTAAAAAATATAACTGATTTACAATCAAATTGATAACTGTCAGCCACAACAGTTGAATGTTAAAATATTTAAAAATAATGTGGGAATCTGCAGTGTCACCATAGAGGTGGTTTCATCTTCATTGAGGTCAAAGATTTTTGTCTACCACTTTACTCATAAGAAAGACTTTTCAGATAAATATAAGGTAGCATCAATTGGATTTTAGTATCCATTTCACAATCTTAGGTTTTCAAAGTAAACATGCATTGTAAATATACATTCACTTGCTTGGAATATTTTAGCATATGGTCCAGATATTCTATTATAGAACTTTCTATAATAAATAATTTGTAACAATGGATATGCATGTAAATAACGAAGGAGAGGAGATAGTACAATTGTGTGATGTTATACCAAAGTCTGTGCTAAAATGATTTAAATAAGGGAAAAAACAAGACACACATGTATGAAAAATAAATTACTTGTTCTTAATCTAAGGCCAATTATCTAGACTGCAATAGAAACACATATTTCACATTTAAAACATTGATACAGCTTTTATAACATTTCTCATTATCTTTTAAACTAGGAGGGGTCCTTGAACTTAAGATGTGGTCCTCAAAATCAGAGTAATGCAATCAACATTGAATTGTGAAAATCTAAAAGGACAAAAAAAATCATACTTAACATTTAATAATCAAGCTCAAAATTATATTTAGAAGCAAAAGATTGTTAGACTTCCAGAAATACAATTAGTTTTCCAATAAAAATCTTTAAAAAGCTTTAGTACAGAAATTACTAAAATTAGTATGAATGATCAAAAAATCATATTTTTTGTGAGAGAATCATTTTGATACACTGCATAACCATAATTATGTATAGACACAGTATGTTTAATTATGAAAATAATGATTCCCTTTTTGTGTCATCCAGACATTATATCCACTATCCACCTCTGTCAGTTTACTCAGTGTTCACAACTGGTGCCACATTCCCGTTTTCTTGTTATGCTTATTTCATTTTGGGGTCTATAGTCATTCCAGAGGCTAAACTCACATTGATATGCTGGTTGGAAGAAATGTTTCAGACTCTCCCTTATGATTATATTGTATTGTACTGTGGTGAAAATAAAATAGATTTGCCTTATTTTGATCATCTAAAGCTCCTCTGTCCAATTTGGTAGCCTTTAGCCACATGTGGCTATTTAAATTTAAATTAATTAAAATAAAATCAAGAGTTTGGTTTCCTTAGTTATACTAGCTACATTTGAAGTGCTCAATAGCCAGCCACATGTAGTTAGTGGCTAACATATTGGACAATGTAGAACATTTCTATCTTTCAAAAATTTCTTTTGGAGAGCACTGATAAAGTGGATCTATTGGCAAGCTCTTTTGGACATGACTAATATTGATAGAATGTTACAGTATTTTTATATATACAGAAAAGTATAATGACCCTACCTTTCCATAGAAACTCACTAATAAGAAACCAGGAAGGCCCAAACATGAAAGGTACAGTAATAAACTAGAATTGCCTTATACCTGGAGACTAATAAATTTCTCTTTTACCTTCATTGTCTTGACTTTCTAGTATCTTCCCTCCTTCCTCCACAACTATTTAATAACCCAAGTTTATGTTATTTGGCCACTTACTTTTTTCTGTACTTTTAAACAAATAGAATGATTAAAAGTACATCTCTACTAGGGATTCTCTGAATTCCTTTTCTGACTCACCATTTAGGCTGACAGTGGACAACACTGACTTCCCAACAGAAAACAAAGTTTACACGCTATGAGATGGTTGGAATTCGGATGGCACATATACAGTCTATACTTACTTTTCATTCTTTAATACATTAAGTTTATTAACATATCAATTTATTATCTACCACTGTGTTTCAAAAACTGTTCTGGACACTAAGGAAACTAGGTCAAAAAAGAAAAATTCCTGTCTTCATAGAACTTACATTTACTGCGTAGGTGTCTGGGTGTGGGAGGGTGGAGCTTACATTGGAGTGGAGTGAACATCAACTCACAGATTCCCTTCTGAACTACAGCCTTAAATGGTAAAATAAAAAATTCTGATGCAACTTTATATTACTCCTGCATTTTACATAAAAAGGCAATAAAGTAATTCATTAAAATGGTAAAAAGAAGCATATAGGTTTATCATAAACTTTTTTTTTTTTTTTTTTTTTGGCTGCACTACATGGCATGTGGGATCTTAGTTCCCCGACCAGGGATTGAACCCATACCCCCTGCATTGGAAGCACAGAGTTTTAACCACTGGACTGCCAGGGAAGTACCTGATAAACATTTTAAAATCAAAATGTACATTTATTTTCATTCATAAATAATAATAATAATAAATAATAAATACAAATACTAAATTTAAATTCAAGGCCAATAGGCATGGAAAAGAAAACATGTATATACATTTATTTATATATATACATTTATACATAAGAATACTTTAACATATCTTTTTCCAAGGATATGAAGCTGTTCAATGTACTTTGTTTAATTATTCTTCAAAGTTCTAAAATTGCAGCATTATAAAGCTTACCACAAAAACATTCTAATAAGCCTCATTAATTCATTCATCCATTCTCACATTTACTGGGCATCTCCTGTATGCCAATGTTGAGGAAGAGCTTTCTCATTTTATGTTCAATGATAACATCTAGACAGATCTAATATTATTTAAAATTAAGTAATCTAAATAAGACATTCGAAGAAAAAAATGTCCCTATTTTGATTTGCTCCTTTACATTTTTGTTTTTGAAATAACAAAATGTCAAAGTTTTCTTTCTTTTGATGAAATAAGTCCAGATTTTAGCTTTCTGTTATCATCAAGCATACTTGCCTTTAACACTTTTAAGTTTTTGGAACCCTTGCAGCAATTGAAGTTTATTGTATTAATTGCCATCTCTGTCATTACTAGACTTTCTTGCTGCATTCCATTTGGATCACAAAACACTTCTTACTCTGCCCCTCCCTATTCTCCCTCCCCCAATAATTTACCATCATCTCTTAGGTTCCAATCAGTTGCTGAATTACAGCAGGATTATCTTCCTTGTACACCCTTTCAGTGCATAATGTCCCAACTTAGAAAACGACTTCTTTCACGTAGTGTTTAATACTAAGATTATCATAAAATTGTTCTCCTTCAGCTTTTTTTTTTTTTTTTTTTTAATTTATTTTTGGCTGCGTTGGGTCTCCCTGCTGCGCGTGTGCTGTCTCTAGTTGCGGCGAGCGGGGGCCACTCTTCACTGCCATGCGCGGGCTTCTCATTGTGGGGGACTCTCCAGTTGCAGAGCATGGGCTGTAGTCAGGCGAGCTTCAGTAGTTGTGGCTTGCGGGCTCTAGAGCACAGGCTCAGTAATTGTGGTGCCCGGGCCTCGTTGCTCCGCGGCATATGGGAACCTCCCGGACCAGGGCTCGAACCCAGTCCCCTGCATTGGCAGGCGGATTCCCAACCACTGTGCCACCAGGGAAGCCCCTCCTTTAGCTTTTAATGTGGTCAATTACATTGATCGATTTTTAAAATTGAATAATTTTGCTTTCTTGTAATGAACTTTACTTGATTTGGGAGTATTATCTTTCTAATGAATTGTTGGATTCGTTTTGCTGGTATTTTCCCAAGGATTTTTGCCTTTATGTTCCTAATTGGTATTACCATTAATTGATTTTCTTTAAATGTTTGTCAAATTTTGTTTGCCTCATAAAACAAGTTGGTAAGTATTACTGCCTCTTAGATTTTCAAAAAGAGTTTATGTTGGAAGTTTGTGTAAGATTAGTATTTCTTCCTTAAATGTTTGATAGAATACATTAGTGAAGCCATCTGGTGCTAGAGGTTTCTTTCAACAAAGACTTTTAATTAGTTACGATAAATTGCTTTCTCAAGGAATTTGCCCATTTCATCTACATTGTTGAATTTATTGGCATAAAATTTTTCATAATATTTCCTTATCCTTTAATGTCTTTAATATTGTAATGATGTCACTTCTATTATTTTTGATTGGGATAATTTATGTATCTATTTCTCTTTTTTGATTAATCTATCTAGAGATTTATCAATTTAATTAATATCTTCAAAGAACCAATATTTGATTTGTTGATTTTCTCTTGTCTGTTTCCAATTTCATTGCTTTTCTCTATTACCTTTGTTTTTTTACCTTATACTTACTGATATTTTGAGTTTAGTTTGCTCTTTTTTTCTAGCCTTTCAATATGGAAGCTTAGGTCATTGATTTTAAAATGTTTTCTTTCTAAATATAGAATTTTATGTTGTAATTTTTCCTACTTTAGTGGACTTCCATCATTTTTGATATGTTGTGTCTATATTATCATTCAGTTCAAAATATTTCCTAATTTCCCTTGTGGTTTCTTTTTTTGTCCCTTGGATTATTTAGAATTATGTTGCTTGTTTCCAAATATTTGAAGATTTTATTATTGTTATAAAATTCCAATTTAATTGCATTTCTTTGTAAGTTTAGTAAATTCTAAATATATCCCAGACATTTTAAACGATAGACTGAAGAGTCTTTTCCCTATTTTACCCTTGGTATGAAATCCCTCTTGGCAATTATTGTCTAATTCTTGGTGGAGGCAGCCAGCCAGGGGCACATCCATCCATTCATTACAGACCCACCAGTTTCTAATTCCATTCCTCGGGTTTTTTTAACCTGTTTATGCCCTCAACTTTGTCCCTTATAGGCATCCCTCATTGAGTACTTCACACATAGTCATTCTAAAGTCTTTCTTTCATAATCCCAGACTTGATATATTGAGTTCTTGACTTTGACATACAATTCCTGATAATAAGCAAGAAAGAATGTTTCTCTCCTTTATATATATCATTCTATCTCTCTAAACCAGTCTTACAATTTATTTAGTATTCCTTAAATCGTAGTTCACCATTTATTCTCCATAGATAGATCAGACACAAATGCCTCCTAAAATTATTAACACAGATTTTCCCTTAATCTTTCTGTGTATTCCAGACAGAGTTTTTATTGCCCTAAAACCAAATATAATTTCCCATCCACCAAAGAATCAATCACAGACTTCTCAAGAATCTTGCTAAAACTTGGTCAAGAAGGCAGCTTGCTTCATGTGCACCACTAAACAGTAGCCAGTTCTAAAGTACTTCTTTCACTTTCCTACTGAATCCAGGACCCTCCACAAGAACTTCATGAGCAAAGGATTGGAGGAATTACTATGGTTAATGAAACCTTCCCGAAACTTTGAGAAATAATTTTCTTGAGAGCATTAGAGCCACAAAAAGAGGAAGTATCACATTTCATCATTAAGTATCACAGAAATGTGTCCAACTATGGTTTAGTCATTCAATCCATTTTTAGATTGAAAGAGAAATGTAGTTTTATGTACTCCTTGCTCTACATTACTTTGCTTTCTTTTTAGCATTTGTCTCCTTGCTTTAAAATGATTATTATTATTTTTGTCATATTGTAGGCATCTTCAATCATTCTTGTACCCTTGAAATCTTTTCTGGAACAAGATAGCTATATAAATAAATACATTTGCTTAACCTTTCTCAGCTTCAGTCACCTTCCCTTTGTAATAGGGAGAATAATTCCTATTTCATAAGACTTCTACAAAGGTTAAATGAGAAAACATATGTAAAACATCTCACAAAGCCGTAGTAGCTATTTAATATATATCAACTTTCTCCCCTGTCCCATTAGATTTTTTCCTTTGGTCATAAGAACTCTAGTAACATATCCATCCTCCATATTGGTAGACTAAATGATGCCGGGAAGACTTCTAATACCTAAAGTCTATGATTTTAAACTAGTTTCGTCTATTTAATTATTTTTCCCTAAGCCTTTAAAAATACAATGACATTTTTCTTCCTAACAAGTTCTTTTACTTTACTCAGAAGTCCCTGAGGAAAAATCCTTAGGGAAGCTGAATTTTATAAATTTACAAATTCAGTGTTTCATTCTTTTGCTGCCATTTTCCAACCTGTCAAACACATCTGTTTTGCTTTTACCTCAGTGGGTTCTCTGCAGGAGCCCACTTCTTGACATGATTATCCCAGCAATCTCATTTTTAGCTCCTACACTGGCTGGCAGCTACCTCCTGAAATGCTTTAAGATAGTCTACAGATTTTTCTGTTAGTGACCCTTGAGAGACTACTTTTTTGGGGGGTAAGATTCCTGAATTAAATCATCCGCTCGAGGGTCTTTCTAATCTCTATGTTCAGTCTTGTTCTTAAATGAATAATTTATGTTCTGTGGCTCAGAAGGAAGGCACAAACTTGCATCTCCTTTCAGGAGAGAACTCTGAGCGATCCTCTTGGAAGTTTAGCTGATGGTACCCCTGAGCTCTAATGCATTTTCAAATGTGTTGTGGCCATAGGGTGCCTTAAAGAAAGTGGTGAGATGTCAGATTCCCTTCGGGTCTGAGAATTTCACAAGAGACTACATTCTTTCTCCGTTGAGACCTTTTTCTCCAGAAACCAAGAATTTCTGCCTTACAGTTGTTTTACCACCTGCAAGCTTCACCTTCTCCATCAATCCATTATCCTAGATGACATGTGACATCTCCCACTTCAGAACAGCTTCATCACATTTCTTCTGTACCTCTGTAATGTCATTCAGAGTGGCAATCATTCTCTTTGATAATTCCACTGAATTATAAATTTCGTAGAGTCTGTGATTTGCCTTTGAACCCATCCTTTCCCCAGCACCAGAATCAGCAAACCTATCTTCTGTGTTCTTTATGCATATTGCACACACTTCTGTTCTTTTTTTTTTTAGTCACTTTGATCTACCGCTTATGTTTAGCTTCTGCCATAGTTACGATTCTCATCGTGAAGTAATTGGATGTGTGTAACTATTTCCTAACACTTTTCTATCTTTTCCCCCCTCCAATTCATCTGCACTGTCACGAACATACCTTTTTAAACACATATAACTGATTACATTATTCCTCTTTTAAAAATCTTTGAGTTAGGTCCCTGCGACCCATAGATAAATGATCTGCTTCTTGATGTGCCATAAAGGGTTCTTTGCAATCTGGCTTTTACCTACCAGTTCCAAAAATGTATCTATAATCCAACCATCCTTCAAAAATCATAACACTATTTTATATTCTGTGACTTTACATATTGGGAAACTTCTCTCTGGAATGTCAGTTCTTGTAATCTCTGATTCTACCTTTAAGTTCAGTTCAAATGCTATACCTCCCAACACCCCATCCACATTCACCCTCTTACCAAGTTCTTACCTTTTCTGTGTTTCTGAAGCTGATTTTGCACTGTCTATCGACAAGTTATATAACAACTTGTATTTATATTTCTCTTCAAATTAGAGAAAGGTACCTTGGGAAAAAATCTTCAAAAGATGTCTTATTTTTTTGTTTCCAGTGCATGGCACAGCTTCTGCTACATAGCAAATATTTGCTGAATCAACGATTAGAGGAAAGAGTGTAACAGGAAGCAAATAAAGAGTACTACAATATATTAGTATGTGAAGTTACAATATATTTTAGAAACATTAAAAACAGAGCAAAACAGATCTGTGGGGAAAAACAAGGATCAAAATTATAAGGGATAACTAATGAGAAACTACTGTATAGCACAGGGAACTCTACTCAGTGCTCTGTGGTGACCTAAATGGGAAGGAAATCCAAAAAAGAGGGGATATATGTATACATATAGCTGATTCACTTTGCCGTACAGTAGAAACTAACACAACATTGTAAAGCAACTATACTCCAGTAAAAATTTTAAAATTACAAGGAAAGTGGAAAAATCAGATCTGGAAGGACTGAGTGGGAACTTAGGGAGAAAAAAAAGAAGGAACAGACTAAGGAGAGGTTTACAGTTTTGCATAGGTATGTCTAAACAAGCCTGTGACCTTTGGAATTTAAGATTGCTGTCTCTCACTGGTGCCTGTTTTCTTAGGGAAAATTTAATTTGTGTAGCCAGATAGCTTCTAGCCAGGCATTTTATGGCATTCTTAGATACTTAACAGAAAATGTATTAAGGACTCCATAAAGGTGTAAGTTTCCTTTAGTAGTGTTGTATTTGTACTGGTAAGTGTCAGAATGTTCCAACAGTCTGCTACTTAGATGACTTTATCCTGCACAAGAGGGGAAAGCCTGCAAAGACTGGGGAGAAAAACAGAGTTAACAGAAGCACTGCTTGCTTTAAAGGGGGTGGAGAAAAGAAAAAAAAAGAGGACATGGTATATATTTGTGGTGGAAAAGGAATACTGAACATAGAATCAGGAGGCCTGAATTGTGTCCCGAATTTGCTACTCTCTAATTACAGAAATGGGCAAATCATTTAATCTCTTCTATTCTCATCAGTAAAAATAAGACTTTGATACCAATTTACAAGGTGATTATAATGATTAAACTACATTATGCATATAAAAGGAATCAGCCAATTTTAACATACTCTATCAATATAATTATTTTTTCACAACTTTGCCCACAGTAAGTCTATGCTTTATTTTTTAAAAGTTGGAAAGAACCCACATTAAATGTATAATGGCAAAAGAAAAAAAACCCCACCTCAGATCCCTCTTGCTTTAGATAATTTTGTATTTGTCGATACAGCAAAGCAGTTTTATTCAGAATACTAAAATAAAATGAGTGAAGGCTTAGGCTTTCCCTCTAGTTTAGGAATTACTTTAATTTCTCTTTGGTTTTCTGCTTTCCCACAGGCAGTTTAGAATGTCACATACACTTAGAGTAGACACGTTGTTCAGTGCAATTGTGCAAAATGTTCATGACAGTCCTCATCTGAGACATAAACACTTCTTGTTTCCTGCTCATGTTTTCAATAAAGCCATATTATTTCAAGCAAAATTACTCAGAATATGACTAAACACATGCTCTGCAGAACAACATTTAATAGAGGCATTTCCTTTTGTTGCATGAGAGAGAAAAAAAATGTATACCGAGTTTCTCTATTTAACTGATGGTCTCTGGGATTGAGATAATTAAGTTACCATTGAGCTCCTATCTACCAATTCTTATGATCTGTCCCAAGGTCTCTTTGCTACCAGATCTTCTTGCCTTTTTTTTTTTTTTCCATTTAAGATGTCCAAGGTGCCTCCTCTCTCTCCAATAATGATTTCCTTTCTCACTCTTCCTCTCAACTTCTGATTTTTCTTGTCTCCTCCATTGAGGGAGAGAAGGCACAAAGCAGGAAGTTAATTTGGAAAGTCATGCTCAGGCCAGGAAAAACAGTTGTCTTCAAATTAATTGAGTAATATCCTAACCTTGACTATTTTCCCCCTCATGGACCCCAGTGTACAAAGACATCTGAAAAGATTCATCACCTCTTTGGACAGATATATACCTATTCACAGGGGAATCAATCTCCTAATGCATCAACAAGAAAAACATATTCCCTTATATCTGTTTTAATATATAATATGCAGAAGGTTAATTTTAAAAATATTTATTATCATGAAATTCATGAGCAAAATAGGCATTCTTTAAAGGTCAATGGCTTCAGGTGTCTTGACTGTTAAATCACAGATATTACCTAATAACATTTTAAGTTCCTTTTGGACAGAGACCATTTTTCTTCTTCTGAGTATTTCAAAGTTCTAAGCATTCATAATGGACGTTTGAAAAATATACATTGAATTAAATTGAACACATCTCTTAACTCAAGAGAAATACATGAATCACAGAAATACATGAATCTACTTTTGGTGAGAGAATGAAATGATCTGAGGGGAAGAAAAATCAGAATGTTAGCCTACTATTGTCCTGTTTGAAGCATAATTGATAAGTGGTTCCCTAGATCAGAGGCCAATTTAGTAATATAAGTGTAGCAAATAGGTTGATGTGCATTCTTACTCCTCTTCCTCTCCTTTTTACCCTGGGGTTTTGATAGCATCAAAGGTAGAAACATTGCAATAGCTGCAGCTTTTGATTTATGGAATTTTGTCACCTGTTGCTGTATACCAGAGAGGTGGCAAGACAGCAAATCTCTGCCATTTCTATTATGTTTTCAGTATAACTGAAAGTAATATTTAGTTGTAGAGTAGCTCCTTAATCTTTTATTTTTGTTTTCCTTTTTATTATAACTTTATTTTTATTGACCTAATTAACATATACTATTATCCATGAAGTGACAATCTTTGGGGTAGAGAATGACATTGATCCTTGCATTGGTGCCATTTGGAGTTATGTCACTGCTATACATTTCAGCATTATGCAGTTAACATCGTGTCAATACACAGCCCATACAAATGAACTAGCGTTATGTAATAGTGCTTGAAAGTTTTAAACAGATGGCAAGATACTGTGACAAAACACTTTTTAATTGAATACAAAAAAAACCCTCTTTGGGTAAAATGATGTGTGTTGCACGGTTAGGTTTCGGTGTGATTTTACCAGAGTCCAACCAGAAGAAGGGTGTGCCAACTATGTGAACTATATTCACTGATCATTCCAATCCTTTGTGCATATTTACAAATTCCCACCCCCCTCACACCACAGCTGGTGCTTGTTTCCACCACTGAGTTTTAAACAATTCAGTGAAATTCTTGAGAAACAGGGAATGTTTTGCATAAGTTTGAAACTTGATTACTATTTGCACCAAATGCTGCTGATCAGCAAAGTTGCCTCAGTGGGGATAGAGAAGATTCCCTTTGAATTGAAATTCAAAACAAATTCATTATACTAAAAGCTTGAAAAGAGAAGAATCATTCTAATATCATTTTGAATTTAATACAGGAAAATTATGAAGGTAGATCACAATACAATATGAAAAAGAGATCTATTGGTGGACTTTGCTTCTGAACCATTAACAAGAAATAATACTCCCTTGTGGCAGTTATATTAAAACTTAGCATTTATATATGATGAGGGTGTGTCATGAACCAAGGATTGATATTAATAAAATTCTGTGAAATTGTGTCTTGTATACATACAAATCCACAATAATGAAAATATATGAGACTGGGTTGAATATCCTAGACTAAGCAAATAAATTGATCTGTTAAATTTCAAAAAAAAAAAAACTAGACAGTACAATAAAAAAAGCTTAGCATTTTTCTTATGGCATTGCTCATTCACTTGTGGGATTTTCTCTCTTTCTCTCCCTATCCCACCCCAAGAATTATTATTAATATTAAATATTTCATTCTTATGCAAGAAATAATAAGCATCCCATTTGAATGGTCTTTGTATAAATTTTTATTTATACAGAACCCAATTCTTTAAAGAACATGAAAGGCAAATAAAGCACAAGACTCATAAGCAATATAGAGGAGTACTTGGTTAAGAAATAGATGATTTCTTTCCTTTTTTTTAAAATTGAAGTATAGTTGATTTACAGTGTTGTGTTAATTACTGCTGTACAGCAAAGTGATTCAGTTATACACACACACACACACACACACACATATACATTCTTTTTTATATATTCTTTTCCATTATGGTTTATCATAGAATATTGAATATAGTTCTCTGTGCCATACAGTAGGACCTTGTTGTTTATCCATTCTCTATATAAAAGCCTATATCTGCTGACCCAGCCTCCTACTCCATCCCTCCTCCAACCCCCTCCCCCTCGGCAATCACCAGTCTGTCCTCTATGTCCATGATTCTGTTTCTGTTTCATAGATAGGTTCATTTGTATCATATTTTAGACTCCACATATAAGTGATGTCATATGGTATTTGTCTTTCTCTTTCTGACTTACTTCACTTAGTATGATAATCTCTAGTTGCATCCATGTTGCTGCAAATGGCATTATTTCATTCTTTTTTATGGCTGAATAGTATTCCATTGTATATATGTACCACATCTTCTTTATCCATTCATCTGTCGGTGGACATTTAGGTTGTTTCCATGTTTTGGCTATTATGAATAGTGCTGCTGTGAACATAGGGGTGCATGTATCTTTTGGAATTATAGCTTTGTCTTGGTATATGCCCAGAAGTGGGGTTGCTGGATCATATGGTAATTCTATTTTTAGTTTTCTGAGGAATCCCCATACTGTATTCCACAGTGGTTCCACCAACTTACATTCCCACCAACAGTGTAGGAGGGTTCCCTTTTCTCCATACCCTCTCCAGCGTTTGTTATTTGGAGACTTTTTAATGATGGCCATTCTGACTGGTGTGGGGTGGTACCTCATTGTAGTTTTGATTTGCAGTTCTCTAATAATTAGTGATGTTGAGCATCTTGTCATGTGTCTGTTGGCCATCTGTATTTCTTCTTTGGACAAGTGTCTATTTAGGTCTTCTGCCCACTTTTGGATTGGGTTGTTTGTTTTTTTGTTGTTGAGTTGTATGAGCTGTTTGTATATTTTGAAAATTAAGCCCTTGTCAGTTGCATCATTTGCAAATATTTTCTCCCATTCTGTAGGTTGGTTTTTCATTTTGTTTATGGTTTCCTTTGCTGTGCAAAAGCTTGTAAGTTTGATTAGGTCCCATTTGTTTATTTTTGTTTTCATTTCTATTGCCTTGGGAGATGGACCTAAGAAAATATTAGTATGATTTACGTCAGAGAATGTTTTACCTATGTTCTCTTCTAGGAGTTTTATGGCGTCATGTCTTATATTTAAGTCTTTAAGACATTTTGAGTTTATTTTTGTGTATGGTGAGAGCGTGTGTTCTAACTTCGTTAATTTAATGCTGCTGTCCAACTTGCCCAATACCACTTGCTGAAGAGACTGTCTTTTCTCCATTGTATATTTTTGCCTCCTTTGTTGGAGATTAGTTGACCATAGGTGTGTGGGTTTATTTCTGAGCTCTCTATTCTGTTCCTTTGATCCATATGTCTGTTTTTGTGCCAATACCACGCTGTTTTGATGACCGTAGCTTTGTAGTATTGTCTGAAGTTTGGGAGGGTTATGCCTCCTGCTTTGTTCTTTTTCTTCAGTATTGCTTTGGCAATGCTGGGTCTTTTATGGTTCCATATGAATTTTAGGATTATTTCTTCTAGTTCTGTGAAAAATGTCATGCGATAGGGATCACATTAAATCTGTAGATTGCTTTGGGTAGTGTGGCCATTTTAACAATATTAATTCTTCCAATCCAAGAGCATGGGATATCTTTCCACTTCTTTGAATCTTCTTCAAAGAAATAGATGATTTCTAATATAAAAAAATATGAAAAATGATTTGAAGCATACTGAGTAAAAGGGTAGCTCAGATCCAGAAATAAAAGGAAACTAGAGAAAAGAAATAGGGAAGTTAGTCAAGGGAAGAAATAAGCTAAGCATCCTCCTTAAAATATTAGAATTGGAGGATGGAATAATTCTATGTCTTATGCACAGGGTCTAAGAAGACTGGGACTGGTTTTGAGGATGGTAGAAAAAAAATTTCCAGACTCAACTAGTTCTACTTACAGGCTTGTCAAGCATCAGAAAAGATATAACATTCATGAGAGAGGGCAGATTCCTTGGGTCTGCCTTCTGTCTTGCAAATGAATGTGCCAGTAGTCAGCAAGCCATGCAAGGTAAGTAGACTTCCAGGTCTGAGGAATGCTGAACACATGGCTGCCTTCACACCAGCTGGAATGGTCAGGTCACCACACATGAAAAAAAATCTGTGCCATATAAAGTGATAATTCTGCTATTCAGGAAGTTCTGTCAAAAAAAACACATAGGTATCTGGGGGTTTTAAATCGTGAAATTCTTGTTGCTCCATACTTAGGCAGTCCTTCTTCTGATGCATCTGAAAGGCACTTTACACCACCTCCTTTTATCTATGCCTACCCTCCAATACCTAGACATTTCCAATTTAAGTCTATGTAGGGGCTTTTCCAGCAAAGACAAGGTGATGGCCTGCACACCACCTTTTTGTCAGTATGTAATTTATTAGAATGGTAAGATGATTTTGGCTTTTATGTGAAAGTAAGGAAGGTGGTTTTCTATTTGAGGTAGTAGTCTTTCAGTCATTGCATTACCATTTAGACATACAACATCTGGGTCTTCCAAAGTCTTACAGAAGCATGTGCATAAGGAATTAAAGAAGCAGTAACTCATAAAATTTTAATGTAGATAATATAAGGATGATGCATTTAGTGGAAGGAACCAGAAGATGGTTCATATTTTTTTCTGAATGAGAAAATCTATTGTTTTTTCCTCTTAGCGTTTAGATTTTTAAAGAGGAAGAATGCTGTCTGTCTACATTTGCAACTTTAATTTGTGGAGGTTACAGAATAATAGTGATCTTGTTCCTTTTCTTCCTTATCCCTGGAAATCACATATTTATTGACAGTCACTAGAGAGAATACCTAATCTGAGTAATTTCTTACTGAATCTGGGGCTAAATTGTGCTAATATTTTATTTGAGGCAAACTTTCCATCCCACTTAGAATAACTGACTACAGAGGCTTTAAATACTGAAGTTGAATTCAGAGTCTGCTGCTTCTGAGTTTTAGGAACATTCTTAACCTACCTGTTTGTTTCTGGAGAGAACTCAAGTGTGGTGAGTGGATGAGTGATCCCCATCATGAACCCCACGAAACGATTTATGTGATTCCACGAACCCGTGTTTAATAAGCATAGTTATGATCAAGTAAACAAAAAGCAATTAGAATGGTACTGGATTCCCCCAGCTCCTTTTGCTTTCTAGGAAGCACATGGAAAATAAGTGATGAACTAATTTTCTGTCTGCCCCATGCTGTGGGAACATGTGCTGGACCCTAGGATACCAGAGTATATGCCAAATCCTCAATTCTTTCTCTACTAGATATTTCAGGTATGGTTGTACTGGGGAAAAAAAGGAAAATAAGTAGAAAAATGTATCTTTTGGAGAAAGCCTTTCATTTAGGACTCCATAATGGCAGCTCTTTTAAAACGAAGTGAGGGGCTTCCCTGGTGGCGCAGTGGTTGAGAGTCTGCCTGCCGATGCGGGGGACACAGGTTCGAGCCCTGGTCTGGGAAGATCCCACATGCCGTGGAGCAACTAGGCCCGTGAGCCACAACTACTGAGCCTGCGCGTCTGGAGCCTGTGCTCCACAACAAGAGAGGCCACGATAGTGAGAGGCCCGCGCACCGCGATGAAGAGTGGCCCCCGCTTGCCGCAACTAGAGAAAGCCCTCGCACAGAAACGAAGACCCAACACAGCCAAAAAATAAATAAATAAATAAAATAATAATTAAAATAATTTATAAAAAACAAAAAAAACCCAAAAAAATCCGAAGTGATATAAAAACCTTATTTCTATCACTTGTTTCACATCACATCTGAAAGAAAATGCTGGGTATGAGAAGTCTGGGCAAATGAATATACATTAAATGGGTTGGAAAAAACAACTAGGAATAGTAATAACAATGTTTATTTTTAAATGTATCCTATAAATACATTACATATGTTATACATATACAGGCCAGCACATTAATAATTTTCTAATCAATTTGTAATCCAATGAAAAGAGCTTGGATCAGACCATGAATCAATCTAGGGAGGAAGGAGCTGTAGATTCTTATTCCAGGTCTGCCATCAACTAACTCTTTGACTGAAAGCAAATATCAAATTACCTGAGATTCAATACCTTTATTTATAATATTTGGGACATAATACTTATCTCAAATTAGAATATCAAATTAAAAGTATGCTTTTGCAAATATCTATGCAATCAGGAGTGTTACATATTACAAAATACGAAAAGAAGAGAAAGAGAAGACAAAGTAGAAAATCTAAGGGAACCGCTGTCCTTGATACTTGAATATATCTTTTTTCCTAGTTATCAAGACCTTGGAGTTAACCAATCATATTTTCAGGAAATTTTAGAAATTACCTTCTTAAGGAAGGCCTAAAGCTTTTAATTCAGTGTCTTCTAGAGTTTAACTATCTTGACTTTAAAAATAAAGCCAAAGTAGTTCAGACCACCCTATGTAGAAAATAAAATTTTCAGTAATTTGAAGAAAAATAGTTTCTTAAAATAAACAAGAATGCCTGCAATAAATTACACAAGCAAATTCCAAGCCATTAAAATCAGTTTTAATAATTCGATTGCATTTTATTATCAAGGAAAGTCAATATTGTATAATCATAATATTTCAATCAGTAGAAGAAGCAAAATTACCCTAAATGATAATTTCAATAGTGCCTATGAGGAAGTCAATAAAAGAGAAGCAAAAAAAAAAAAAAAAAGAGCAGCTCTTCTCCTTGAACATACATCCAGCTTCCTGATCCTGATTGTCCAATTAAGAAACTTGCATCGTTAATTCAAGTCAAGTGATCAATACACTTTTCAAATGTAAAGCAGATAATCAACTGTAGCAGGTGCTTGCATTTTTTAAAACTACAATGTCAAAATATGCCAATATTTGCAGGAGTGATTAGAAGAGCTTGCTAGATCAGATTTCTTTGGAAACATTGTCCTTAATGTATTTCATTCCTGTTTGGCTCCTTGATCTGTACAAGAATAAACAGAGCTGGCTAAAGTGCATTTGTTGGAATGGAAAAATGCTATCATGAATGGGTTTTCCTGAGCCTTTACTGAATAGATTGCTTTGAATGTTCAGATGCTATGACTTTATATAGGGGAAAACACACATCTATATTAGCAAAGCACTAAAAATTAAACTCTGTAGGCTGCCTCCTGATGTTGAGGACAAAAAGATACCCAAACTCTGAGTACACATAATTTGAAGTCCAAAGGCAGACAAGCTCCCAGTGTGGCAGTTTGGTGGCCTTTCTGCCACCACGTAGCATGGATTTCATCCTGATGCTGCTTCTGCTCATGGTTGGCAGTTGTCTGCTAGTGGTAATTGGGAGTATGTGTGGTTTTTTTTTTTGTTGTTGATGGCTGGAAGGAGAGAGGGAGAAACTACACCACAGTCAAGGACTATTACTCTTGCCTTTCAGTCTGATGACCAGTTGAAACCACAAATCTCCTCCTGCACCAATAGCAGTCACAGAGGAATTTCATGCATTAGCCTAAGCTCTGACCTTGGAGTAGGGTTTGGGTAACCTTTGTCAATGTTCACCTTAGATCTCCTTCAAGAGAACTTGCTGCAGGGAGCATGGTAGGTTGAGGGCCCAGTTGTCACCTCCCTGTATTCACCACTGTGTTTGTTCTGAGGTCATGCTACCCTAGGCCACTCCAAAACAGTAATCCAGGTGCAGGCTTATTTCTGCAGTGTTTGGATGGCAGGACACCTCTAATGGGCAACATCGAAGACTCCTTGTTTTATAAGATTTAAAGAGTCCTTTGAAGGTGGGACACAACACACTGACAGTTGGATAGAGCAAAGACAGAACTCATTTTTACTTACAGTTCTGATATGGAGGTGGCTGTCAGGCAGGGTTGCCCCTTTAGGACAGGGTAACAGCAAGTTGGAGCTGTAAGGGGTGGGTTATGTATGGCAAGTGGGGTGGAGTTAGCCAGGTTTCCCAGGATCCCTGTGGAGTGGCTAATTTGAATACTTGGACTCTGGGGTACAGGGGCTGTCCCCAGTTGTCTAGTTCCTGGCCCTGATTCAATTAAGGAAGGTGTATAACCCAGCATTTGAAAGACCAATGTGGGGTATAGACTCAATCAGCTGCTCAAGAAGGGGCACTGACTGACTTCTAGCCAGGTCATCAAAATGGGGGCAAGACAGCATTAAAGAAACCCGACTTTATTATACTCCTCCTCCTGGCCAATTCTCCTTCCTTTCTTCTCTCCTTTCATATGCCTTCATGGAGGTCTGAAGGCTTTCTCTACCTTCTACTGCTGCTTCTGTTTTATTTTTCATAGATCTTCCTGTTACACTGTTAAAAATGAGGTGTGTTTCCTATGTACAAATAAACAAACGTGAGCAGTGACTGCTTGGTCAACTGGAAATTTTCCTGGGAAATATCATGAGGTTTCTTAGGTATCATCAAATGATAACATTCCTTTTTAGTTCAATAGTCATTACAATTTTGGCCAGAAGTTAACTATTACTTAAACGTTCTTTTGCTTGTGCAATATACTGAATGACAATTTAGTTTTATTTACTGAAAGAAAGAGTAAACCTGTTCATATATTATCAATTATAAATAAAAACATGCCATATTTTAAAAAATTTATATGATTTTTTTCATTCTTTTGAAATTGACTTTCATAGGCATGCCATGTTTTATTTTGTGTATTTTTTTTTTAATTGAAGTACAGTTGATTTACAGTATTGTGTTAGTTTCTGGTGTACAGCAAAGTGATTCAGTTATACATATATATATAATCTTTTTCATATTCTTTTCCTTTATGGTTTATCACAGGATATTGAATATGGTTGCCTGTGCTATACAGTAGGACCTTGTTGTTTATCTGTTTTATATATACTAGTGTGTATTTGTTAATTCCAAACTCCTAATTTATCCCTCTGCCACCCCCTTTCCCCTTGGGTAACTGTAAGTTTGTTTTCTACATCTGTGAGTCTGTTTCATAAATAAGTTCATTTGTGTCATATTTTAGATTCCACATATAAGTGATATATGGTATTTGTCTTTCTCTTTCTAACTTACTTCACTTAGTATGATAATCTCTAGTTCCATCCATGTTGCTGCAAATGACATTATTTCATTCTTTCATATGGCTGAGTAATATTCCATTGTATACATGTACCACATCTTCCTAATTCAGTCATCTGTGGATGGGTACTTAGGTTGCTTCCATGTCTTGGCTGTTGTAAATAGTGGTGCTATGAACGTTGGGGTGCATGTATCTTTTCAAATTAGTGTTTTCATTTTTTCTAGATATATGCCCAGGAGTGGGATTGCTGGACATATGGTAACTCTTTTTTTAGTTTTTTAAGGAACCTCCATAATGTTTTCCATAGTGGCTGCACCAAGTTACATTCCCACCAACAGAGTAGGAGGGTTCCCTTTTCTCCACACCCTCTCCAGCATTTGTTATTTGTAGACTTTTTAATGATGGCTGTTCTGACTGGCATGAGGTGGTACCTAATTGTAGTTTTGATTTGCATTTTTCTAATAATTGGCGATGTTGAGCATCTTTTCGTGTGCCTACTGGCCATCTGTATGTCTTCTTTGGAGAAATGTCTCTTTATGTCTTTTGCCCATTTTTTGATTGGGTTGTTTGTTATTTCAATATTGAGTTGTATGAGCTGTTTGTATATTTTGGAAATTAAGCCCTTGTTGGTTGCATCATTTGCAAATATTTTCTCCCATTCCATAGGTTGTCTTTTCATTTTGTTTATGGTTTCCTTTGCTGTGTGAAAACTTTGAAGTTTGATTAGGTCCCATTTGTTTATTTTTGCTTTTATTTCTATTGCCTGGGATATTGACCTAAGAAAACATTGGTATGATTTATGTCAGAGAATGTTTTGCCTATGTTCCCTTCTAGGAGTTTTATGGTGTCATGTCTTATATTTAAGTCTTTAAGCCATTTTGAGTTTATTTTTGTGTATGATGTGAAGGTATGGTCTAACTTCATTGATTTACATGCGTCTCCAGCTTTCCCAACACACCTTACTGAAGAGCCTGTATTTTTTCCATTGTATATTCTTGTCTCCTTTGCCAAAGATTAATTGACCATAGGTGCGTGGTTTATTTCTGCACTCTCTGTTCTGTTCCTTTGGTCCATATGTCTGTTTTTGTGCCAACACCACGCTATTTTGATTACTGTAGCTTTGTGGTATTGTCTGAAGTTTGGGACAGTTATTCCTCCAGCTTTGTTCTTTTTTTCTCAGGATTGCTTTGGCAATTCTGAGTCTTTTATGGTTCCATATAAATCTTAGAATTATTTGTTCTAGTTCTGTGAAAAATGTCATGGGTAATTTGATAGGGATAACATTAAATCTGTAGATTACTTTGGGTATTATGGTCATTTTAACAATATTAATTCTTCCAATTCAAGAGCATGGGATATCTTTCCATTTCTTTAATTGACGTTTAGTGCCTTTATCAGTGTTTTATAGTTCTCAGCGTATAAGTCTTTCACCTCCTAGGTCAGGTTTATTTCTAAGTATTTTATTTTTTTGATGAGATTTTGAAACGGATTTTTTTTTACTTTCCCTTTCTGATATTTCATTGTTAGTGTAAAGAACTGAAAGGGAATAGACAATAGACTTCTGTATGTTAATCTTGTATCCTGCTACCTTGCTGAATTCGTTTATCAGTTCTGGTAGTTTTTGTGTGGAGTCTTTAGGGTTTTCTGTATATAGTATCATGTTATTTGCATATAATGACAGTTTCATCTCTTCCCTTCCAATTTGGATGCATTTTATTTTTTTTCTTGTCTGATTGCTGTGGCTAGGATTTCTGATACTATGTTTAAATAGAAGTGGTGAGAGTGGACATCCTTGTCTTGTTCCAGATTTTAGTGGGAAGGCTTTCAGCTTTTCATCATTGAAAAGTATGTTGACTGTGGGTTTGTCATAAATAGCTTTTATTATATTGAGATATGTTTCTTAGATACCTGCTTTGGTAAGAGTTTTTATCACGAATTGTTGTTGAGTTTTATTGAATGCTTTTTCTGCATCTATTGAGATGATCATGTGGTTTTTATCTTTTCTTTTGTTGATGTGGTGTATCACGTTGATAGATTTGTGTATGTTGAACCATCCTTGTGACCCCAGAATGAATCTAACTTGACCATGGTGTATGATCTTTTTTTATGTGTTGTTGGATTTGGTTTGCTAATATTTTGTTGGGAATTTTTGCATCTATATTTCTCAAAGATATTGGCCTGTAATTTTCTTTTTTGGTCATGTCTTTGTCTGGTTTTGGTATCAGGGTGATGGTGACTTCCTAGAATGACTTTGGTAGTGTTTCCTTTTCTTTAAACTTTTGGAAGAGTTTTATAAGGATTGATATAAGTTCTTCTTTGTATGTTTGGTAAAATTCCCAGTGAAGCCATCTGGTCCTGAACTTTTGTTTGCAGGGAGGTGTTTTTTTGTTCGTTTGTTTGTTTTTTTAACAGATTCTATTTCACTTATAGTGATCAGTCTGTTCAAATTATCTATTTCTTCTTGATTCAATTTTGGTGGGCTCTGTTTCTAGAAACTTGTCCATTTCTTCTAGGTTGTCCAATTTGTTGGCATATAATTGTTCATGTTTTCTCTTATTTTTTTTTTTTTGTATTTCTGTGGTGTCAGTTGTTATTTCTCTCCTCTTTCATTTCTTATTTTGTTTATTTGGGTCCTCTCTCTTTTCTTCTTGCTGAGCTTGACCAGAGGTTTATCGATTTTGTTTACGTTTTCAAAGAATCAGCTCTTGGTTTAATTTATTTTTTTCTATTGTTTTTTAAATATCTGTTTTATTTACTTCCTTTCTGATCTTTATTATTTCCTTCCTTCTGCCAACTTTAAGTTTTGTTTGTTCTTCATTTTCTAATCCTTGTAGCTGGTGGGTTAGGTTGTTTGAGGTTTGTCGTGGTTTTTTGTGAAAGGCCTATATCACTATGAACTTCCATCTGTGAACTGCTTTTGCTGCATCCCATAGATTTTTTTATAGTTGTGTTTTCACTGTCATTTGTCTCAGGGTATTTTTTAATTTACTCTTTGATTTCATCACTGAGCCATTGTTTTTTTAGTAGCATGTTGTTTAGTCTCCACGTGATTATTTTTTCTCGTTTCTCTTTCTGCGGTTTATTCCTAGTTTCATGCCGTTATGGTCAGAAAAGATGCTTAAAATAATTTCTATCCTCTTAAATTTGTTAAGGCTTGTTTTGTATACTAGTATGTGCTCAATCCTGGAGAATATTCCATGTGCACTTGAAAAGAATGTGTATTCTGGTGGTTGTTTTTTGGATGCAGTGTCCTGAAAGTGTCAATTAAGTCTAACTGTTCTGTTGTATCATTTAGTATCTCTGTTGCCTTACTGATTTTCTGTCTAGAAAATCTGACCATTGATGTGAGCAGGGTGTTAAAGTCTCCTACTATCATTGTATATCTAACAACTTCTCCCTTTATGTTTGTTAGTATTTATTTAATGCATTTAGGTGCTCCTATATTGGGTGCATAAATGTTAATGAGTGTAATATCCTCTTCTTGTATTGATCCTTTCATCATTTTATACTGTCCCTCATTATATTTCTTTATGACCTTTGTTTTTTTTTTAAATTTTATTTATTTATTTATTTATTTATGGCTGTATTGGGTCTTTGTTTCTGTGCGAGGGCTCTCTCCAGTTGCGGCAAGCAGGGGCCACTCTTTATCGCGGTGCATGGGCCTCTCACTATCACGGCCTCTCTTGTTGTAGAGCACAGGCTCCAGACGCGCAGGCTCAGTAATTGTGGCTCACGGCCCTAGTTGCTCTGTGGCATGTGGGATCTTCCCAGACCAGGGCTCGAACCCATGTCCCCTGCATTGGCAGGCAGACTCTCAACCACTGCGCCACCAGGGAAGCCCATGACCTTTGTTTTAAAGTCCATTTGAGTCTGATATGAGTATTGCTACCCCTGCTTTCTTGTTGTTTCTATTTGCATGAGGTATTGTTTTCCATCCTCTCACTTTCAATCTTTGTGTATCCTTTGCCCTAAAGAGGATCTCTTGTAGGCAACATGTTGTAGGCTCTTGTTTCATTATCCAATCTGCTACTCTGTGTTTTTGATTGGAGCATATGGTCCATTGACATTTAAAGTAATTATTGATAGATATGTATTTATTGCCATTTTACTCCTTGTTTTCCAGTTGATTTTGTATTTCTTCTTTGTTCCTTTCTTTTTCTTTTTAGTTTTTCCTTTTGTTGTTTGATGGTTTTATTTTGTATTGTGCTTGTGTTCTCTTCTTTTTGTTTTTGTGAATCTATTGTATGTTTTTAATTTTTGGTTACTCTGCTTTTCAAGTATGTTAACCCATTACTATATCTACTTGCTTTAGACTGGTAGTCATATAGGCTCAGACACATTAAAAAAAAAAATCTACATTTTCTTACTCTCCTTCCCCGCATTTTGTGATTTTGATGTTCTCTTTTACATCTTCATGTATATCCTTTTGCTGTTCATTGTAGTTATCATCACTTTCACAAACATTTTTTTGGTTTTTTAAAAAATCTGTATATTGGCTCATTTAAGTGATTTCCAATTGTGATTTTCTCTTTCCTATAGATTCTTGCTTCTTTTCTATTTAGAGAAGACCTTTCAATATTTCTTTTAGGATAAATTTAGTATTGCTGTATTCTTTTAGTTTTTGCTTGTCTGAGAAATTCGTAATCTCTCCTTATATTCTAAATTATAATCTTGCTGGGTAGGGTATCCTAGGTTGCAGGTTTTTCCCTTTCAGGACTTTGAATATATCTTGCCATGCCCTTCTGACCTGAAAAGTTTCTGTAGAGAAATCCAGCTGATAACCTTATGTGGGGTTCCCTTGTACTTAACTCTTTGTTTTTCTCTTGATACCTTCAGAATTCTCTCTTTACCTTTAACTTTTGCCATTTTAATTTTAATATGTCTTGGTGTAGGTCTGTTTGGTTACATCATGCTTGGGATCCTCTGTTTCTTCATTTTACTTATATTCCTCTGACTCTGTAAGTTTAGGAGAAACAGTTATCTACTGTGGTCTCGAAGGGCTGCTTTTATGTGGGAGCATCCCTGTGTAGCAATGAGGCTTCAGTGGTGGACCCGGGCTCCTTCCTGCACGCACCCCTGGTTGCAGCTTAGATCACACTCCAGCTCCTCCAGGCTGTCTCCACGCAGCCAACCTCAGTCCTCTCCCCGGGTCCATCTGCTGAAACCCTAGTTTCAGCACCCAGTCCCTGCATGCACCAGCAGATGCATGTCTCAGGCTGGGGAATGTGGGGAGGTTGCCAGGAACTCTGTGCTGGTCTTTCTCTGTTCTGCCTGCCACAGTCCAGCTGCTGTACTCTCCTTTAAGCCTCTGAAGCTCCCTTTCTGTCCTGGCTGATTTCCCCTCAGGTGAAGGGGCTTCACAGGGTGAGGGAACCTTTCCTCTTTAACAACTCCCTCCCAGGGGTGCAGGTCCCATACTGATTCCTTTTTTTTTTCTTTTATCCTAACTGTTTACATGGTGATCTTTTTTGCAATTTTGGTTTCATGAGATCTTCTACCAGCTTTCAGCAGGTATTCTGAGAGAACTGTTCCATATGTAGATGTATTTTTGATGTATTTGTGGGAGCAGGTGAGCCCCACATCTTTCTATTCCGCCATCTTGATCTGGCCCTCTCCATGTTTTAAAAATGCTTTAGTTACTTTGCATTAATTCACTGAGGAACCTCATTAGATAATTTCAGTGTTTCTCTTCCTTCAAAAACATGAGATAATTAAGAGAGGAAATTTAGGTACTCTGGCAAAATAAAATATTTTATGAGTGAAGACTAGAAATTCAAGTTTTGTTTTATTTTAGAAAGAAGTTACTGCCCTTTGTTCTTATTGTTTCATTTTTACCAATGTACTTAGATGTGGATTAAGACAGAGGTACCCCACACATACCTTTTTCTGGAAGAAGCTGGAGGAAATGCTCTGCAAGTGTGTGCAAGTGTATGGGTATCTTATATGTATTGATAGTATTCCTCAGTGTTTGGTTATAGCTTCTTTTTCTAATTTCTCTGGTCATGAGAGGACACCTAAGGAATTTAAAATATATTAGAAGGAATTTTTTTAAAAAGCACAGAATATACTAAATGAACTATAATAAAGCAATCCATTTACAGAATAAATTAATCAATTAAAATTTCTTTTTGATTATCTATGTGAAAGAAGATAGTATTGAGACTTCTAAAACTTCTCATCATAGGTGCACACATCTTCTCAGGCAACACAAAAAAAGACAAGCTGTCCTTTTCAGAGCACTTCAAGGTCATATCCTAGAGACCACTGGATAATGAGTAGGATAGATAATGCAATGCACTCTTTCAAGGTCATAATTCTCCTAGATCTTCATCCTACATCAATTCAAGATTATTAGAATTTTATTAACCAACTAAGTAGAAGTTATGTAAATTCTCTTGCTTCATTTTCCAGTTTTTTTTTAACTCAGACTTTGTGTAACTTCAGATATACTAATTCTACTCTGTGATCTTAAATTTATAACTACCAATCTATAAAATTCTTAAGTTCATATATACGTGTATATCTGTACATAGATACAACATACACAGGAATTCAGTATTCATATTTTAAACATACACAGGTAATGCTCTGAAATGCAGCTACTAAATTTCTGCATTATCTTTTTTTTTTTGCATTATCTTTTTTATAAAGCTATGTACTCATAATGTTTGTTCTGTTTACTTATGTGTATAAATGTTAACATTTGTCTTAGATATTAAATGGCTAGGTGGAGAATGATGTTTGAAATGGGCATGGATTAATTTAAACGATATGATTTGATGACAATTTTAAGAAAGCATAATACATATTACTATTATAGCTAATTTCCTTTAATACCCATATAGTATGAATTGTATTATTTGTTAAAAAACCTTTTAATTTTCTTTGTGAGAAATATATAGAACTTGAAGAAATACCATGCTTTGGATAAAGGTTACAAACATGTGTTTCTCCTTTCCAGGGTACTTGATAGCATTAGGGTCTTTAAAATTAAATGTTTCTGACAAAAATCTACCATAGAAAAATGGACATTGAAATGCAATTTCAGATAGAGAATATTCATAGCTTCATTTAATCACACAGTTAAAACTAGTTTGAATAAAATGAAAATTGAATATAATTTCTACAGGAAATTACTACAGAAAAAATTTTATAGGAATGTACTACAGGAAAATAAAGAGCACTACACATTAAATATTTGTGAAATACATTATTAGGTATCATTACACAGTCATTGCAAATGGTGGCTATACAAGGGTGACGAAGCTTCTTGTTGACATTTACACAAACTCTTTATCTTATACACTGTGCCTACATAGGATGGGAAGAGTGAAGGAAGAAGGAACTGAAATAGATGTTGCCAAATAAAAATAGAATAGATTATATCTCTAAGTAATTCAATTATGCCCCTACACTCAAATAAGCAAGTAAACTAAACTAAACTAAAAATAACCAACAAAAACCCAATCATACTGATTATACCATTGTTAGTTTCCAAACACAAAAGTTACACACTTCTTGTTTTATAAAACAGTAGAAGTCATTTCCATTAGTGTTATTAAAATAAGGTTAAATTTTCACTAAAAGTAATCAAACTGTAGAAAAAGCTGAAATATATTCTCATATCTATTATAGACTTTAAAAAAATTTTATATAGGTAAAGTTTAGTGGGAAGATTTCCAAGGCTGACTTTAGAGGTACTTGCAAGTTTTTTCTCAAAAGTGAAAAATTTTAAGCATCATCCTTTCATCAATTGCCTGATTTTTTCCCTGAAGTCATATACTGTCGAATTTATTTAAATTTGTTTTCCCTCAAAGGAAGTCATTTATACCAAGAGGTTAAAAAAAATGCTCACAAATCAAGTTAGGTCCTGTTTAATATGCTGCTGTGAAATATTGAGCTATGTAAGAACTAGCAAACAATAAATGCTCCCCTTACAAACATTAGTTCAAGGCACTGCTAATGAGTTCACCTGTATTATGTTTCAGACTGCAGCTCCATTAGCAGTGTTGTAATACCAAAGATAATTAGTGCAGGCTTGTCAGCTTGATTTTTGCTAACGTTATGGCCTTTATTTTGTACTATAGTTTTTAAGAATCCCTCTGGGAGACTGTGGATCACTTTGTTGGCCAGGCAGAAGCTATTTATCCTGACCTAACAAAAGCACAGTTTAATTAAGCATTCTGCCATTTATTGTGTTCTCTAGACTACAATTTTGATGTTAGTCTTTAAATGTTAAGATTTGTCAGATTCAATTTCTCTGCTCTAATTTCCTATCAGAGAAAATGTGATACCAGGCATGGATCCAATTTTCCTTTTCTATTAGCATTTATATTGACAGAATTAATGATTTTATTATCATCATTGGTTTGTTGCTCAATAGCAGACATCATATCCCTTCTTGTGGGTGGTTACATATATATTGTAAACCCATTGTCCCAGGAGGAAATACAACTCATTCTGTTAGATTTATTTCAAAATGACCAAGTTAAGTGGTGGGAAAAGAAGTCAGAAGAGCATTGGAGAAATGACAGTATTCTCAAATAAGAAGAAAGGTTAATATTTTTTCTATATGAATAACGTGTCCAAATGGATAGGCTGGCAAAGATTCTTTAATGCTCTCCCAGCAGATAGACTTGTAATGCTTGTGATCCCTGATACTGCTCCAGAAATGAAATATTTGAGAAAGTGTAAATCCTATACATTTGCACAACCCAAGAAATGTTCTCTTGGGACTATGAACCCCCATTGGATTTGGAATAAAATTAATAACATCAAGAGGTGGTATACTTTTCATATATTTCTCACCTTTGGAACTCAAATTCCTCCATAACTAATTTAATCATCTCCCTGATTTAGCTGTAGTTTACCTATAGTTTATTTGTCAGATATTAAGCTTGGAGTGAGTTTTAAGTCCCTATTCATGAATAACTTACTCATTACTTAAGTGAAAATGAGTTAGTTGTACAGTTTTATGGAGGAAAAAAAAAGCCATGATGAGGCACTCCTGTTTAATGTAGTTCTTTTCTTTCCAGGTTATTACCATGAACCTCTTCCTGGTACTCGCCTAAACTTTTAATAAGGGCATCAATGTTCTCAAAGTTTACAGTAGTCATATATTAGAAACTTTTACATCATATTAAAGCCAAGAAATTTTATCATAAAATTTATTTTACTTTTTATATAATGCATGGATAAGTATATTTAAATATATTTTTCTAACATTTGTAGTAATGCAAGATAAAAAGAGACTAGCTGGTATTTTGTGTTCAGTAAGTGCAAGAATAATCATAATCTTGCCACAAGTAAAGTGAAATGGGAATGTATGCATGGAATGTAATTAAATATATTTAGTATCCAAGTACTGTCTATATTCAAATTCCATGTCAACGTTTTCTAAATTATATTCACCCTCTGAGACATGTATGACTAACATTATGATTACAGTAATGTGAACCATATCAGTACTCCAGAGATTTTTGTGGTGAACCAAATCAGTACTCCAGAGATTTTTAAATGAATTTCTAGAGGCATTGAAAAACAGAGTCCATCTGTCTACTACTGTTCACGTCTATGCTTATAATTTAAAAATAAAATAACAGAATACAGGGACCCCTTCCCCAGTCACTACTTTTCCTATTAGAAGAAGGAAGATGAGGCCTCTGGTCTACACTAATCCCAAACTTTTCTCCAAGAATCATGACCTTGCCATGATTTCTCTTTGTCTGAGACCACAAGAAATAATATCGACAGGTCTCTGTCCTGATCACATAAGTGACCACAAGAAGCCCAGACTCTCAGGTCATCCTCATCTTCTATGCTTAATGTCACTGAAGACTACACATTTCCAGATCTCTCTTCATCTCTTAGCCATCCCCACCTTCTGATATCCTTCCACTGTGTATTCTGGAGCACACAGTACATTACTAGAAAAAAAATTCCCCATATTTGTAAACTTTTTCAGAATGTTCCCTTTATTTCCTGCTCTAACATAAATTTAAATCTCCCCTGAGAGCACTGCTTCCCCCATAGGCCTTTCTTATACCACTGAGCCTGAAAGTGGAGTGAGTGTCCTTCTTGATCTGAATTGCTGTCTCTTGACCATTCTCTCTCCCTTTTCTCTAAGACCCCTTAACTTTGAATTTTATGTACCAGACAATGGTATGCATTACCTTCATTGTTGCAATAAGTACCTACCACTGGGTCATAATCTCCACTCCCACTGCATCCTGTATCTTGAAAGCTTTTGTATCTGATTTACTGTCACTGTAAAACCACATTTGGCGCTTTCAGTGTCCACGTGGCTGATTCTTCCAAAATATTGGCTTCTCAGCTCCTTGAACTCCTTGTTCATCCCACCTAGGTTTTCACTCCCTTGAGCATACCCTAGATTTATCATGACCAATATCTATAATACCATCATCAAAAATCTCAATTTGAAACATCCCTCTGACAACCACTTTTGTCTCTTCATCTCACTCTGTCTGGATGGTAAATCCAACAATTCTTTAGCCCCTTCACCTGATCTTATCATGTCCTTGTTTTCTTTTACTCCCCTCTTTCCCTCATTTCATTCTTCACCAGCTTACACTTTTTAGCCAGTCATTAAATTCACTCCCTTGCATTCACCTTCAACTTTCTTGCCTGTCTCTCACTTCATTTTCCTCAACTGGTTAGACCACAATTTGGGGTAAATCCAACTCTTCTTCTTCTCTGTGCCAGCACCTGTGTAGGAGGATATGGCTGTTTCACTTTAAATTAATAACCTTAAGTGGACTCTTAATGCTACCTGACAATCATTGTATTTAGTCCATACTCCCAGTCCCTACTATTTCCTCTCTTCTCAAAATGTAACACCTCTCTTCTTTCTTCTCATTCTTCACTCTCAGATGACCATCTTTCCTATTTTTGTGAGAAAACTCAAAGTGAGAAGAGACCTTTCAAAATCTCTACTATTTCTACCCATCTACAAACAAGAGTGCCCATTTGCTCTGTCTGATCTCCCTTTAAAATGGAGGAATCCTTGTTTCTTTTAAGGCCAATTGCTTCACTTGCTCTGGAAATGACACCCTCTTTCTTCTGCATCCACAAATTTTCTCCCACTGCAGATTCTTTCATGGTGTCATGCATCCATCTAGGATCCCTGCCCCCACCTTAAAAATAAAAATCTCTTGATTTTCACTTTCACTTTCACTCCCTTTCCACCAACTTCTCCATTATCCAGTTCTTTTTAAAACAAAATTCTTGGAAGGTTTCTACACGAACTGGCCTCAATCCCTCTATTTTCAATGTTTTGTTTTATATTTTTAGATTCATCCATGTTGTTGGGTGTGTCAGTAATTCATCCCTTTTTATTGCAGAGTAGTACTCCATTGTTTAGATATACAACAATTTGTTTATTGATTCTCCAGGCGATGAACATTTGAGTTGTTTCTAAATTCAGCTTTTACAAATAGAATTGTTATAAATATTTCTGTATAAGTCTTTGTACAGACATATGCTTTTATATGTCTTGGGTAAATGGATGGAACGGCTAGTTATGTGGTTGGTACATGTCTAGCTTCTTAAGAAAACACCAAATGGTTTTCTAAAGTGGTTGTACCATTTTACATTTCCACCAGCAGATTTTGAGATTTCCAGTTGCTACTCATCCTCGTAAAGACTTGATTTGTTCAGCCTTTATAATTTTACATATTGTAAATAGGTTTAAAGTGGTTTTAATATACATTTCCCTAATGATTAATGATGTTAAGCATTTCTATATGCTTATTTGCCATCCGTATATCTTCTTTGGTGAAATGTATATTCAAATATTTTGTCAAATTTTAAATTGGGTTGTTTTCTTATTTTTGATTTATGGAAGTTCTTTATATATTTTGGATATAAGTAGTTTACCAGGTACATTACCTAGCAAATAAATTCTCTCAGTCTGTAGCTTCTCTTTTCATTCTCTTGATAGTGTCTTTGAAAGAGCAGAAGTTCTTGATTTTCATGAACACCAATTTAGAATATTTTTTCTTTTATGGATCATACTTTTAGTGTTGTAGCTAAGAAATCTTTGCCAAACCCAAGGTTATAAAGATTTTCTCCTAGAAATTTTGTAGTTTTAGATTTTATATTTGAGTCTATGATACATTTTGAGTTAAGTTTGATGGATTATAGATCAAAGGATTCTTTTGTTTGTTTTTCTTTTATCCACAAAACTGCTATTATTACATTAATTGTTTGGTAGAATTTCATGATGAAGCCATGTGGGTCTGGAGATATCTTTGTGGGAAGGTTTTTAACTATAAATTCAATTTTTTAAATATCTAGATAGAGCTACTAAGGTCATATATTTTTAAAAAATATAATAGTAGTATGTGTCCTTCAAGGAATTTGTTCATTTCATCTATATTGTGAAATTTGTTGGTATAAAGTTGTTCATGATAATCATTTATATTTAAATATCTGTAGAATTAGTAGTCATGTCACTTCTCTCATGTCTGATGTAGAATTTATGTCTTATTACTTTTCTTTCTGATTAGTCAGACTGTGGGTTCATCAGTTTCATACAGTTTTATGAATAACCATAAATTTGGTTATTCATTCATTCATTTTGGTTCATTCATTTTGTCTATTTTTCTTCTGATTTCTACTTCATTGATTTTTACTTTAATCTTTCACATTTCCCTTCTTCTTTCATATCTTTCCCTTACCTTCATATTTGAAGCTGAGTTTGGGCTTCATTTACTCTTCTTATTCTAGTTTTTAAGGTAGAAGCTGAGGTCATTGATTTGAGACCTTTCTTTTCTAATATAGGCATTTAAGGTTGTTAAGTTGCCCTCTAAGTTCTGTTTCTGTTGTATCCAACAAATTTTAATGTGCTGTCTTTTCATTTTCACTCAAATTTCATTCTAATTTTATTTTTGGTTTCTTTTCAACCCATGGATCATTCAGAGTGTGTTATTTAATTTTCAAATATTTGGAACTTTTCCAGAAAGATACCTATTATTGATTTCTAATTTAATTCCATAGTAAATATACTTTACATGAAAAAAATACTTCGTATAATTGAAGCCTTTTAAATCTACTAAGACTTGTTTTATGACCCAGAACATAGTATCTCTGGGTATACGTCCCATGTGCTTTAAAACTTTATTGGACTGGCCCCAATCAGGTGAGAGAAACCACACAATAATATGAACAGAGAATGTTTAAAATGAAGAATTGTTTACTATAACTGGGGATTGGAGTAATGAGATGTAGGGTAGTAAAAAGTAAAGAGAACTCTAAATTGTACATAAATACCAAATATAAGAAGCAATCTCTAACTCTAGGGCTGGGATTATGCACCCAAGGAAGAGGCTCCCAGGAATGAGATCTAGACCCTGTTAGAGAGGGTAGTGCTTTGGTTCATTGAGCAACAGTCTCCATAGTACCCCACTGGTAGAACTTGCTAGAAGTCTGCCCTCAAGTTTGCTGGGGGAATCTGTTTACAGGGAGGCAGTTCACCAGGGCACTCTGCTACAGTATTGCCTGAGAGAGATGCAAAGGGAAGCTGCTGGCTGCTGAGTGCTGCTGGTCACCATGCACTGCAGGACCTGGACACTGGAGATGCTCTCGGAGCTGCAGGAGCCTGGTGAAGAAGAGACCCTGCGTGTAACAGGATCCTGCTAATTGAGCAACTGGAGCCAGGAAGGAAATACCTATTTTCTTCCTTCAGTGTCTTTTCGGATTTGGTGCTAGTTGGTAAAGGGAAAAAATGTTTAAAGGGTCCATACCTATTTTCACAGATCTCTCTAACAGGCTGAATTTGAAATTGAGAAACAATAAATTGATAAGTGGCATACTTTCTGTGCAAATTGTGTTTATTTCCAGTTAGTGCCTGAAATATTTTTATTTGTTGACTAAAATTGGGATTGTTTGGTCTAGAATATAAAGTGAGAGATTATGTGATTTTGCTTTTACAAGTTACATTGTTAAAGAATCAGCCAATCCTGGACTTCAGACTATACTACAAAGCTACAGTAATCAATATAGTATGGTACTGGCACAAAAACAGAAATATAGATCAATGGAATAGGATAGAAAGCCCAGAGATAAACCCATGCACATATGGTCACCTCATCTTTGATAAAGGAGGCAAGAATATACAGTGGAGAAAAGACAGACTCTTCAATAAGTGGTGATGGGAAAACTGGACAGCTACATGTAAAAGAATGAAATTAGAACACTTCCTAACACCATACACAAAAATAAACTCAAAATGGATTAAAGACCTAAATGTAAGGCGAGACAGTATAAAACTCTTAGAGGAAAACATAGGCAGAACACTCTTTGACATGAATCACAGCAAGATCCTTTTTGACCCACCTCCTAGAGAAATGGAAATGAAAACAAAAATAAACAAATGGGACCTAATGAAACTTAAAAGCTTCTGCACAGCAGAGGAAAACCTAAAGAAGACAAAAAGACAACCCTCAGAATGGGAGAAAATATTTGCAAATGAAGCAACTGACAAAGTATTAATCTCCAAAATATACAAGCAGCTCATGCAGCTCAATATCCAAAAACCAAAAAACCCAATCCAAAAATGGGTCGAAGACCTAAATAGACATTTCTCCAAAGAAGATATACAGATTGCCAACAAACACATGAAAGGATGCTCAACATCACTAATTATTAGAGAAATGCAAATCAAAACTACAATGAGGTATCACCTCACACTGGTCAGAATGGCCATCATCAAAAAATCTACAAACAATAAATGCTGGAGCAGGTGTGGAGAAAAGGGAACCCTCTTGCACTGTTGGTGGGAATGTAAGTTGATGCAGCCACTATGGAGAACAGTATGGAGGTTCCTTAAAAAACTAAAAATAGAACTACCATACGACCCAGCAATCCCACTACTGGGCATAAACCCTGAGAAAACCATAATTCAAAAAGAGTCATGTACCACAATGTTCATTGCAACTCTATTTACAATAGCCAGGACATGGAAGCAACCTAAGTGTCCATCAACAGATGAATGGAGAAAGAAGATGTGGCACATATATACAATGGAATATTACTCAGCCATAAAAAGAAACAAAATTGAGTTATTTGTAGTGAGGTGGATGGACCTAGAGTCTGTCATACAGAGTGAAGTAAGTCAGAAAGAGAAAAACAAATACCGTATGCTAACACATATATGTGGAATCTAAGAAAAAAAAAAGGTCATGAAGAACCTAGGGGCAAGATGGGAATAAAGACACAGACCTACTAGAGAATGGACTTGAGGATATGGGGAGGGGGAAGGGTAAGCTGTGACAAAGTGAGAGAGTGGCATGGACATATATACACTACCAAACGTAAAATAGTTAGCTAGTGGAAAGCAACCACATAGCACAGGGAGATCAGCTTGGTGCTTTGTGACCACCTAGAGGGATGGGATAGGGAGGGTGGGAGGGAGGGAGATGCAAGAGGGAAGAGATATGGGAACATATGTATATGTATAACTGATTCACTTTGTTATAAAGCAGAAATTAACATACCATTGTAAAGCAGTTATACTCCAATGAAGATGTTAAAAAAAAATTAGAAAAAAAAAACAAAAAAGAAAGAGTCATGTACTGCAATATTCATTGCAGCTCTGTTTACAATAACCAGGACATGGAAGCAACCTAAGTGTCCACTGACAGATGAATGGATAAAGAAGATGTGGCACATATATACAATGGAATATTACTCAGCCAGAAAAAGAAATAAAATTGAGTTATTTGTAATGAAGTGGATGGACCTAGAGTCTGTCATGCAGAGTGAAGTAAGTCAGAAAGAGAAAAACAAATACCGTATGCTAACACATATATATGGAACCTAAAAAAAAAAAAAATAGTTCTGAAGAACCTAGGGGCAGGACAGGAATAAAGACACAGACGTAGAGAATGGACTTGAGGACACGGGAACGGGGAAGGGTAAATTGGGACGAAGTGAGTAGCATTGACATATATACACTACCAAATGTAAAATAGCTAGTGGGAAGCAGCTTCATAGCACAGGGAGATCAGCTCAGTGCTTTGTGACCACCTAAAATGGTGGGATAGGGAGGGTGGGAATGAGATGCAAGAGGGAGGGGATATGGGGATATATATACATATAGCTGATTCACTTTGTTATACAGCAGAAACTAACACACCATTGTAAAGCAATTATACTCCAATAAAGATGTTTAAAAAAAAAAAAACAGCCAAGGTAACCATCCAATATTTGGAAGGAAATCCAGGAGAGGGAACAGCTGAGTATGGCTCTGTGGCTGTATTGATCCAGAGAGTGAACTTGTTCAGTCAGGGACACCTAAAAAAAAGATTAGTGAGTTTCTACTCAAAAATGTGACTTTTCAAATATCTCGGTTTGTCACTTTTTTCTTAATTGATCAAAGAATCTTACAGATAATTAAATTTTGATCAAGTTTCTAAATTTGTAGGTTTTGTTCTACAAAGTATGTGTTAATTCTGAGATTCCCCCAGCTTTGTACTTTATATATAAAAGAACATGCAGTACATAGAATTTCTTTAAAATTAATAGACTTTATATTCTAGAGGAGCTTTGGGTTCACAGCAAAACCGAGTGGGGAGTAGAGAGGGTTCCCACATACCCCTCCCCCAGGCACATACACAAGCTTCTCCACCCTCAACATTCTGCAACAGGATGCCATATTTGTTACAGTCTGATGAGCCAACATTGACACATTATTATCAACCAGTCCTTAGTTTTCCTTAGTTTACAGTAGAGTTCACTATGTACTGTACATTCTATGAGTTTTGACAAATGTGTAATTACATCGATCCACCATTATAGTATTGTGCAAAATAGTTTCACTGCCCTAAAAACCTCTTGTGCTTAATTTATTCACCCCTCCCCCACCCTCCAACCCCTGGCAACCACTGGTCTGTTAACTGTCTCTGTTGTTTTGCCTTTTCCAGAATGTTATATAGTTGGAATCATGCAATATGCAGTCTTTAGGACTGGTGTCTTTTACTTAGTAATATGCGTTTAAGATTCCTCCATGTCTTTTCCTGGCTTGATAGCTCTTTTCTTTTTAGCTCTGAGTAATATATCTATTGTATGGATGTAGCAGAGTTTATTTATCTATTCATCTATAGAAGGAGATATTGATTGCTTCTAAGTGTTGTCAATTATGAATAAAGCTGCTCTAAACATTCCTGTGCAGGTTTTTGTGTGGACATGAGTTTTCAACTAATTTGGGTAAATATCAAGGGGTACATGGCTGGATTATATGTTAGGAGTGTGTTTAGTTTTGTAAGAAATAGTCAAATTGTCTTCCAAAGTAGCAGTACTATTTCTCATTCCCACTAGTAATGAATGAGAGTTCCTGTTACTCAGCACCCTTATTAGCATTTGGTGGTGTCAGTGTTTTGGATTTTAGTCATTCTAACAGATGTATAGCAAGTATGTATGTTTTAAAATGAGCAACTGTTTCTATTTCTTTATTATCTTCTTAATTAACTACCTTTTATAGTTACAGACATAGAGATAAGTAAGATTAAGAAGCATTTAAAAATGTTCTTTTAGGGAGAAAAATGGAAATGTTCTGTTGCTTTCAAGTTTATCTGGACAACTATTGCACAAACGTTTTCATATTTAGCATTTATTTATAAGTTCCAGGACAATACCATCAACAATAACATCAGAAGAGTTTGATTTTTATAGGATATAAAATAAAATTTATTTTTCCAATATTTTTACTCTTACTTGAGATTTTCCTTGTGGTTTGTGAAATTCAGGACATTTTTGATGGTTTTCACATTGTTATTCTTTTGTGACCTGGGTCTTCAAATGGTTTCAGACAACAAAAAGAAGAATAAAGTTTCCAGGGAGTCTTAGCCAGCCTTTGGACTGCTGAAATCAATTTCAAATAAGTTGTCACTTTTTCCTAATCCAGATATATGTTAGGATCTCTTTTGCTTGAGTTACCATCTGAAAAGGAATGCATTATTTCATGCATTATAATACCATTGAATATTTTTGGTCATATTTTAAAACATCATAATTTTTTAAATACTCAGGGCTAAATTGAAGACATGAATGATATCGGGTATTCAGAATGATTTCTAGGAAGTGACCCACTGCTTTATGGAATTTTGAAACTTCTTAGTCTGAAGATTAGAAGTTTCATTTAGAAAATATTTTCTATTGTGATACCAGAATGACAATTTCATGTATTGGTGAGGATACACATTTTGTAGTCAGATACATCAGGGTTCAATTCTATGTTGAGTATTTACTGGCTGAGTGACTTTGGATGTGTTATCTAAACTCTATGATCCCTATTTTCCTTACATGAAATATGGGTTGTTAATGCTTAATTGCTATATAATTATAAGCAATAGACAATGCAAATAAAGCCCTTTGGTATACTTAATACTGTTAAGCATTCAACACATGATGGCCATTTTTTTGTTAAAGAAGTTAAAAAATTAAAATGATTAATATTAGATTGCTTAGGTTTAGTGGATAATGATTGAATAGATGCATTTATAAAGTCATTGCCTTTTTTAGTGTGCCTATTACTTGATAGACAATAGTTATCTAAAATCATCAGGAAAGACAATATAATTCTAAAAAATGAAACCAAATTGAGTCATTAAATATAAAAATAATTAAAATATAAAAGCAACTAGAGGGACTTCCCTGTTGGTCCAGTGGTGAAGAATCTGCTTTATAATGCAGGGGACGTGGGTTCGATCCCTGGTCAGGGAACTGGGATCCCACATGCCATGGGGCAGCTAATACCACGAGCCACAATAACTGAGCTCGTGCACCTCAGTGAGAGAGCCAGCCTGCAGAGCCCACGTGCTCTGAAACCTGCACGCCGTAACTGCAGAGCACACGTGCCCTGGAGCCCACGCTCCACGACTAGAGAAGAGAAAAACCCACACGCCACATCGAGAGAGAAGCCTGCGTGCCTCAATGAAACATCCCACGTGCCTCAACGAAGATCCCACGTGCTGCAACTAAGAGCCGATGCAGCCAAAAAGTAAATAAATAAATAAATAAATAAATAAATTAATTAAAAGCAACTAGAAATTAAAGGCATCAGCGAAAACATTTACTAGGTAACAGTAATAATGGCACAATAGAATTCTGGTATAGAAAGAAATAAAAATAAAAATTCATACAATTAAAAATGAAAATATAATCCTTAAAACGCTAAAAAACTTGCTAAAATATTAAAGTGATGTTAACTAGCAACTAGCAACTTTTAAATAAGCATAAGAAAATGCAATTCTAATATGCTGGGCTTGAGATGGAGGTTAAAAGTGGGGATGACTGTATAGTAAAATGATTAAAAGCCTGGATTTGTTGTTGAAAAGATCTGAGGTAGTAACTGGGTATTTTTGCTTTTGAACAGTACATCCTTGATTAAATTATTAATATACTTATTGAATCAGTTATGCCTGTTTCCTCCTATTTAAAATGGAAATAATACCTATTGCACAGATTCATTATAAAAAATAAATCTAAAGGTCTTAGACATTTTTTAAAAATTAATTAATTAATTAATTAATTTTTAAAAATTTTTGGCTGTGTTGGGTCTTTGTTTCTGTGCGAGGGCTTTCTGTAGTTGTGGCGAGCGGGGGCCACTCTTCATCGCGGGGGCCTCTCACTATCGCGGCCTCTCTTGTTGCGGAGCACAGGCTCCAGATGCTCAGGCTCAGTAGTTGTGGCTCACGGGCCTAGTTGCTCCGCGGCATGTGGGATCTTCCCAGACCAGGGCTCGAACCCGTGTCCCCTGCATTAGCAGGCAGATTCTCAACCACTGCGCCACCAGGGAAGCCCCCTTAGACATATTTTAATCATGCAGAATCATTTAGTTGGTAATATTATTGCTATTTCCTGTTTCAGATACTAAACTAATGTAGTCTATCGTACATTAATCTAGCAGTGGTTAATACTACTTCTCAGTGTCATATGCTGCCAAAACAGCTGAAAATACTAAAATTGGAGGGTGTGAACATTTTAGGAAAACGGACTTCTAAACACATTTCATGAAAGGCAAAACCATAGTCTGAAACATATAGGCACAAGGTCCTTAGGCTAATTTAATTCTCTATCATTTATTCCCAAGAGTAAATGAGGGCAGGCAAATTACCACCAATATAACATGCCATAGGCCAAGCCTCAGTCAATCACATTCAGTAACCACTCATTCCCTACAGTTGGATGGTAAGTAGAAGGCAATGGGCATGTTGGGTGGTAATGAGAGATGAGCTTGGAAAAATACAGTAGCTAGTTGATAGAAGGCCTTGGTCTTGATAAATGTGCATAGGAAGATTCCACTTCCTAACCAGATGTATGTTGCATATGGAAGTAGTTATGTCTCGCTAAGAGAGGTTCATGTTCAACACTCCATTGAGTAACATTGGGGAAGAATTTTTTTCAGTGTGAATTTAGAGTTACAAATTGATTACAGTGTTTCTGAAGTCAATACAGAATGTCTCACCATTTTAGACATTCTTAATAAAGACCCTGAAGCATCAACTTTTCTTTGGTTCTACATTTATTTGCATCATAACATAGGAAAAAATAAAGGCCTGAATAGCAGTATCAACAAACTTTGTAGTATTTGTTTACCTGAGAAATTCCAAACGGTACCATCTTTCAGGCTACCATTACTACTCTATCAGAATTTTTAATTCTCTTACCAGAAAATGGATTTGCAAATGGAAAACTAGGAATAAAACAACAAATTTAGGATTTAAGATCCAATCAGTGATATTTAAATAACAGGAATATTCAAGAATTAAATCTGTCCAAGATCATGTCTGCAATAGCAGAAATCTATTTTTTTCTTTTTTTTTACCTTACATCTACAGAACTTTGTTATGGTGATAATACATGGTTACACTTGAACAGTTGTCAGATGGCCATTGATTTCTCAAAATTTAGAAGACTTGAATAAGTAATAGTTGTATGATCATAATTTTAATTTCCAAGCAGACACTTAGTGAGCCATTATTTTCATAGGATGATGACTTCAGCAGTCAGAGAATAGGTTCGTGGGATGGAAGGGTTGGCAAACAGCACATCTGGTGGTTCATATTTCCTAGAGACTTTACATTTGTCCTTAGTCTTCATCTGTCAGATTCAGATTTATTGCAAGTAGGAGTCTAGCAGAAAGCAGGTGCTGTTTTTTGTATTCTTATGTAATATTTTATGTCTTTAGGGAGGAAAATAATATAATATGGCATCTTGTTGAAATGCATGCAGAACATGTTCCTGAGAGCCTTACAGCTCCCTGTACCTGGTGTTTGTTCATGTGGCACCTTAGAGAGCTTAATACTTGCTTTAATATTATTTTTTCCCCAGGTTTATTGGAATGTAATTGACAAACTAAATTGTATATATTTAAAGTGTACAACATGGTGATTTGATATACTTGCTTTTATTTTTAAAAAATGCCTTGGTTGCCAGTTTGGGTTTGGCCAAGTTTTAGGTTAATCTAAATTATTTTCTTACCTATGTAACTCCAAAATTTTGAAGACTACATTTTAAGTAGGTTTTCAGTTTAAATGACTAACTGCTCAATACACTTATTACATTGCAATGCCACTATTTGTAAAATCCCTGAGGGCATAGATCTAGACCCAGCCTTTAGTACCATTTATGACAAATACTATTCATTTACAAATTGATTCACTTACAGATTGATTAGCTTTATTGACCTGATCAATGAGATTGGCAAATTCTGTTAGTTGTTATTACATAATCCATATTCAGAACATATTAAAAACATAATAACTAACATAGATACATGCCTAGAGATAGTAATTGTGACATATTTTCATATATTTTAACTGTTTTCCATTGAAAGAAATATTACAGAATTTTAAAAAAATCCCTATAAATGAAAAAGAAAATTTCCTTTTATATTGTGATTTGTAATTTTGACTTTGGCCAAGGCGGTAAAGAGTTCAATTAAAATATTTCTTTTACATTTTGTAGGAAAAGGGAAAATAACATACTTGTTATTTCTTTTATTGCAAATGGGGTATAATCAACCTATGATGTATGATTATCTTTTCTTGCTTACTATTCTAGCTCTCCTTCCCTTTCCAATGAGTAGAACTCTCCAGAATTTTGTCCTTTGCTCATCCACAATTATTAGTGATCACATATTTTATAGAATGACATTTTGTTTAGATTCTGAACCAGTACAACTAAAAATTTTCTTTCACTGTCATTAGTAATTACAAAGTCAAAATAAAGGTATTCTTAAATCAGGCAAGTGCATTCCTTTCAATACAACTTTATATTAATTTTCCTTTTCCTTCCTCAATTAATCTTACTGCGTCCATCATGCACTCTATGCGGTCTATATTTATGGTAAAATATCAAAGGAAATCTCAAATTCAGTATAGCTGGCTGATCAGTTAAATTTGTTAGCATTCTCTAGGCTTACATTAAAAAGATCCTGGCTAACAACCCAGAAAGCTGAACTTTTTCCGTGTTGTTTACATGACAACAAATAAATATTTGGGAGGGAGATTAAATTTGATTTTGTCTTGGGTCTCTGTCAGCTCTAAAATTTCCATGGTTCTCTGTTTTTTGTCATTTCTCTTCAATATGCTAAGTATAAAAATTTAGGAAAATAATCTTTTAAGATATTTGGTTATGGGAAAGGAATTTTAACCATTAAAGGACTGTTACGTTGTGCTAGTAAAAAAGACAAGTGAAAGCATCAACCTTTTATTTCCTACTCATAAATCATTGCAGCAAAAAATGATACAAACTCCAAATTATCACAATGAAATACTGAACCACTGCTCCCCTTGCTGTACCTAACAAATAGTGTTCAAAACACTATTACAATAAATAAGAGTAAAGGAGTAATAGTTTTATATTTTGCTGTGTTTTTCTCTTTTTTTCCTTCTTATACAAAAGACTTTCTTCCTAGTATACTTGAGGTACTCATCTGCCAGAGCAGAAACAAGGACTTGGTAAAATAAATAGAGAAAAATAACTAGTAAAGTGTGATTGTCATATTCAAATTTGATTTGTAAGACTGAATAAGAGACTTTCAAGCTAGGGTATCATCTAAAGAAGTTTCTCCCCCAATTTTTGTGTCTCTCTGTTTGAGTGTAAAGAGGCCTCTGTCCATGGTTAAGGTATCTAATTGAAAGATTTGTTACAAGGGTAATAGGTTGACCTGTGGGATTGTGGAAAGAGAAAGGGAGAAGAAAAAGGCCAGAAGACAATTTTGCTCCATCTAAGACAGAAGAATAGTGTTAGACAAGTGATACTGATGCAAAAGATAGAGGCTTGTGCCTAACTCAGTTTTAATAACTCTGAAAGGATATAGTCTCAAAGAAGATCCCTGTATCAGTTTGGGATGTGAGATCACTCACTTAATGATACATTGTTTTTTTTCTTTTAAATATTTCTGTAGGGTTCTAATTTTTTTTGGCTGTGTTGGGTCTTCATTGCTGTGTGCGGGCTTTCTCTAGTTGTGGCGAGCAGGGGCTACTCTTTGCTGCAGTGCTTGGGCTTCTTATTGCAGTGGCTTCTCTTGTTGCGTAGCACGGGCTCTAGGCTCATGGGCTTCAGTAGTTGTGGTGCGTGGGCTCAGTAGTTGTGGCTCGTAGGCTCTAGAGCTCAGGCTCAGTAGATGTGGCACATGGGCTTAGTTGCTCTGTGGCATGTGGGATCTTCCCAGACCAGGGCTGAAACCTGTGTCCCCTGCATTGGCAGGGGAATTCTCAACCACTGCACCACCAAGGAAGCCCACTTAATGATACATTGTTGATGGCAGAGGGAAACCCTGAGGGTTAGCTATCCCCTGCCTCCTTTCATTTCTCAGTTCTCAGACAAGAAATAGTAGACATTTTGACTAAGAACACTGCAAGTGAGGATGTGATGGTGGGGGTGTGGTGACTCTGTGCCTGCAGCTGCAGAACTAACTGTGTGAGCTGGGACAAACGAGAGTCACGGCTAGATTCCAGAGGTCTATAGCATTAGCAACAGCTGGGTTCTGAGGAAGCCCGCCTGGCTTTGTTTGGCAAAGATAACCAGATCAGAGTTACAGCAGATTCAGTTGCAAGGAGCAACTCAGGTAGACCAGGGACAGCAGCAGGAGACAGGAGGTAGAAGTCTCCTTCTCTGCCATTGCAATGAGGATGAATCAACCTCCTTTACTCCATACTTCCACCTCCCATTTAGGGGAGACAAGCAAGGTTCAAGGGAGGCTATGTAAAATACTAAGCGTCTGAACATTTATTTTCCATAACTCACCGAACAATGCCTTCAGAAAATTTTCAGTTGAAAGGTTGGGCTAAATTTAAAACATAAGATTAAAAGTTTTCCTCCCCTGCAGTAAATTATGAGCAGAAAAATTTTTTCTTTTTTCTTTTTTTTCAAGCATTAATTATTTTATTATTTGGTAAATATTCGAGTAAGCACCCAAATGCTTACAGTCAATTTCTTAAATGTTTGTGGCACATTGAATAGTTATACAGGTAGCACTATTGGCATGTTTGGGTATTTTTTCAAATCTTAATCTCTACGATAATACAGATATCCAGGTCTGAGTTGTATGAGCAGAAACTTTTAAACAAGATCAAATCAGCCACGTAGAAGAAAATAATTTTTTAAATTTGTATTTATGAATTGTTTGAGATCTGTACCAGTGCTTCACTGCATGAGATGAACATGCAGATTTTTATTCAAGGGCATGATTTTGTTGTGGTTTAGACACATTTGCAACAAATATTATCTGCATATAGTCTCAGATACTGCTTTATTATTTTCAGGAGAATAAATTTCCTTGGCACAGCTAGGCTCTAGAGTTTTAAATAATTCTCATTCTTAGCAAGGCCTAAATATATGTTTTGGATCTGTGAGGTTTTCATAGAAGCCTTACTACTTGTCTGTTTATAGGCACACGGCCTCTCACTGCTGTCTTTTTAAAAATACACCTGCCTACTTATAGTCATTGTGGTCTCAGAGGTTGAGAAGAAATCTTTTTCTTGATGGATATTGCAAGTAGGTTCCCAACTACATATATTCCTCTTTTGAACACTATTCAGGGGCATATCTTGTGTCATACACATATACACACACACGTGTACACATGCACACATAGTCTATTCTTAAATTTGTATAAATTATTTTAAACTGTAATTATATTTTAGAGATGAACTATGTGAACATTAGAGGTGAAAACATTATGTAATTTAAAAATCCTGTAAAGATTAATCCAGAAAAAATATTGGATTTATACTAAAAAGTTATGAAAATAATTTTATTAATTGAAAAAAATCTAGGTTTCTGTATAATAGATGATTTTGTTCAAAAAATTATAAGAGAAAAAATTAAAGCTTTGGCTCTTGAATCCATTTGAAATCTAATTTTGATAGTTTCCTTGTTTTCCACTATGAAAATATGTTGCAGGCTCATTTTTGGCATTTCCTGACTCAGATCTGGCATCACACAATTTTCCAAGGGTCCCAATTCTTATTAGTAGGAAATGGTATCTAGCTAGTCTTTTCAATAGCCTGAGCTGCAAAATATGTATATTTTAACAGAAAATGTATCATGCGTTCTTACTATTACTTCCAATTCAAATTAAGGACTAAAGAGATGTTATTAAACTCATCCATCTTACATTTATATCTCCTTTTCTCCTGTTCTTAATGACATTAACTTGACTCATTTGGTTTATTCCACAACACACACATACATACACACCAGATTCAGAATAAAACTAACATCACTATCATAATAAACAAACTATAGAGCAGAGTTTACTATTTGTGAAGTTCTTTTTCTTTCTAGGGTATATCTACAGTCAGATCTCTGTGTTTTGAAGTCATTGTGTGATTCTGCCACCAACTTTATACACAATTTGGTTCATTTGTTTCATTTTGCTTTTAATGTTTATGGGTAACATAAAAATGTAATTTTGTTTTGTATATATTTAAGATTCCAAGTTAAATCTATGTACATAGTATACGCAGAGAATTCCAGCTCCTATTCACTTCCTTTTTTGTTTCTCCACATACTCCTCTCCCCTCAGTCTTACAACCATAGCTAACTTTTTATTTTTATGTTTTTCCATCCATTTGTTAAAAAAGTAATTTGGAACAATTTCAATTTACAGAATGTCTGCAGGTATAGCCCAAAGTACTGCATACCACTCACCCAGAGAGCTCCAGTCATGTTTTGTCAATTGCCCTATGAATCAATCCTGGATCATGAAATGCTCCCACTTGTTACGTGTTTCTAGTCTCCTAGTTCCTCATCTTTCCTTGACTTCCATGACCCTGACATTTTTGAAGATGTGAGCCATTTAGTGAAGTATCCCTCAATTTACAGTTGTCTAATGTTTTCTGATGTGTAGCTTCTGGTTATCCATTTGGGGCAGGGATAGAATAGAATTTGATGCTGTGTTCTTTTCACTGCATCCTGTCAGGGGGTGTAGAATTCAATTAGAAAAGGATTGCCAAGTTTCTGCAGGATAGAGTAACTTTGTTTATTTGTTATTTTTCTTCATTGTTATTAATAAGTAATTTGTGGGTAGATAGTTTGAGATTATATATTTCGTTGAATTATTTTTTTGAATTTTATTGAATAAATTTTATTGAATTTATTTATTTATTTTATTTTTAATTGAAGTATAGTGGATTTACAATATTGTGTTAGTTTCAGGTATACAGTACAGTGATTCAGTATTTTTACAGATTATATCCTATTATAGGTTATTACAAGATAACGAGTATAATACCCTGTGCTATACAGTATTATCCTTGTTGCTTATCTGTTCTATATATAGTAGTTTGTATCTGTTAATACGTTACCCTAATTTATCCCTCCACCCTTCCCTCTCTCCTTTGGTAGCCACAAGTTTTTCTATACTGTGAATCTGTTTCTGTTTTGTATATACTTTCATTTGTATTATTTTTTAGATTCTACATAATATCATATAGTGATATCATATAGTATGTGTCTTTCTCTCTCTGACTTATTTCACTAAGCATAATATTCTCTAGGTCCATCCATGTTGCTGCAAATGGCAATATTTCATTTTTTTTTAATGATGGAGTAATATTCCATTGCATGTATATATCACATCTTCTTAATCCAGTCATCTCTAGATGGATATTTGAGTTGCTTCCATGTCTTGGCTATTATAAATAGTGGTGCTATGAACATTGGGGTGCATGTATCTTTTTGAATTAGTGTTTTCATTTTTTCCAGATATATACTCAGAAGTGGAATTGCTGGATCATATGGTAACTCTATTTTTAGTTTTTTTAAGGAACCTCCATACTGTTCTCCATAGTGGCTGCACCAATTCACATGTCCACCAACAGCATCTGAGGGTTCTCTTTCTCCACATTCTCTCCAACATTTGTTATTTGTAGACTTTTTGGTAATAGCCGTTCTGACCGGTGTGATGTGATACCTCATTGTAATTTTGATTTGCATTTCTCTAATAATTAATGATGTTGAGCATCTTTTTATGTGCCTGTTAGCCATCTGTATGTCTTCTTTGGAAAAATATCTATTCAATAGATACATGTATATGTATTAATATAACTGAATCACTTTGCTGTATACCTGAAACTAACACAACATTGTTAATCAACTATACTCCAATATAAAATAAAAACTAAAAAAAAAAAAGTTTATTCAGGTCTTCTGTCAATTTTTTGATTGGATTGTTTTGTTTTTTTGCTGTTGTTGTATGAACTGTTTGTATATTTTGGATATTAACCCCTTGTTGGTTGCATCATTTACAAATATTTTCTCCCATTTTGTAGATTGTCTTTTCATCTTGTCTGTGGTTTCCTTTGCTGTGCAAAGGCTTTTAAGTTTAATTAGGTCCCGTTTGTTTATTTTTGCTTTTATTTTTTTGTGCCTTAGGTAACTGACCCAAGAAAAAATTGCTATGATTTTATTGAAGATTCTGAAATAATTATTACTAGACTAGTTGCCAAATGGTGATTATCTAATTTCACCATTCTATTTTTTGGTGTTCTACTATACAGATGAGCTGTATAATTTGTCTTCTCCCTTTCTTCTCTTTCTTATTTACTAGGTATTTTATCTGTGTGAACACATGAAATCATATTGTATTCATTAAGTTATAATACATCACTATCTATCTACCCATTTAAGTATACAACTAGGTGAAGTTTTGTAAATTTGTTATATATAGCATTTTTATCTTGTGTGTTTATTCTTATATAACATTTACACTATTACTTCATTTTAGACAAGTGAAAAAATAATTGATAGAAATCCCTCAATTATCTTTATTATTTCATGGGTTTTTTTTTAAAGTTTTTTTTTGATGTGGACCATCTTTAAAGTCTTTATTGAATTTGTTACAATATTGCTTCTGTTTTATGTTTTGGTTTTTTGGCCATGAGGCATGTGGGATCAAACCCCACCCCCTGCATTGGAAGGAGAAGTCTTAACCATTGGACAGCCAGGGAAGTCCCTATTATTTCATGTTTTGGATAAAAAGAAATATATTTTTACCTTAGGAAGCAGGCAAAATGATTGAATTTATAATGGTATTTTCTACTTTTCACTTTACAAGTATAAAAGCTTCAAACTTCCTCTAACAAAATGAGAAAGAAGTCAAAATATGTACACCAGTGAGAAATGGATATTTCAGGTTACAATTAGATATCACTGACTAAAGACCTCATCTTTGATAAGAACATTTATATTGTGAGTAACAGACTTGATTTTGCAAATGTAAAGAATTTTTATGTTTTTATGAAGACCTTAATGATTATATAGTCTTTACTATGGGCAAAGTATTGTTCTAAGCTATTTAAATATAATAAATCCTTTATTTCTAACAACAGCCTTATGAGGAACATACTGTTATTTTATCCATTTAAATATGAGGAGACAAACTGAGAAAAGTGGAATAACTTGCCCAAGGTCACACTGCTGTTAAGCAGGAGGGTCAGAATTTTACTTGGAAGTCTGGACCACAAGGTGTTGTCTTACACACTCTGCTGCAAATCTCTACAAATTGTGAGTTAAATTATTGTTCACCAATTACCCTTGTACTTTATCATCTCATTATAGAGCAATATGACATTTTTCTTTGAAAAATTCTTCCATGTAGTGACTCAGAAAATATATGTTTTTTTTAAAGTGTTAAAAGCATATTTTAATCAGAAATTATTATTTTTTTATTCAAACAGAAAGTCACAAAACTGATAATCATCCTCATCAGTTCACTCAGTCCCATGTAATTAATTTTTTTTCATCTTGATCTTTTGTTAGCACTTTTATGAATTCATCAGTTTTCCATTAGAGTTCTGAAAATGCTTATTCATTCAGTTCAGCAGTACAATCAGTTACCAGAAACCTGTACTTGTCAGAGTCTTTTCCATGAATTCCTTGAAGATGAAACCCTTTTATAGGAACATATTTGCAAAAGCATCAGAGTACACCCAGAACTATCTGTAAATGACAAAAGACTTAAAAATGGCCGCGGTTAAAGATTTGATGAAAGTTCATAATAATGCAATTGACAAGGAAATTTAGTTATTTCTGAGATATACATTTTTAAGTAATAACTGGAATTATGAATTATAACATTATACCAGAACATATAAGATTTTTAGAAATTTCATGTAATGTCTGAAACATTTATATTAACATATTTCCATACAAATAACCCAATGAAACTTTAGTATTAGTTATTTTGTTTGTTTGTTTTTTTATACTGCAGGTTCTTATTAGTCATCACTTTTATACACAGCAGTGTATACATGTCAATCCCAATCGCCCAATTCAGGACACCACTATCCCCACCCCACCGTGGTTTTCCCCCCTTGGTGTCCATACGTTTGTTCTCTACATCTGTGTCTCAACTTCTGCCCTGCAAACCGGTTCGTCTGTACCATTTTTCTAGGTTCCACATACATGTGTTAATATACGATATTTGTTTTTCTCTTTCTGACTTACTTCACTCTGTATGACAGTCTCTAGATCCATCCACGTCTCAACAAATGACTCAATTTCATTCCTTTTTATGGCTGAGTAATATTCCATTGTATATATGTACCACTTCTTCCTTATCCATTCGTCTGTTGATGGGCATTTAGGTTGCTTCCATGACCTGGCTATTGTAAATAATGCTGCAATGAACATTGGGGTGCATGTGTCTTTTTGAATTATGGTTTTCTCTGGGTATATGCCCAGTAGAGGGATTGCTGGATCATATGGTAATTCTATTTATAGTTTTTTTTTTTAATTAATTAATTTATTTATTTTTGGCTGTGTTGGGTCTTCGTTTCTGTGTGAGGGCTTTCTCTAGTTGCGGCAAGTGGGGGTCACTGTTCGTCGGAGTGCGTGGGCCTTTCACTGTCATGGCCTCTCTTGTTGCGGAGCACAGGCTCCAGACGCGCAGGCTCAGTAGTTGTGGCTCACAGGCCTAGTTGCTCCGCGGCATGTGGGATCTTCCCAGACCAGGGCTCGCACGTGTGTCCCCTGCATTGGCAGGCAGATTCTCAACCACTGCGCCACCAGGGAAGCCCCTATTTTTAATTTTTTGAGGAACCTCCATACTGTTCTCCATAGTGGCTGTATCAATTTACATTTCCACCAACAGTGCAAGAGGGCTCCCCTTTCTCCACACCCTCTCCAGCATTTGTTGTTTGTAGATTTTCTGATGATGCCCATTCTAACTGCTGTGAGGTGATACCTCATTGTAGTTTTGATTTTCATTTCTCTAATAATTAGTGATGTTGAGCAGCTTTTCATGTGCTTCTTGGCCATCTGTATGTCTTCTTTGGAGAAATGTCTATTTAGGTTTCTGCCCATTTTTGGATTGGGTTGTTTGTTTCTTTAATATTGAGCTGTATGAGTTGTTTATATATTTTGGAGACTGATCCTTTGTCCATTGATTCGTTTGCAAATATTTTCTCCCATTCTGAGGGTTGTCTTTTTGCCATGTTTATGGTTTCCTTTGCTGTGCAAAAGCTTTTAAGTTTCATTAGGTCCCATTTGTTTATTTAGGTTTTTATTTCCGTTACTCTAGGAGGTGGATCAAAAAAGATCTTGCTGTGATTTATGTCAAAGAGTGTTCTTCCTATGTTTTCCTCTAAGAGTTTTATAGTGTCTGGACTTACATTTAGGTCTCGAATCCATTTTGAGTTTATTTTTGTGTATGGTGTTAGGGAGTGGTCTAATTTCATTCTTTTACATGTAGCTGTCCAGTTTTCCCAGCACTGCTTATTGAAGAGACTGTCTTTTCTCCATTGTATATCTTTGCCTCCTTTGTCATAGATCAGTTGACGATAGGTGCGTGGGTTTATCTCTGGGCTTTCTCTGTTGTTCCATTGATCTATGTTTCTGTTTTTGTGCCAGTACCATGTTGTCTTGATTACTGTAGCTTTGTAGTATAGTCTGAAGTCAGGGAGTCTGATTCCTCCAGCTCCGTTTTTTTCCCTCAAGACTGCTTTGGCTATTCGGGGTCTTTTGTGTCTCCGTACAAATTTTAAGATTTTTTGTTCTAGTTCTGTAAAAAATGCCATTGTTAATTTGATAGGGATTCATTGAATCTGTAGATTGCTTTGGGTAGTATAGTCATTTTCACAATATTGATTCTTCCAATCCAAGAACATGGTATATTCTCCAACTGTTGGTATCATCTTTAATTTCTTTCATCAGTGTCTTATAGTTTTCTGCATACAGGTCTTTTGTCTCCCTAGGTAGGTTTATTCCTAGGTATTTTATTCTTTTTGTTGCAATGGTAAATGGGAGTGTTTCCATAATTTCTCTTTCAGATTTTTCATCATTAGTGTATAGGAATGCAAGAGATTTCTGTGCATTAATTTTGTATCCTGCAACTTTACGAAATTCATTGATTAGCTCTAGTAGTTTTCTGGTGGCATTTTTAGGATTCTCTATGTATCGTATCATGTCATCTGCAAACATTGACAGTTTTACCTCCTCTTTTCCAATTTGTATTCCTTTTATTTCTTTTTCTTCTCTGATTGCCGTGGCTAGGACTTCCAAAACTATGTTGAATAATAGTGGTGAGAGTGGACATCCTTGTCTCGTTCCTGATCTTAGAGGAAATGCTTTCAGTTTTTCCCCATTGAGAATGATGTTTGCTGTGGGTTTGTCGTATATGGCCTTTATTATGTTGAGGTAGGTTCCCTCTATGCCCACTTTCTGGAGAGTTTTTATCATAAATGGGTGTTGAATTTTGTCAAAAGCTTTTTCTGCATCTATTGAGATGATCATATGGTTTTTATTCTTCAATCTGTTAATATGGTGTATCACGTTAATTAATTTGCGTATATTGAAGAATCCTTGCATCCCTGGGATAAATCCCACTTTATCGTGGTGTATGATTCTTTTAATGTGTTGTTGGATTCTGTTTGCTAGTATTTTGTTGAGGATTTTTGCATCTATATTCATCAGTGATATTGGTCTGTAATTTTCTTTTTTTGTAGTATCTTTGTCTGGTTTTGGTCTCAGGGTGATGGTGGCCTCATAGAATGAGTTTGGGAGTGTTCCTTCCTCTGCAATTTTTTGGAAGAGTTTGAAAAGGATGGGTGTTAGCTATTCTCCAGATGTTTGATAGAATTCACCTGTGAAGCCATCTGGTCCTGGACTTTTGTTTGTTGGAAGATTTTTAATCACAGTTTCAATTTCATTACTTGTGATTGGTCTGTTCATATTTTCTGTTTCTTCCTGGTTCAGTCTTGGAAGGTTATACCTTTCTAAGAATTTGTCCATTTCTTCCAGGTTGTCCATTTTTTCCAGGTTGTCCATTTTATTGGCATAGAGTTGCTTGTAGTAGTCTCTTAGGATGCTTTGTATTTCTGCATTGTCTGTTGTAACTTCTCCTTTTTCATTTCTAATTATTGATTTGAGTCCTCTCCCTCTTTTTCTTGATGAGTCTGGCTAATGGTTTATCAATTTTGTTTATCTTCTCAAAGAATCAGCTTTTAGTTTTATTGATCTTTGCTATTGTTTTCTTTGTTTCTACTTCATTTATTTCTGCTCTGATCTTTATGATTTGTTTCCTTCTGCTAACTTTGGGTTTTGTTTGTTCTTCTTTCTCTAGTTCCTTTAGGTGTAAGGTTAGATTGTTTATTTCAGATTTTTCTTGTTTCTTGAGGTAGGCTTGTATAGCTATAAACTTCCCTCTTAGAACTGCTTTTGCTGCATCCCATAGGTTTTGGATCATCGTGTTTTCATTGTCATTTGTCTCTAGGTATTTTTTAATTTCCTCTTTGATTTCTCCAGTGATCTCTTGGTTATTTAGTAACGTATTGTTTAGCCTCCATGTGTTTGTGTTTTTTACATTTTTTCCCTGTAATTGATTTCTAATCTCATAGCATTGTGGTCAGAAAAGATACTTGATATGATTTCAATTTTCTTAAATTTACCGAGGCTTGATTTGTGACCCAAGATGTGATCTATCCTGGAGAATGTGCCATGTGCACTTGAGAAGAAAGTGTAATCTGCTGTTTTTGGATGGAATGTCCTATAAATATCAATTAAATCTATCTAGTCTATTGTGTCATTTCAAGCTTGTGTTTCTTTAATAATTTTCTGTTTGGATGATCTGCCCATTGGTGTAAGTGAGGTGATAAAGTCCCCCACTATTATTGTATCACTGTCAATTTCCTCTTTTATAGCTGTTAGCAGTTGCCTTATATATTGAGGTGCTCCTATGTTGGGAGCATATAATTTATAATTGTTATATCTTCTTCTTGGATTGATCCCTTGATCATTATGTAGTGACCTTCCTTGTCTCTTGTAACATTATTTTAAAGTCTATTTTATCTGATATGAGTATAGCTACTCCAGCTTTCTTTTGATTTCCATTTGCATGGAATATCTTTTTCCACCCCTCACTTTCAGCCCTAGGTCTGAAGTGGGTCTCTTGTAGACAGCATATATATGGGTCTTGTTTTTGTATCCATTCAGCGAGCCTGTGTCTTTTGGTTGGAGCATTTAATCCATTCATATTTAAGGTAATTATCAATATGTATGTTCCTGTTACCATTTTCTTAATTGTTTGGGGTTTGTTTTTGTAGGTCCTGTTCTTCTCTTGTGTTTACCACTTAGAGAAGTTCCTTTAGCATTTGTTGTAGAGCTGGTTTGGTGGTGCTGAATTCTCTTATCATTTGCTTGTTTGTAAATCTTTTGATTTCTCCATCGAATCTGAATGAGATCCTTGCCAGGTAGAGTAATCTTGGTTGTAGGGTCTTCCCTTTCATCACTTTAAGTATATCATGCCATTCCCTTCTGGCTTGTAGAGTTTCTGCTGAGAAATCAGCTGTTAACCTTATGGGGTTCCCTTGTATGTTATTTGTAGTTTTTCCCTTGCTGCTTTCAATAATATTTCTTTGTCTTTAATTTTTGCCAATTTGATTACTATGTGTCTCGGCGTGTTTCTCCTTGGGTTTATCCTGTATGGGACTTGCTGCGCTTCCTGGACTTGGGTGGCTATTTCCTTTCACATGTTAGGGAAGTTTTCGACTATAATCTCTTCAAATATTTTTTCTGGTCCTTTCTCTCTGTCTCTTCTCCTTCAGGGACCCCTATAATGTGAATGTTGTTGCGTTTAATGTTGTCCCAGAGGTCTCTTAGGCTGTCTTCATTTCTTTTCATTCTTTTTTCTTTAGTCTGTTCTGCAGCAGTGAATTCCACCATTCTGTCTTCCAGGTCACTTATCCGTTCTTCTGCCTCAGTTATTCTGCTATTGATTCCTTCTAGTGTAGTTTTCATTTCAGTTATTGTATTGTTCATCTCTGTTTGTTTGTTCTTTAATTCTGTTAGGTCTTTGTTAAACATTTCTTGCATCTTCTTGGACTTTGCCTCCATTCTTTTTCTGAGGTCCTGGATCATCTTCACTATCATTATTCTGAATTCTTTTTCGGGAAGGTTGCCTATCTCCACTTCATTTAGTTTTTTTTTCTGAGGTTTTATCTTGTCCCTTCATCTGGCATATAGCCCTCTGCCTTTTCATATTGTCTATCTTTCTGTGAATGTGGTTTTTTTTCCACAGGCTGCAGGATTATATTTCTTCTTGCTTCTGCTGTCTGCCCTCTGGTGGATGAGGCTATCTAAGAGGCTTGATGGGAAGGACTGGTCTTTAGTCAGAAATTATTGCCATCAAGGAAAAGATATCTCATTGTAGAACTCGGCTCAATTCTTTATTCCCACAGCATGGTTGATATAGTTCCACCAGAGAAGCCAAGTAACTGCCAGGAATCTCCCTGGAAGCTTGCCACAAAGTTCACAGGACGGAATGTGATGGTGATTAAGCCCCAACTGGCTTGCGACCAAATGCAGAGTGCCCTGTCCAGTTGACTTAATATGACCTTGGTTAAAGAAGCAATTTCGCTTATGCATATCAATTTATGTTTTAAAAGTAAGAACTGGGCTTCCCTCGTGGTGCAGTGGTTAAGAATCAGCCTGCCAATGCAGGGGACACAGGTTTGAGCCCTGGTCCGGGAAGATCCCACATGCCATGGAGCAACTAAGTTGTGCCACAACTACCGAGCCTTCACTCTAGAGCCCGCAAGCCACAACTACTGAAGCCCACGTGCCACAACTACTGAAGCCCGTGCACCTAGAGCCTGTGCTCCGCAAAAAGAGAAGCCACTGCAATGAGAAGCCTGCGCACCGCAACGAAGAGTAGCCCCCGCTCACCACAGCTAGAGAAAGCCCACGCGCAGCAATGAAGACCCAATGCAGCCAAAAATAATAAATAAATTAAAACATAAAATAAAAGAACCTTTCAATGAAATACAGAACTTTTTTCTGGCTGACGATTAGACGTTATTTTAAGATTTTTGTCTTATGGCTCATACATTTACTATGCTTTATATGTGGCAAGAAATTTTGATTCACGTTTATATTATCTTTGTAAATAGCCTATGATTTTTTTGATATCTCAATGAGAATATATATCTGCTTCAGCTCAAAAGGAAGAATGACTATGTATTAGCAAAAAGAAGGTAGATAAAGTGATTACTGTAGGCTGGCTCAGATTTATCTCTTCTGTTACAATACTAGGCACTAATATTCTCTGTTAAAGACTTGGATGGTTAAACACTGACCAAATTGTATTCCTTTTTATAAAAAGTGTTAATCTGAATGACTGAATCTGCCTATACTGACAAAGCCTTTGAATAGCTGCTTCACTATCTATTTTTTTCTAATGTAAAACAAATGGGCATGTGGTTATAATCCTCCAAAATTAGTTTTAAAATTACCACCCATGCTAGAGGCTATGGTATTTAAAGGTGAATTTTTTCAAGCAAAAAATAAAATGTGGTACTGTGTGTTATGTATTATCATTCTGAATGAAGACAAGTTTTGGGGCCATCAAAGTTTTAGTACAACCACCAAACATCAAAACATCTTGTAGCTATTTAAATCTCTTTTGGTTCTTGGCATGCTCAAAACTGAGGAAGAAAGGGCAAGGACATTTATAAATATATGCCCTAAAGATAGAATAGAAGTTAATTAAGCACTTCCAGTTAAAATAACATTGTAACTTTTGAAGTTCTAAAACTCACTCCCACTAAATTTTTTTTTTAATGTTGAAAAGAAGATATAGCCATATTTTAAAACAATCTAAGCACTTCTGTGGACAAGAAACAAAAGAAAACCTGCAGCAGGAATTGGAAAATGCCTGGCTCTAGGCATAAATGTGAACTGGTAAGATTCTCTTCCTATGCGGTAACAGGGACGAAAGCTCCTCTAATATGGTGCGGGGCAAAAGCCAGACTCTGTACCTGAAACCAGGGTGTGAGAGTTCCCCTTCTCAAGCTGGGAAGCTAAAATAAACTGCAACCATTACTGAGTGCTGGGACTCTCACTGGTCTATTTATAGGAATGCTAAGAGGGAACAGAGAGATACATGGCCATGCAGTAGGATCTAGGGCATGGCCTTAACCCATCTCCTGAGTGGATCTGCTTTGTTTCTGTCGATGAACAACCTCAAGATACTAATATTAAATCTGGGTCTGAACTTGACCATGTTAGGCCAGATGAAGAACTGTCAAACCACCAAACTGAAAAGTGGGTGCAGAGAGAGAGAAAAAGAAAACATACACATGTGTGTACACCTGCACATATTTAAATAAAAACACAGTACTGGAGGAGGTAATCTTTCAAACTCAAGTGTCAGAGCAGGTTGAAGAATAATGATTTCATAAAAAAATAGGCAATAAATGCAATAAATGAAAGAACATTCTTCCAAAGAAAATTCAAATATTATCATAATATTCTGAAAAGTATGTAAGCAAGTATGTTTAAAATCCTTGAAGAAAATAAATGGGCTCTTTGGTGGGGCTGGTGGTGGACTCCGGGGGGGCTCATGCTGGGGAGTGCTTCCCAGGGCTTCTGCTGCCAGTGTCCTTGTCCCCACAGTGAGCCGTGGCCACCCCCCACCTCTGCAGGAGACCCTCCAACACTAGCAGAGTGGAGCCTCTGTTTCCTCCAGTCCTATTGAGGTCCTGCGGTCAAGTCCTGCTAGCCTTCCGGGTCTGGTTCTCTGGGAATTCCTCCTCCCGTTGCGAGACCCCCGGGTTGGGGGGCCCGATATGGGGCTCAGGGCATTCACTCCAGCGGGTGGACTTCTGTGTTGTGGTCGTTCTCCGGTTTGTGGGTCACCCACCCAGCAGTTATGGGGTTTGGTTTTGCTGCGATTGAGCTCCTCCTGCCATCTTGTTGCATCTTCTCCTTTGTCTTTGGATGTGGGGTGTCTTTTTTGGTGGGTTCCAGTGTCTTCCTATCGATGATTGTCCAGTGGTTGGTTGTGGTTCTGGTGTTCTCACAAGAGGGAGTCTGTTGTCTTAAGAAAGTCAAGAAACATTCTTGTCTGCCCCAAAGACCACTCTACCTGTGCACCGAGACCAGCTAAGCTAATGTACCTGACCACTGCAGCACCCTGTTGTGGACATAGCTATAATCTAAATGTCTCTCTTGAATGAAACATTAAAATTTTCAAATGAATCATACATTTGAAGAAAAAAAAAGAAAATAAATGAAGAGGTTAATAAAGAAACGTAGGGGACTATAAATTTAAAGCAGCAGAAAAAATAGTAATAAAACTAAAAATAAAAAACTTTTATAGAATAATTGCTTTACTGGACTTAGTTGAAGAGATAAGTAGTTAATAGGAAGATAATATCGAGGCATTGACAGAAATCTGTACAGAAAATGTGGAAATAAAAAGACTGCTAAAAAATAAAGTTAGTACTGCAACATCAATATTTGATAGAATTTCAAGTGAAAATTATTTAGGCTAAAAGGAGGTACTATATGATGGAAAAAATAATAAATAACCCAAAATGTAATATTGATGACTAAAAATCATATATTTGTTAAATATACAGAAAAACAGGAAAAAAATTACAGGGAAAACCTAGCCAAATCCAATGTAATCTTGGGAGATTTAATATACTTCTTCACAAATTGATTAAGCAAAAAATTAAAAAAGAATACTCAGTAACATAAAATAGCACAATTTTAACAAGTTTAATCTGATAAATATATAGAAACTTGCCCACTCCACAGGAATATAGACTATATATACATAAACTTTTCATAGACATTGATCCCATACTAATCCACCGGGAAACTTTAATGTTTGAAACAATCAATGTAATATAGGTTGTTTTTTTCTGATCAGCATGCAATGAAACTACAAATCAATTATAAAAAGATGGTTAAAATTTATACCAAATATATTTGGAAATTTAAAAACAAATTTTTATTTGTTTCATATAATTAAACAAATAACAGAAGACAGCTTTTCTCAATTGGAGACATAGGTCTGAAGTCTTTAAAGATTTTCCAAAGCCAAGGCAAGGTTTATGAAAAAAAAATCCATGGTTATTCTTAAATTCTTAAATTCTAAGTATAAATAGAATGTTTTAACAATACAATGCAAAAAAGAATCAGTTTATCATCAAATTTCTCTTCTGTGACTCTGAAAACTATATGGTGGTGGAATAATATATGCATATTACTGCTAGAAAATGTTTATCATCAACAATTCTATACCCAGTGAAGTTAAACTAACATTTATACTGTGCTCAGTACGGTAAGAATCATTTTATGTGTTTTATGTAATATATATCAGTCTTCTGAGATAGATTATTTTATTATCCTCAGTTTACACATGAAGGAACTGAGGTACACTCCAAAGTGTCTCAGACAGGAAGCTGCAGAATCTGGTTCCAGATTCACCATTAAACATATTGACTTCTTTGCACTTGGGGACATGGGGAGGGGGAAGGGTAAGTTGGGACGAAGTGCGAGAGTGATATTGACATATATACACTACCAAATGTAAAATAGATAGCTAGTGGGAAACAGCTGCATAGCACAGGGAGATCAACTCTGTGCTTTATGACCATCTAGAGGGGTGGGATAGGGAGGGTGGGAGGGAGATGCAAGAGGGAGGGTATATGGGGATATATGTATACGTATACCTGATTCACTTTGTTATACAGCAGAAACTAACACAACATTGTAAAGCAATTATACTCCAATAAAGATGTTAAAAAAACCCAACCATATTGACTTCTTTATTCGAAAATCTCTTATAGAACAGTGCAAAGGGAAGATGAACACAAATTAATAGAAAGCACCACCTCATCTATGGAAAACAGAAAGATATTCTAAACAAATGTAAATCTAATAGCCAATAATAAGCATTGACTATTTTATATGTACTTAAGTTTAAACGAATGACAGTGTGACTAAGATTTTATTATTTTAAGGGTAAAGATTTTGAGACAGAAGAGGCACATTGTAAATGTAAATCTTAAGAGCTTAGAATTAAGAATTACCTCAGCAGAAGTCGTAAGATCGAATATTTGAGCAGGGAAGATGCAGACAGTGGAAAATATTCTAAAAGTTTGTTACTAGTGGGTTTGGAAAGAAGTGGATAAATAAAGCATCAATTGAGATGGTTTTTAATTTTATTTCCATATAATTATTAGAAAAATTTAGATATGATTACAAGAAATGGAAAAGTAAGTTGCTGTGGGCTGAATGTGTGTGTGTCCCCAAATTCATATGTTGAAGACCTAATCCCCAGTGTGAGAGTATTTGGAGATGGGGCCTTGGGAGGTAATTAGGGTTAGATGAGGTCATGGAGGTGGGGTCCTCATGATGCAATCAAAGCCCTTATAAGAAGAAACACCAGAAATCTTGCTTTCTCTCTCTTCTCTGCGTGAGGACACAGCAAGAAGGTAGCCATCTACAAGCCAGGAAGAGAGCTCTCACCAGGAACCAGAATGGCTAGCATCTTAATCTGGGATTTCCAGCGTTCAGAACTGTGAGACAATAAATTTTTTGTTGTTTAAGCCACTCAGTCTATGATATTTTGTTATGGAAGCCTGAGCAGACTACTGCATAACCATTTGCAGAAATAAAAATCATAGCAGAAATTTCCAAATTAACAAGGAAAAAAGCAATAAAAATAAATTTAATAATAAGCAATCTGATTAAAAATGGACAGAAGAGCTGAACAAACATTTTTCCAAAGAAGATATGCAGATGGCCAACAGGGACATGAAAAGATGCTTAATGTGGTTAATCATCAGGAAAATGCAAATCAACATCGCAGTGAGATATTATTACCAAACCAAACTTGGGTCCACTCACCTGTTTTGCAGAAAGCCAATCTACTGACACTGGGTTGTGGTAAAGGAAAGTACAGCATTTACCACAGGGTGCCAAGCAAGGCAGCCCATGCTGAAATGACCCAAACTCTTAATGGCTTTCAAGGAAGGGTTTTTAAAGACAGTGTGATGGAGAGGGTCACAGTGTGGGTGATCAGCTAGTGCACAGTTCTCTAATTGGTTGATGGAGAGATAACAGGGTGATGTTTGAGGAATCTCAATCATCAACCTTCTGATTCCAACCAGCTTGGGTTCTAGGTGCTGGTGGTCAACATGCAGTTAACTTCTTCCACCTGGTGGGGGGTTTTGTATCTGCAAAACAACTCAAGGATGTGGTTTGGGATATTATCTAGAGCCCTTGAGGAGGAACTAAAGGTCCTTGACTTTGTTTTATGGCTAAACTATTATTATTTTGTCTTGACTGCTTTCTTTTGTTTCTGCATTTTCTCACTTTTCTGATTAAATTTGCTCTTTGAAAGTTAGGGAAGGCCTAGGAAGCTAAAGTTTTTCTACAAATAAGGGTGAAGGGAGCCAAAGGGTGTCTGAGCTTGGGAAGGCCCCACAGAGTCCTGCTCAGTTTCAATATCACCTCACACCTGTTAGAATGGCTATTATCAGAAAGACAAGAAATAACAAGTGTTGGCAAGGATATGGAGAAAAGGGACTCCTAGTGCACTATTAATGAGAATGTAAGTTGGTATGACCACTATGGAAAACAGTATGGAGACTCCTCAAAAAATTAAAAATAGAACTACCATATGATCCACCATTTCTACTTTTGGGTATTTATCCAAAGAAAATGAAAACACTAACTTGAAAAGATATCTGCACCCCCATGTTTATTGCAGCATGATTTACAATAGCCAAGCCATGGAAACAACCTTAGTGTCCATCAGTGGATGAATGGATAAAGAAATTGTGGTATATGTATACAATGGAATATTCTTCATCCACAAAAAATAATGAAATCTTGCCATTTGTGACAACATGGATAGACCTTGAGGACACTATGCTAAGTGAAATGAGTCAGACTGAGAAACACCAATACTATATGATCTCTCTTATGTGTGGAATCTAAAAAAAATCCCACAAAACAGTAAAAACCAAAAAACCAAGCTCATAGATACAGAAAATAGATCAGTGGTTGCCAGAGGTGGGTGTTGTGGGGTGAGAGAAATGGGTGAAGGGGTCAAAAGGGAAAAAAATAATAATAATGTAGTTTCAAAACCAGTGGTTCTCCAGATATCCCGAGAAGCTTCCAGAACTCTTAAGGACTCTAGAAGTATCCTGCCAGCATCTCAGCCTTTACTACTGAAGCAGGTAGTCTCCAGGGACTGTTGCCCCTCTCTCAGCTGCCTTCCTCAGCCTGGAAACTGCTATGGACCTACATGTGTCTGCTTGTAGCTGCCCCCAGAGAATAATGGCTTCTGCCCATCTTCCACCTTACAGCTTTCACACCAAAGACTCCACACTGGCCGCTGTAACTCAGAACCAGCTAAGGAAGGAGATCCTGGGAGTGCTGTTGCTGGCTTTCCCTCTCCAATGTGAAGGAAGCTATAGAATGAGATGCCCTATCATCAAAAGCACAATATATCCTTTCAGTGATAAAAGTTTCATATTTGGCAGCAAATTTCAAAAGGCATTGGAAAATCTTTAAAATATTTTTATTAGTTTTTATTGGCAAGAAGGACAAGTGTATAATGGAAAGAGAATGATCTTTGGAGATTACAAACCGGGATTTAAATCCTATATCTACCACATTTTAGCTTTGTGATCTTGAGTAAGTCATTCCATCGTTTGGAGCCTTTGTTTTTTCTCCCATAAAGTGTGGATAATGGTGTCCATTTTGGAGTATTGCTTTGAAAAATAAACGAAATAATCTATGTAAAAAAATAAATTTGATCAAGCCATAACATATAAGGAAAGAAAAACCAAAATAACAATAGACATTGGTAAAAGTGGTAAGTAGATTAGGATAGTATTAATTAAAAATAAAACTAATAAATAATTTGTTCACTATAATGGGGGCAATAAGTAGAGATTATCGGTTTTGATTTTAAAAAAAGACAGTGAGGTAATTGTTATGAGACACACCTAAATCAGAGTGAAAACAATAATTTCAAAATTAAGGAATGGGAAAATCATAATAGAAAAATGGAAACAAAAAGGAATATAAAGCGATGGATTAATGGCAAAAAGAAAATTGACATCAAAATTATTGAGTAAGAAAATATGCATTGTTATTTCATATTGAAACATGCATTCACAAAAGTGATGCTGGAGTCATAGACCATTGTGAATGAAATAATCCAGGAATCAAATGTATAAAGCAAAATCCAAGGAGAATTTAATTAAGCACAGTTATATACATACATTTTACATATACTCTCAAAATTAGATCAAGTGATAGAAATAACCAAGAATGTAAGATATTGAAAATATACTCACTGAGCTTGTATGTTTGTATATGTATGGTTGTGTATGTGTGTATACATTTATCTAAATCTTTGCTGTTGGATATGGGATTTTACTCTAGTTACAAGCTAGGTTAGCCTTTTACTGTTTAATGGATACTGACAAAAGTCATTAGACTCTCAGATGAGAGAAAAAGGATTCATTTTTGATGTCACAGCAACAATATGAGCATGTTTGCATCATTTCCCTTTACCTTTCACGTCTTATGCAGGTGAAGTAGATGGTTTGGGTGCATGCCTGTCCTTGCAATGGGTTCTGTTACAGAACAGGAAGACCTGAGTTTGGGGAATCTACCACTTTTATAATGAGCGACAAGTAAACTTGTTCTCTGTTTCTGAGAGAGGGCTTTATCCCTCTAGGGTTTTACTGCAAATGGAACCCTGAGAGAGCAGTGAGGGTCTTTCATTCTTGGTATACTCAGCAAGAATACACAAGGATGCTCAGGGCCCATGGTGGATTGACCTTCTTAACAACTACATTGCAGATTTTAACAAACTCATTAAGAATATTAAGAAACTGTCTCCTAGGAGAAAATAAAACCAGACTCTATTATACTGCATCTAATAATAAGTTATGTATACATTAAAGTTATTGAAATATTTCAACAGATCTAAGAGACTAAAAATATGGCAGGAGAAAATTCTAAAACAAGACCATAAACTTGGAAGCCAGAAAAAGACAGATAGAATTATTTAACTATAGAAAAAAAAATTAATGTCATAAATAGGGTCAACAGATAAACAAGCCACATAGATATATTTTTGAAGCAGAGAGGATTAATAATTTTAATTCTGACCTGACAAATTACCAAAATCCAAGAATGAAGAAAATGGAAAAATGATATGAGTAGAAAAATCACAGAATAGCAAATCTAAATAGTAAATAATAGATGTCAGAATAATACAAATCAAAGTAAAAATGAGATAAAAATTTTCTGTAAGACTGGCAAAAATTGTAAAAAAGCAATAGCACTTATTTGGTAAGACTAAATCGAAAGGGTATACTTGTAAACAGTCGTAAATTTTACAATCTCACTCCTAGGAAACTATCCTGTAAAATTTAAAGAATGAGTATGTATACCCATATTTTTCATGATATAATGTTAAATGTAATGTTTCTTGTAGTAATTATTTTTGCAAATATCTGGAAACGATGTGAATGTCCATCAATGGGTAGACATGTACCCAGGACTGAGACATTCTCTAAGACAGGATGTCCTCTAAATGCCAGAAGGTGAGGTAAAGGAGGAGAATATGCTTTTGAATGGGTAACCATGAAAAGCAAGAAGATAGGAAAAAGTAAAGTTATATGTAGAAGTCGTTGTCCCTGGCATATACTACCAAGGATCTCTAGGTGTTTTGACTTGGGTTGATAACACAGGATGAAGCACAAAAATACCTTCAGAAGGAAGCAGTCAAGGGGTCAGTAGGCCAGAAGGTGTCCTTCACCATAGGTTGTTATTAATGCCAGCTGTGGCCTAAATTGAGAGCATGTCTTAGGTAAATTCTTTATTCACCCGAGATATGCCAATGATGTATTAAGAGAGGAAATTTGAAAAGTAATGTCTATAGGAGTAATATGTTTTCTTAAAGAGACACATTAACAATAAAATTCTCTACATGTGTGTAGATGTTTGCATATTTTTAGAGTAGGGCAAAGACAATAGTGATTATTTATTGGAGACAGGGATTTAAATGGAAAAGGCTTAAGGAGAGCATATATTAGCTTTCTTCACACACTGTTGTGTTACTTTACCAGTTCTTGTCTGCAAATATTACTTTGATAATTTTGGAAAAGTAATTTAATAAAGAAAATAATAAACGGTTGGTGCATTTTATGCCTTTTCACACATAGAAGGCACAGCATTTTGACCAATGGTTCAAAGTGTGCTTAAAGGACTCTCTTTCCTATATCAATTTTATATACTGGAAAAGAGTATGTAATGAAACAAATAAAAATATAATTAAAGCAAACTTAGATATCTGTTTAGACTTCACCTGTATGTGCAATTAAACTATCTGAATCTTACATCATTTATTTATCACAGAGGAATCTTACCTCAATGACCCTATTGTCAGAAACAAAAGAGATACTTTGTTGTTGTGGAAGTATTTTGTAAACTGGATATTAATATTCCATTGTTTTCAAGATGGTAAGAATAACTTCATTATTCTGTTTTCAATGTATGTATAAAAAAGGGTGGGAATGGGTGAGATAGAAGGGATTGCTTTTGGCAACTAGAACCCAATTACCTTTATAATTTTAAAGGGATGAATATGTACCTTCTTAATAATCATATATTATCTAGTGCACATATTTACCTAACACTGTAGACATGTAAATATAAAATTAAGTCAAAATAATGTTCTTTCTGTATGGAAAAGCTTTTAGTGAAAAAATATTGATTAGTCTAAAAATGAAATATGTTAAAAATATGAAAGAATTTCTTAAGGATGATATGTAGGTTTATATAATATTATTTTTACAGTACATGTGCATCTCTGGAGGAAATTCTGCCTTTTAAGACCAGAGGAAATTAGAGGAAACCAAAATGAAGAGAAAGGACTTAAAAGGCACAATGTGTGTTCATTCCACCATTTCAGGAATTGCTTAACAATCTGTTGAGAACGCAACTTGAACCAAACAACAAGCAGGCGCGTTTTACTTGCTTTCCAAGAGCGACAGGTGCAAAGAGGCTTGAGAAAAAAACATTCATTATGGGCAAGGTTAAAATTAGGTACTTAAAAATCGTCATCTAATTTAGGCCATTTATCATTCTCCTCAAAGCCCCTTTTGTACAATTGAATACTGAAGTGCTTAGCTTACTATTAGATCATCACAGCTGCTACAGTATCACTCAAAGCAGATGTTTCACAGACAGAAAGAGCCTAGCTAATTTTAACAGAAACATGGTAACTGCAAGTCACTTTTTGGCAGTTCCAGCAGTGAATGTGAATATACTATGCAGGTGCAACTGTACATAGTGAACTGTAGGATAAATGCTTTGAGAAAGGGAAAAGTGATATTGGTGAGAGATCTTTGAAAGGGTTTTATTCTTGATGCATTAGAAATCCAGAGCCTGTACACTGTGGTTCACTGTGATGAGATTCAAACTATTCCTTCCCTTTTGAAAGAAGAGAACAAAAAATAAAATATTTGGGCTAATTATAGGGCATTCTCACAGTCATTTTCCAAATTAATTTGCATTTGGAAATAGAATACTCAGGGAATTTTCTTACCCTTAAATCATGAACTCACATATTAATATCTTCTCAATTTATGATTCTAGTGATAACAGTGTATATATTTTTATTTCTATATATTTAGGTATATTTTTATGTGTGTACAGAAATCATACCATATATTCCTTGTCCAATTTCTTATTATTACAATTCATGGCATGATATTTCTGTGGAAGAGAAAAAGTATCTTCTACTAACAAAAAAATGGTAGAGATATTTGTGACAAATGGATCATTTCATTCTTAGTGTTCAGCAGACTTCAATGACCTTGAGCTAAATGAGAGAGTCCTTTGCTTGACTAATTGTAAGAACTATGTAAACTACAAATTGCAACCATTTAATTTCTTATTGAATCACTGGCCTTAACAAATACATACATATATACATTAGTATGTATGTGTTTGTATATATTTATGTGTGTGTAAATATATAATATTTATATTCCCCAAAATATATTCCTAAAGAGTGTATGTGATGATGTTTTTAGAAATTAACAGAAAACTACAGCATTGTGTAAACTTCCTAGGGCTACTGTAAAAAAATCACCACAAACTGGGTGGCTTAAAACAACAGAAATTTATTCTCACAGTTCTGGAGGCCACACTCCCTCCAAGGGCTCTAGGGGGGAATCCTTCCATGCTTCTTCCAGCTTCTGGTGGCCCCAGGTGTTCCTTGGTTTGTGGTTGCATAATTCCAATATCTGCCTCTGTCTTCACGTGGTCTTCTCCAATTTCTCTCTTTGTTTTCTCCTCTTGTGTCTCTTGTAAGGACACTTGACATTGAATTTAGGGCCCACCTAGATAATCCAGCATGATCTCCTCTCAAGATATTTAACTTAATTACGTCTGCAAAGATCCTTTTTCCAACTCAGGTCATATTCACAGGTTCTGTGACTTAGGAGAGGATGTGACTTTTAGGGGGCTACTATTCAACTCTGACATTATAGATGTAAATAAATATTTTAAGCAGTGCTACCCCAAATTTAGTCCTAAGATGGCTGCCAAGTTTGTGAATTATTTGCTACTAGTCTGCAACAAGATAAGGAATTGGACCAAGATGTAAAGCCATTTCATTACAAAGCACACTGTTAGACTCGGCTGACACTCTTTTTTTGAAAGATTTTCTTGATGAAGACAATGGTACATTGATTTATTATTTTCTAGAGTAAGCTCCTTATTTCATCATGGACCAGTGCTTTTTAAGTTGTATAGTTTTAAAATATAATGTCCAAATTGACGTGACTTGGTGTGTCACATGGAGTCTTATTGGAGTGTGAGTCTAATTTGGTCACTGTAGAAAGATTCTGCTGGTTGGGAATGAGGTAGTTACATAAGATACCTGGTCATCACAAAAATCACTAATTTATTAGTCCTAGGTAGGCAGGTACCAGGTACCTGGTGGCATAGAGCAACATGATGTAACTGAAATGGAGAAGAAGGAACATCAAAGTGTTTGGAAACATACCACTGCCTAACTGTACATGAATCTGTTTTGCCTCTGTTCACTCTATTGCAGTTTTCTTGCAGAATAGTAAATACAATTTGCGATACAATATATAAAGTTATTTTTATTGTCATTAAATGGAACACATGCTGTCAAAACCCCAGCCAGCCACTGGATTTTTACCTGGCCTGTAAAGTTGATGTCATTATCTCCAAGGTATCATTTGTGAAGACCATCTGCAAGCCTTTTCAAATCCATGGGTGTCTCTGTTGGCTAAGAAAATTTGATTTGTCCTCAGTTGTGTGCAAGGCAACACAACTTCTTTCCCTGGATTATCTTGAAGTGTGACATATTTCTTAAAGCTTTTAAGCTGAGATCAGTATCAGGAACTGCAGTAATATTTCTTTATGCAATGCCATATTTACTTTTCTTTATTGATCGTTAACTTTTCTCTCCAAATATCTATTGCTTTTGCTAACCGGAGTGATTCAGAAACATGTCTCTAGCCAATTGGCTCTTAAGTCCCACTCATATTTGTTGTGCATTTCTCTGTTCATCTTATTACACATTGTTTTCATTTTCAAAGTTAAGAGCATAAAAGCATATTTCCCAAGGATAAAAAGGGCCTAAATCAATTTCCCCAAAGTACATTCTAAAAGCAGCATTAAGTGTGGCATCCAGCTTCATTACGCTGTTGAACTTGAATTTGTTGAATTGGGAAGTTAAGATGTTAATGTCAGACTAAATCACAAAATTAAAATCTTGGGTCATCATGGTCCATTCAGAATTGTCACTTGAGTATACAGTATATAGCATGTCCCTGTAAAAATCCCAACATATTTTAAAAATAATTTCCTCTTTTTTTCTCTGTCCTTAGGGAACAGTTTCAAGCAAAGCATTTCCATATGGAAAGAGTGAGGAGATTTAACGGGCTGTATAGCATCACTCATGAATAGTATTTAAGTCTCAAGAGCATAACTGGGGCTTGAAGATTAGGGTGTATAAAAGCATTTCATTCCCTAGTATATTCATATACTTTCAGAACAAGAAACCCCACCAACACAATTATAAACAACCCCAAAAGCGATGTAATCAAGCCCACCATTACAGGATCTATTTGGACCGTGGATATTCCCATTGTAATGGTAAAAAGGAAATCAATACAGTAGCTTCCAGGGCACTTATTCTTGTGACAGTAAGGATGGAACATGCATTTAACTTTAATATTTTCATAGGTTGAAAAGAATAGCCTGGCAAAGATGATCATTTAAATAATTAGTGATATAATAATCATTCCTAGATTATTGAAATCAGAAAGGGTGTACTTCCCTTTCCATGGTTTTCTATGAACTTGAAGACAGGTAGTGGTTCTCAGGCTTAAGTGCACAGATAACACGAGGCAGCTGGCAAACTTTAACAATATCAGATGCTCAGGCCCCATGCCCATCCAAGATTCTGATTCATTCTGTTTAACTTTTTCAAAGCTCCCAGGTGAATTGAATGTGTCAGCAGGTTGGAGAACCAAGGCTTGTTCAAGAGTAATGATTATCAAATTCTAGTATATAAAAATCACATGGGAGCTTAATAAAATGCATATTCTGATTCCAAACTTCCAGAGATTTTGATGGAGTAGTTCTAAGCAGTGGTCTCATAATCACATTTTTGTAATATCCGAGGGAATCCTATACCCACGGTCTGTGTACTTTATCAGTTGAGAAAAAATAAAGTAGTATCCTTAGGGAGATGTCCTACCAATTTGAGTACTACTTTATATGACACTGATTTTTAATAGTTAAACTATCATAGTTAAACTATCATAGACACTGATAGTTAAACAGGGAGTTTAACTATCTTGGTTTATATAATCATTTCATGTTCAGTTTCTTTTTGTAACTGGGAAACAAATTATATTGAAATCCCAAATTTATAAATGAAGAGACCAAGCCACAGAACATTAAAATGGCTTCCGTAATTCTATAAAAGAGACATATCACACCCGGGATTAATTTTGATGTATTGTTTTTTGAGTCTACCTAAATAATCTCAGATTATCTAAGTACTATCCAAATCAAGTTACAGTGACTGGTTCTGGCATCAAAATAAATGATGATAAAACTAAAAGCCTAATACTAGAAGATAAGTCAGCATAGAAACTTTACTCCTCTCAAGGTATGAATAGCCTAGTAGGTGAGATCACGGACTTGGGAACTAGACCACAGTGTATGTGAATCCTGGCTCTGCCACCAGCCAGCTGTGTGACTCTAGGCAAGTTACTTTATCTTTCTCTGCCTCATTTTCTTTATTTGTCTTGCATTCCTATCTCATAAGGTTTTTGAAAGGGTAACTATATTATTATGTGTAAACTCCTAGAACAGTGAGTGACATAATGTAAGTGCTATGTGGTTATAAATGTTGTATAGTTGACTTCTACTATTTGACAAATAGTAATAGGTGTTTGTAGAGACTATATTTGGAAGTAATACTTTGATTCAAGTTACATGAAGGAGATGGCATTTTTGGTTCTCAGTAAATTTTATCAAGCCTTCAGTTGTATTTGGTTACAGATTACATTTAAAATATCTTTCCGTTTAACCAAATGAGTTGAAACTTGCATAATAGGGATTTATTTCTCAAAATATAGAGGCTTTTGTTCTATTTGGTTATCATCTGCCCTCTTCCTCCCCCAAAAGGAAAAAAACAAACAAACCACCCAATTTGCTTTGTAAGGAATGAATCCTTACTGAAATTTAAAAACAAAGATCTAACCCCTCACCAAAGGAAAAAGGAATGCTTGCTTTGGGGCTCAGTTGTAAAAACTTGGGATGCTGAGCCCACTAACTTCAGACACGTAAAGAGTAGGTTCTAGGAGGGAAGCCTGTGGCAGGAGATACATTCTTTACACAGTTTCAAAGGGAAAAAAACGAGTCAGTGATTTCAGGGCACTCTCCCACACCCAGTCCTAAAAACTATACTGACTTTCCTCATCAGCAGGGGTGCCAAAGAGCAACATCCAATCGTTCTGACAAACTGCAGAAAAAGACTCTAATGATATTGGATGGCAGCCGTGGAGAGTGGAGACACACTCAGTGCAATGAGCAGTTTTGAAATGACGATAATTATGGTCCAATGAGTCTGAGAAGCAAGGTTTTAGAGCCTACTTTTAGGTTCATCTAAAGGTCATTTCTTGCTTTTAGCAACTTCACTGGGCCACCTGGTATGGCTTATTGGACCTGGTTTTATAATTTTCCCTCCCTTATTTTCTCTTCATTCTAAGTCACTCAACTATACGCTGAATTTTTTTGGGGGGGGGGGGTGGTGGTGCATGTGTACGTGTGTGTGCGTGTGTGCATGTTTGTGTGACCCTGAAACAAAGCAGGGTATAAAAATGTATAAATGAATAAAAATAATGCTGGGGTGTGTGAAGGAGAAAAATTTTGGCAATGGTATCCGGACATGACATATCTTGTTGCCACATCTATGACACCTGTCGTTTGGTGGTTTCCCCTGTAATAGTGAAACTAATTTAGAAAAGAGACACCTAGAGCTGCAAACTCCAGAAGGGATATTATTTTTATCCATAAACAATTCTGTCTTTATTGAGATAAGGAATGAATACTGTTACCTGCTGTTCTCATAGGGTAAATAATTTGTGTTCCCTTCACCACAGAAAGTTTTGTTTGGTTCAGAGTTGAATCAGTATTTTATTTAGTTTTGTTTTTGTTATTGTAGTTGCTTTATGTGACCATTAAGGATTTGTAGCATCAGCTTAATAGAATTACTTCCTGAACACTAAGTTGGCATAAGAAGCCAGAACTCTGTGTATATTTAGGAACAAGCAGCACATACCTCATTATTTGTGATCATTCCTTTCAACTCATTTCAAATTCTGCCTATGTCTAGCCAAGTGTTTTAAACATCTAAGTGTTCATTGCTTGGGTTGATAAAAACACTAGCTTATCTAACATTATTTGTGACACTAATAAATCTTTTATTATAAAGTTGTGCGAATCACTTTAAATAAAAATAAAGTGCAAAAGCATATAGCAGAAGCACACTGTGCTGTTTTTAGTGTGTTGTCCATTTCTTTTCCTTCTTTCTTGCTTGCTCTTGCTGTACTTAATTCATGTTCCTTAATTCCCGGCTTCTTCTTTTCCTGACTTCTGTCAAAAATACTGTATATGGAAAGAAATATTTAACAATGAATACTTCTAAAGTTAAAAAGTAGCTGTTTCAAATCTAAACCTCAAACTCTATTTGAAAAAGAGATGAGTCTTCTTTAAGATTTGGGGACATTAAAGGTCAGTTTTATACATGTTTTAACTTAAACACACCACTTTTTATTCATTATATTTAAATTTTAGCTCTATAGTTTTATTTGTGGGGTAAATCCAGGCCAGCTTCTCCCGCAGGGGTCCTGTGACCACTTGGTGGCAATGTCGTAGAGGCGATTCAGCAGTTGGGGGAGTGGGGCTGAAAATCCGAGGCCCTTTCCAACCCACGGGCTACCACTGTGATTTACTGGATCCCAGCCCTATGTCTTAATTATTCAGAGGGTCTTGCAGCCTGAAGACTGGCTCAGATTTCCAATAGCAGAGTGATAAAACATGTCGCACATACTTATTTCTACATAAATAACCACCATACAAAATTACCCACAGCTAACAAAATTAAAGCAAAGCCTTTTATCTTTCTTTGAAAAAAAAAAAAAAACCAAACTATAAAAATACCTAAAATATAAAATACATACATAAATTAATAAAAATAAAAAGCAAATCAAAAACAGAAAAAAAAAAACGCTTGAGTTCATCTTGTTCAATATAAAAAAAGTAATGACATACCATGTCTTACTAAGTCTGGATCTGATTTACCACTACAACTTCGTTTTGTTCAATTTTCCCCACGAATGAAATACTGAGGCCACAGAAAACTCATTTTTCCTTACAGATTCGATGCCTTTTAACATCTGTATATCTATGTTTCTGCTATTTTCTTTGCACAGAATACCCTCCCATCCATGACCTTCCTAATCCCCTGTAAATCTCTCCTTTATCAGTTAGCCATCTCTATTCCTGCCCCTTACTTACTCCTCAATGAAATGTTGCAACTATATTTTAATTAAATGCATATATATCTGAAAATGTGAGGGGCCATTTTCATTCACTGTTTTTGCAATTCTCTTGCTTTCCTCCCTTCCTTCTTTCCCTCTCTTACCACCCCCTGTCTCCTGCCCACCCTTTTAAAAGTAAGTATAAAATGGCTATAATAGATCTGACATTGTGCAGGTATTGCAGATATGATAAATCCAGTATGGTACCCAATCTCGTGATATTTACCATCTTGTAAGAAATAGAGTCAGGTAAATAAACAATTATGTATGTGTGCCTTGATAGAGGTCAACTATTTGGTACCTAAAAATAACAGTGAAAGTTAAAATATAGTATTTACTATGTCACAGATACTTTTATAAGAATTTTACATATATTAACTTTTTAATCTTTATAATCTTTTTACAGATGAGGATTTGGAGGTCTAGCAAGGGTAAAATACTTGTTCTAAGACAAACAGCTGGATTTCAACCGCGGAGCTGGCCCCAGCACACATACTAGTAATGACTATGTACACTGCCTCTCATTACATGCAGAGTGCCATATATAAATGTTGAAATCTTGAAAAGGTTCTTTTGCACATATGACAAACAGTTCCTAACTAATAACCATAATCTGGTGTATTATTATAAGAACTATTATTTTGAAAATTTTCTATTTACATACCGACTTTTAATCTGTATTGTAAGTGTTTAATTTTTGTTGCATTCTCAGAATGTAAATTTTTAGAAAATAGATTTCATCTAAGATTTCTTTTGTCCCTTCTACTTCTGGCATGGTGCTGGACACATGCAAAGTTTACTTAAAATTAAGATTTGACCAGTAACTGATAAATTTCCAGTATGATTTAAGCTTATTGAACTTTTTTTCAAATTCACCCTTTGTTAAGTGGTTTTAGTAAAAATATAAATCAAAATGATCTGTGGAAAATTTTCATAATACACATAATTGGATTTAATGCCAAGATCTTCATTGGTAGTTATCATGTTTGATCCAAGCACTCAATTAAGAAAAACCTGATCTTCCTGCAGGAATTAAGGCTTGAGGAACCAGCTAAAGAAAATACTGACACTTTTGCTACTACTATTACTGTGAACCATAATGTTTTTTGTCTCTGGCCCAAGAGTCTTATGTTTTCTGCCAGAATCCATGAAACTGTAGCAGGCTAACTTGTTAACTTGCAAGTAGGGTAAATTTCAGACCATTCACAGTTATTGACACACTTTTTTTCTCAACGAGGCTCATCAGCAAACAACAAACATTCACATTTTATTAGAATTTTAACAAGACCTGAAACAACATATTGAGATTTCGTTTGGAATATAAACACTGGCTGATTCATAATTAGTTCACTTTCTAAGTTAATATTTTCCTCAAGAACATCTGCCATCCTATTAAGTGTATCTATCATTCAATCTCTGACACCTACAGTCATTATCTTTGGCAGAAGTCTCTTTGACCTGCAGTCCTCTCATAAAATTATTGTGCAACTCTAGCTTCTCTTCCATCCTTTATCTTCTTCCCTTGGACACCGTTTACTATGCTTCTTCTCTCAAGCACTTCCTTCTAATAACTAAAATTCCACCACAAAACTTCTGACTATTTTGGTTTTCTCCTCATCTGTTTTGCTTCTTCTCAGGGGGAGGTGCAAGGCAAGTATGAAATATAGCATTTATTTTACACTGCTTTACGGAACAGTTACTATTATGCTTTCTCCCTTTTTATATTGTCAAGTCCTTAAGAATAGTAATGCAATTTTAATAATTTTAATGTCCTCTACCCCTAATAGCCTGGCATAGTAATTTGAATTTAATGGTTAGTAAAACCCTTTTGAATGAATGAATTGTAAGTATGTAATTAGCATATATTTTTTCCACATTTACCAAGTGTGTAATATTATTTCAAGATAGGCACTTTATTACTTTAATTTTTTAAAATTTTATTTATTTATTTTCATTGATATGTAATTGAAATATAACATTAGTTTTATGTGTACAACATAATGATTTGATATTTGTATATATTGCAAAATGATCACCACCATAAGTCTAATTAACATCTATTACTATACATAGTTACAAATTTTTTTTTCTTGTGATAAGAACTTTCAAGATCTACTCTCAGCAACTTTCGAGTATACAATGCAGTATTATTATTATTATTTTTTTTAATTTTATTTATTTATTTATTTATTTTTGGCTGTGGTGGGTCTTCGTTTCTGTGCAAGGGCTTTCTCTAGTTGCGGCAAGCGGGGGCCACTCTTCATCGCGGTGCGCGGGCCTCTCACTATCGCAGCCTCTTTTGTTGCAGAGCAGAGGCTCCAGACGCGCAGGCTCAGTAGTTGTGGCTCACGGGCTCAGTTGCTCCGCGGCATGTGGGATCTTCCCAGACCAGGGCTCGAACCCGTGTCCCCTGCATTGGCAGGCAGATTCTCAACCACTGCGCCACCAGGGAAGCCCCAATGCAGTATTATTAACTACAGTCACCATGCTGTATACTACATCACCATGACTTATTTATTTCATAACTGGAAGTTAGTACTTTTTGATCCCTTTCACCCATTTCACCCTTGCCTCCCTGCCCCTCCTCTGGCAAACACCAATCCATTGTTTGTTCTAAGAGTTTGTTTCTGTTTTTGTTCTTCTGTTTTGTTTGTTTACATTCCACATATATGTGAGATTATGAGACCACATGGTATTTGTCTTTCTCTGTCTGACTTATTTCACTTAGCGTAATGACCTCAAGGTTCATCCATGACATGGCAAACGGCAGGATTTTCTTCCTTTTTATGGAAGACTAATATTCCATTGTATATATATATATACCACATTTTCTTTATCCATTCATCCACTGATGGACCCTTAGGTTGCTTCCATGTCTTGGCTATTGTAAGTAATGCTGAAATGAACATGGGGGTTCATATATCTTTTTGAGTTAGTGTTTTTATTTTCTTCAGATAAATACCCAGAAGTGGAATTGCTGGGTCATGTGGTAGTTACATTTTTAATTTTTTGAGGAAACTCCATGCTGTTTTCCATAGTGGCTACACCAAATTTTATTACTTTTTATAAGTCAAAAATACATTAGTAAACATGGTTTGTAATTCAGAAAAATTGGTACTTAATTAGTTTTTTGTCTAAGGGTTTTATTTGCCTAATTAGAACAGTTAAATATTAAAATATCATTAGGTCTTTAATATTAGGCTAAGTATATATATTGAGTTTCTTTATTTGAAAAGTTCCATGAATAATAAAATAAGTATGAAGAATATAAATACACCACACAAATAATCAAACTAAATTATGCCCTGTTAAAGACATGGCTTTACACCTTGGCTTTAAATCAAAGACCCACAAATATTTGTGTTTCATGGGTCACAAGAATTTTGTGAAATAAATGATAGTTCTGCTAACTAAGAACCCCTTGTTCAAGACTTCAGTGACAAGGTATGAAATACATCAAAGATTTTCTTACTGAGTTCCATGCATCCTATTATACTCTCCACATCTATGTGAGACCTCAGTTTTCACTTAAGGTTTTAGATCTAGGGCCCAAAGCATCTGAATTCAAGTATCCATCCCAAATGTGATACATTATAGGTTTAGACAACTCTGTAGACCAGTAGCTGGAAAATGATGCTTGATCTTTTTGGGCTATGCTTGATAATTTTATCATCAAATATGTATTATGCAACTGAAATCAAAATATATCAGTTTATTAAAGCTCATAAAAGCTTATTTTTGTTGTTTTGCATCAATATTTTCTTCCTATGTAATACATAGTTATATAAATCTTATTTAACATGTTTTACCTTCTTTGAACATAGGTAAATTAAAACAAAGAAAGGTGATTCAGAAATGTTTTGGGCATGAAGACATCTTAAACTTAGGGAGGCAAATATTTGTAATAAAAAAAGTATTTAATTTTTAGTTTGAAGACTTGAATTTGAGTCTTGGCTCTGGAGGCAATGTGGAATCAATAGAAGTTATAGTAGTGAATAATTTTTATAAAAAATAACTTTCTAGGTTCTGTGGATGATATTTTTGAAAGAGAAATGATTGTTGGCGGGGGAATAGTTTGATGCCTGTTAGATGTAAACAGGAAAAGTAAGTTGTGGAGAGACAAGATTCAAGAAATCTAAAAGAAATCAAACAGCAGACAAACGATTGTCAGGTTTCTGGTTTTGACAACTGGTTGGGTAGTGTTACTGCAATAGTATATATATTTCTACAGATTTGCAAATACTAGCATTTAAGTATAAGGAAAAGCATTAATAAATCATTATATTTTTGGAGAGAGTGGATGAGGGAGAGGACAGGATGGGAATAATATTTCTTTGAATATTACTTGCTATTCAATATTGACTTTGAAATAATAAAATATTTTAGATAATCAAAAATAAATGGAATCGAAAAGGAAAATCCAATGAAAATAAATTTCCTAAAAGTGGGAAGCCAGCTGAAAAAGATGTGTCTATTTTCCAAGTTACTGTCATAATGTATGGAGAAAATAACTACTTCAGATCATAGATTTAGAGTTGCATACTTAATGGAGTGTATTCTAAGAACAAAACCAACTTTCAAATGCATTCATAGGACTTGTTAGTTGTAATATTGATTTTTTATTTTGACAATTGTTGTGTGTGTTGAGAATAAAGCAAATAGATAATTATGCTAATATTGATAGAAACCAAGATTTTTGGTGTACAAAAGAAGAAAGATAATTTTAAAATAAGAATGATTGCCTCTATGGTGTTTAGTGTGAAGTGGAAATAATAGTATGATCTCATAATTTTTTAAAATTAAATAGTTTATAATTCTGTCTACTGAAAAAGCTCAAATTATTTTCTGTAAAAACTATTCTCCACTACAGAGAACAAGGGCTTCCAAGAATAACTGATTTCAGACCCAGGGCTAGAAATGTGCAAAATAGGAGGCCAAGACTTTGGGAGAGGAGGGAAGAAAAGAGTCTTGGGCATGTTGGTTCTGAGTTCTTCTAGGACATGAAAATATAAGGCGATATTAGAAGTTCTGACTTGAGGCTCTGTCTCTGCAATTTAATATGTATTTATTCAATTTCTGTAAAATTTAAAGAATCAAGTCTAATGATCTTTAGAATACTGGCAGTTCTCAAAAGTGTATGATTCTATGACTTTAAGTAAAGTGACTATATGTAAGAAAACTATGAGATAGAACACTGGTGCCTGATTAGAGCCACTGGCATAATTGCTCAGAATAAAAAGGACCTTGACGATTCCAGTCACTTGGTTGAATAAGTGATTTACATGTAGTAGATCAAAGAGTTTATTTAGTAAAACTAATACTACCTTTCCTTTGCTTTTTCATAATTTAAAATTAGTTTGATTTGCATTACATTGTTTATTTTGGGTTTGTTTAATTAAAGTTTAAAAAAGCATGTTAAACTATAAAATAAATCATGTATTCTCTGATTTTATATTCTATATTTAAAATGTGTATGAAAGTTTCTTTAATCCCTACAGCGAATGATTTCACTTCACCTTTAGTTTTTCTGTTCAGAATTCTTTCCCAAGTATTTGTGATCTATTTCATGAAAAAGTACTTCCTGACATCTGCCTTGAATTTCCTTTTTCCCCCAGTTCCATTCCTGAACCCTCATCTTGCTATCTTCTTTAAGTGGAAAATTGTCTGCTTGACATTATTTCTATCATGTTCAGTTCTGTGTATTTCAGTAAAATCTTTCTTAATTATGTTCTTCCCAAGAGAGCACTTAATCTTTTTAAGCCTGTCTTTATAGATTTTTACCTGTTGGCCATAGGATAAACCCCATTGCTTTTTAAAGCAACTTTGATAGTATGAAAGTCTTGGGTACTTTATTAAAACAATCCCATTAAAACAATATTCACAAAATAGCAAAACTCAGTTTTCATGCTTTGGAAGAATTTGTTTTATCCGACAATAAGCAGAACCTCCAAAGAACAAAGTGACATAAAATATACTACAATTACTTGTACATTTTGATTCCATCTCTTTTTCCTTTTGTTAATTACCTTTAGTACCTTGAGGGTTCAAACAGAGTGATGAAACAGTATTTTTAAGTGTTCATTTTCCTTTAATGTTTACTTCCTAAGTAGAGCAGAAAGACCTAATAACTAGAAAACATTAACATTAAATTAATCTTTACATTTAGATTGTTTCTTGTATTTATTAACCTAAGGTCAGAATGATAAAAGGACCAAGTGGAAAAAAAGAGGCATCATAATAAAGTGGGAAACCAATCACTACTTCCATTTAAATGCACATTTAATATAATAGCTCAAGATTCACAATGGAAGGAAATACAAGAGAGAATATACATTTTGTCAACCAATATGACTCTAACATCCAATAACGTGAATGAATGGCTCTACATAATAAACAGTAAAGAAAATAGCTCATTTTCACTTTGCATAGTACCAAGTATTGTCTGTATTAAGACATTCCCAGTTAAATAGGTATTTTAAGTGAACATATTGAAGTAATTTACAGAGTACAAAATTGTTGACAGTATATCAAAGATTATCAGAGACTGTGGTTTACTGTGTAAATGGCAGAACAAGTGTACTCAAAATATTAATAATCTTCAAAATTTGGGCCTCCTAGATATTTTAATGAATGCTTGGTCTGAGTAGCTAGTATAATAGGTATGTAAATTGGTAAACTTTGAAAATTATCTCTGTGTCAACAACATCATTAGAAATTTAATAAAATTTGGAGTACTGGACACATAGTCGAGTAAAGCAATTCTAAAAATAATCTTGGAGCTTTTATTTCTTTTCCCAGGAGAATTTACTTCAGCTCAGAACTCTGACCAACTTCAAAGGAGATTGCTGTGGTTATTTTGGATCTATAAGTTGTATAGGGAAAAAAATAAAACTGGTTTTCAGACAACAATGAAAACAAACCATTTAGTAAATGCTTTTCTGTGCAAAGCAATTGTGCTGAATTTCTGAAATGGTTTCTGAAAACGTATGCATACATGAGCTTCCTTGTTATCTCTTGTGTAGCAACAAAATGAAACATAAAAGCTTTATGGCATGAAGATAATGTTAAACAGATTTCTGCCTGTTTCCTAAACAATGGTCAAAAAAATCTAATTAGAGTGGAGAGTACTATACAAAGTAAAGTTGTGGATCCTTGGTAGGTCATAAAAGAAGAAAAACACTACTCCAATTTTGAATGTATGGTAGCTTAATTGTTTAAAAGAATATTAATCAACTACTGGTTTGCATGCAATAACGTATTTGGTTAATTCATTATGTGTCATTTGTGTAGAAGGTGAAACAAACTAATAATTTTGAGCTATTTGCATCTTTTCAGTACAGGAGATTATACTCTACTAATTTTTCATGTACAAGTTTGCAGTAACAAAAATGCAAATCATTCCAATAGACTTTTGTTAAAGAGTTTACCTGGGTGGCAAGGCATTAAGGGGTGTAAAACTATTCTTTTTCTATTATAAATCTAAAGTGGCGAGACAAAAATTGTTATGCAAAATAGACCTTTGAGACGTGTCCTTGCTGCATCAAGACAATAAACCATAAAAATTACCATGCTGTCAAATATTAAGAATGAAAAATAAATATAAGTGAACCATGGTCTGTCTTTGTTTTTTTGGAGTTGATTTCAGTAACATTTACCTGAATAATACTTTATACTTTACCATGGACCCTCTCCTCCTTTGCCACATTTTTATTTGCTAGTAATTTGCATATTACTTCTTCCATAGTCCAAGACAGCTAAAAAATTTATTGTTCATAATTTAACCCCAAATCAGATACTTTTCAGATTATAAATATAAGTCTTTTAAAATACAAATTTCCCTTAATATCAAGATAGACACAAAATATTGTTTCTGAAAAGCTTTCTATTTGTGCTTTAATTATTTTTAATTTAAATTGAGCTAAAGTAGGGCAGATAGCTATATATTTGTTATTTTTTTTCTAATCAGCAATATAAATTATTTTTTTCTACTTGAGTTACTTTTAAAAAATCTGAAAGGTTACTTCTTCTCCCTAAAACTTGTTTTGATAAACAATTTTAAAAAAACAGACTGGTTTTATTGTTGATTCATATCTGCCATGCCCTATCCTCAGAGTAAACTTTTTGTTTTCTAGGGAAATAACTTGTCACTTGGAAATTATTTAGCTTTGTTCCAGCTCAATCCATTAAAGACATGAAATGACCAGTCAAAAATGGAAAACTCCAGTTACTAGGTTTTAAATTGCTCTTCCAGGACTAAATGCCTGAAGTCAGAAGGTCGCTTCTGGACATACCAAACAAAAGTCAGCCCACATGCAAGATGAGTCGGCATACATATATCCTTAATTTTACACAATCAAAAATAAGAGCTGACAAAATACAGCTAGTTTTTGGCTTCCTAGGGCCATTTCTCAAGTTTTCTTTCCAGATCATTCCACTAAACAATTTCTTTATGCCACTAAATCCTTTGAAACACCCCTTCTCCTTGCATATCTTTCAAACTGAACCAATCTGTTTTCTCAGGCATACATTTCTTCAAGCTTCTCTCTTGTTGACAAACATTTTGCGTAATGTTTTCTTTTTTTTTTTTTTGGTAATTAATTTCTTGGTTTATCTATAAAATTTAACCTCCTATTTTCAAGTACCATATTAATATTTTAAATAAGTCGCTTTTGAAACACCCAGGGTGTTTGTACACCCCAGGGTGAGAAGTACAGAAATTCTGTTTTGTGATATGAAAAGGCATAGCATCAGAAAGGCTTTTTAATGGTTACTAAAGTTTTGAACAAATAATTTAACTTCTTCAACCTTCCTTATCCTCATGTGTAGAGATGATAATAATGCCTCCCTTAGAGATATATAAGTATATTTTTCCAACTATGATTACTATCAATAGTAATTTATTATCAAGAATATTACTAATTATTCTTATGTTTTTAATATGCTCATTCTCTAGACCAACTAAAAAATTGGCATAGGCTACAGGAAATGTTCTAACTAAAAATAAACATAAAATTAATAGGTTTTGTTCTTTTTTTTCCCCACCAAAACTAAATTAAGGATAACTTTTTGTATGGTGACGTTGTTTTGCTATTTTTCTTCAACTATGAAATTATTAGAAGGCAGCTTGACCAGCTGATGCTTTTATACTTACAGTTGCTTGACGGATGCACACTATTGTGGGAAAATGGATATAAGGTTACTTACCAGAGTACAGTGACACAACTTTATAGGAAAATACAGTTCCCTTTATTCCAGTTCTGTATTCATCCTGCACTTTCTGACATTAATCAATTTCACAACTGACTTTTCAGCTGTAAAAAGAATGTTAACTGGCGATCATGCATTTCCTTATATACTCTTGGTTACCCTTGCTCAATAATAGTTTTTTATAAAATAGTTTTTTGGTAGATAAAACACTAAGTAATTTCTTTTCTGAATACAACAATGAAAAATTTGTTTTTGATTCAATTTTATCATTAAGCAACTAGTAATAAATAATTTAAGACAAGAGCCACCTTTCAAAAACTTTATTTTTGATCATTTTATTTTGGATTTGCTATTAAGATCTGGCTAAAAAATTGATTACCTCCTGCTGAATCTATGAAGGATAAATTCATCTGAACATAAGGTCCAGCTATATTTTTCCTGTAAGTGTGTTATCACGCAAATGAGTAAGTTCTGAGTCACTCTCTTGGCTGGGACTTAAGCATAACTATATTTAATCAGGTAACTTATTAAATGGTTTATAAATGCACTAAATAGACTAGAGTGTATTCCTAAGCATAATGAATATATGTCAGGGATAATTTTAATATCCACTTAGAGTAGCCAGTTGAACAGATGCCCCAAGGATTTCATGGCTTTATACCCCACAGCACCTTGAGATCTGTGAAGGACTAGTAACCTTGTCTTCATCAACCTACTTTCGAATGTCCCCTCCATTTCTTGTTCTTCTGGAAATTTAACTGTTCACTGAGTACACTTCCCCTATGGCTCTCTGAAGTGGAGATTTTTTTCTTCTCTTTTTCACATGTGACCTCAGGTGTGGGGGTGAGTGGTACCATGTGTACTTCCATTTGCTGTTTATCAAACTAATTCTCTCTGTCCCACATAGCCTCAATTTCTCTAAAGTGTATGCTATCAGACTGCACTCTTCTTGATGTCATCTACTTATTTCTATGTTGATTCTCACCTTCACAGCACATTTATGCATGGCTTTAACATCTAGATCTCTGCCTTCCTTTCCATCACTACTCTTGCCTTGATTTTTAGTGTCTTTTTTATAATTATGTTAATTATCCACCAATACCCTGACCCCTCAGTTGCTTTTCTTCCACTCTACTTTCTTACCACTCCCATGGACAAACTCGAGATACTTCCATTAATAATAATTATATCACAGCTTGTATCTCAATTTTAGACATTCTGCTCTCTGGCCACCAACTTCCAGTCCATCCACATTTTTACAGCATCAAGCTGTTCCTTGACCAACATCATGAGTGCAGATCCATTGATTTTGTCACTTTTCCACTGTACAGCCACCTCCTTTGTGTTCCTCTTCTTATCCAGCTGTAGTCTGTGATATGCTATTAAAACACCTCTGTTGAAAACATCCCTTAAGGCTGTGCTCTTCCCTTCTTTCACCCCATCCTCTGTATCTTTCTACTGAAAAACTCCCAGTCTTACATTACAGCATGTCTCTATAGTTACAGGCATTGTCTAGTAACTATGGAAAATCGTGATCCAGGAGAGAAAGTGAAATTTTCAAGAACAAATTCTTAGATTAGGTGAGAGGTAATGGATAGTAGGACCAAGTGCACAAGTGGAACAGTTGGCCTGGACTAGTTTATAAACTGTCCATCCATCAAAACAGGCATCTTTAGCTAAGGATGGGGCTTTGGTCAAGCAAATATAACTCGAGGAAAATGAGCAGAGGAGTTGTGGGTATATGCAGAAATGGTTATAATAATGGGCCATGAAATTTAAAGTGATTAAGGAGGTAAATGAGAACACCAGGTGAGAGATAGAGAGTGAATATGTGGATTGGAGATCCAGAAGAATTGAAGAATTTTAAGAGTATGAGCAGTACAGTTGGTGTACTCAGAGGATAAGAGTCAAAGGATTAGATGATGAAATCAAAGAATTGGATGCTTGAAATCGAGATTTTGGAGACAGTGCTGTTATTATTAGTGAGGTCTACTGTATAATCATAGGACAGGATTGATGAATGAACACATTGGTTAAATAACAATTTACAAAAAATTTTTCTTCTATAAGAAATGATATAATAAATTATGTGCTATTTTATAACAAGATTGAAAATTATTCCTTAAAAATTTTAAATGCCCTTAAATTTAGTTATTTACTAATCTAGATTTTAGAATATCCAGTCTGTGCTTGTAATCTCTTCAATTCCTTCCCTTAGGCCATGAGAATCTCATCAAAACCATATAAACTTTCCCTAAAAAATGCTTATATACAAAATAAGCACATACACAAAATTTCAGGAGATTCAAATGCCTTCTGAAATTTATCATTGGATCCCTTAGGGTGAAAGTATTAGGATGTTAGGGTACAGATTTTCAGGATCACACTTTTCTAGTAGCTTCTAACTGCATCTGAACCTGCCATTTTGAATTTTAAGCATTAGATGTAAGATGGCAAAGGCACTTTAGTGGTAGAAACCTTCAAAATAGTTAAATTGCTGTATTTAAGCCATCTTTTACCTGATGAGAATTCTCCTTAGAGACAAGGGCATACTGAAATAGATTTTCCTTCTCAGTTCCCTCTCAGAGGATTCCAAATTAAACTGAACTCTTAAAATGAAGCTAGAAAATACTAAGGCCACTAACAAATCCAAGAAGGTTTATTTTGCCCAACTAAAGAGACTTGGCAGCTTTATATGTCAAGCCCAAGGTATATATTTATCTTACTTCCTAGTTAAGATTTCCATGAGTCCTCCTCTACCTCTTGTGGCTTGTAAAGGAGGCAACTTACCTAAAGATGTTCTGGGCTATCACCTACTTTTTAATACTGTGTCTTTTATTGGGGTGTGTGTGTGTGTGTGTGTGTATGCATATGTGTGTGATGTAGGCAACTCATATGTTTCAGTTTCCTCATTCATAACAGATTACCTATCCTACCTAGTGAGTGTGAAAGAGATAATGTGAATGTTCATTCAGCACATATAGAATACTATCAAAAGCAGAAAAATAATGTTATATAATTTATTCTAACATAATCACATTGTCAAATTGGCCTTCTTGAGAACATAGCATCTTGGGCCTGTATGCCATAGGTAAACATAGCATCTTGAGCCTGTATGCCATAGGGCGTGTATGCCATATGCCATAGGCCTGTATGCCTGTATGTCATCTTGGGCCTGTATGCCATAGCATCTTGGGCCTGTATGCCATCTTGGGCCTGTATGCCAAAGTATGAGAATATTGTAAATGACACTCATATTGAAAATCCAAATATTTCTAAAGAAATCACCTTATTTACCACTAGAAGCCTTTATGTTAAAAAGGTTGAACATTGGTCAAATAGCTAGTGATTTTGTTTTATTCATTATTCATTATTTTAAAGTTGGCAGATTAGTTAGCAAATCAGTTGCAAATGATGTGGAAAATCTACTGCTTCTGAAATTGTGTGAGACTGCATTAAAAATCAAATTTAATAAGTCAATGGATATGTCTATTAGATACTTAATTTATTAACTGCTATCCTCTGTAAACACTATCAGAGATATAGACTGAAAAAAAAATCCATGTTCTCAACAAGCATGTGATTTATTTGGGTATAAAAAGTCAAATATAAAGCTTACTTGTTTAAAATTTATTAATAAAGACATTATAGGAAATCGTACTTTACCTTAATTACACAGATTGTACAAGACATAGTATTTCATGAGGAGAATTTCCTCTGGGTTATAGTAGTTATACTGGATTCATTAGTAAATTCATTTCTTTAAAATTTTTTAGTTAAGTGCCTGCTATAATGTTAGGCATTATGCTAGGTCTTATGTTAGATGTTGGGAATAAAAAGGTAAATAAGACAGAGGTTGTCAAGAACTGAGAATTTTCTGAGATTTTACCTTATTTGGGAACTAGTGAATCATCCTGCCACAGTTTCATGGACAATGGGTATGAGACTCCTGGTCTGGGTGAAAGTCTTTATACTTATGGCACACCAAGAAGAAGGAGCTTCACTTTTGGGTGAGTTTCCCTTGTACTCCAAGTCCCACTGGGGTGACATGAAGGGGCCCAAATAGATGCTGCACAGGTAATGAGTTTATATCATAGCTGAGGAACCCTGGGCTTGGGCACCCCGAATCATTTGCTATGGGCAGTGAGCAAATCCATCTGCCCTCTGCTCTGGAAGGAGACATTCATTATACTGGTCAGTAAGCAACCCTTCCCTCAAGTTTATGAGGAGATACTAATATTCCAAGGCTGTTTACCAAACAAACATTCTGAAAAAGACAGTCCAGAACAAAATACAGCCATCAGGGCCTGTATTAGTTTTCTATTGCTATGCAACAAATTACCACACATTTAGTGGGTCAGAACTTACTTATAATCTTGGGGTCAGAAGTCTGGGCATGGTAACAAGGTCCTTTGCTCTAAGTCTCATTGGCTGAATTCAAGGTGTCAGCCAGATTGAGTTCTTTTCTGGAGCTCAGGGTCTTCTTCCAGGATCACTTGGTTGTTGTCAGAATTCAGGTACTTACAGTTGTAGGACTGAGGTCTCCATCTTCTTACTGTCCAGCATCTAGCTTCTTGAGGTCAAATTCTAGAGGTCACCCACAGTTGCTTGGCATATTGCCCTACTACAGTTCATATATATATATATATATATATATATATATATATATATATATATGTATATATATCATGGTGGCTTACTTTTTTAAGGCCAGCAGGAGACTCTGTCTTTCCAGTCTGCTAAAATGGAGTTTTATACATAATCATGGGAGTGACTATTCCATCATCTTTGCCATATAGCATAACCTAACTAACGGGTGATTATTCCATTACTTTTGCCATATTCTATTGGTTAGAAGCAAGTCATAGTTTTTTCTTGTCCTCAAGGGGAGGGGATTATATAGGAGTGTGACTCATTGGGGGATCACTTAAGGATGATCAGAAGATCATAAGAAATTCATAAAAATGAGAGGCTAATATGGAATTACCTTCCAACAGACATACACCTTGATAAAGGGAAGCTTACAATCTACTGGTCTTTCTGATCTTCCTATAGACAGATTATATATAATCATAAATAAACACATATATAAATTTGGTAATTAAGAATGGTGATAAATGATACTAAAGAAATAAACTAAGAGTTTGATAAAAAAATAGAGAAACGATTTTGGAGATTTAAGATGTTCTTTGAGAATGGATAGGCTTTAGACAGTGGGAGAAGATTATGAGTAATTGGAATGATAGACAGAAAAGAGAAACAAAATTGCAAGGTTTCTTGGGGGCACTCAGTGAGTGCCTAAGTTATATTGAAGCATAACTATTGAAAAGATGAGTAGTTGCAATAAGGATTGGTGGGTACTTGACAGGCTGTAGAGTTTTGACTTTATGGTATAAGCAGTAAGAAGGCTAAGGAAGTTGGAATGGAGGAAGAAAGTATGATTAAGGGAATAACATATTTTTCTGTTTTATTTAAAAAAAATTTTTATTGGAGAATAGTTGATGAAGGGAATGCTATTTAAATATTTAAACATAAGCTTGGTTTTCTTGGATAGTAAGATACCCAAGCAGAAATATTCAGTAAGTAAGTAATTAGAAATGGTGATGGGAACTCTGGAAGAAAGTAAAGTGTAGATCTGAACACTAGGTGTAGAATGTGGATTTCCATGGGATTAAGGAACCTACAAAAAGAAGTGTATAGAAAATAGAAGGATAAAGGTTAAATTGTTCAGCACAGGAGGAAGCTGAGTAAGCAAAACTGATGGTGAAGGTACTCGGAGGACCAGGCTAATGCAGTGCTATAAAAAACAAGGAAACAAATGAAAGAAATGATGTGGACAATCATTTGGAGAATTTAGAGAATCTCTGATTATATTTCAAAGTATTATGTGAGTTGAGTAGGGTAGATTTTCACTAGAGACAATTCTAAAAAAGGGTTGGCGAAGGAAGTAGAAACAGTAGGAATGGACCACTTTTTCTAGAAATTTATCAGGGAATAAAGAAATTGGCAAATAGATAGGACTGCTGAGATCACTGTGATTGTGAAAGGGTGAAAATACACATATTTGAAAGTGCTTTGTAGAGACACTTACTTAATGCCAAATAAAATGGTGTCCTTTATCAGCTGATTCTTAGAAACCCACATAGTATAGAGAAAAAAATGGACCTGCAGAAACTGTTCACTCAAAAATTTTGTATAAAATTAAAATATTTTTGATTATGTGTTATTGATATTACTTTGTTTTTATATTCTAACATTTAAAATTAATTTTTGAAAAGTTAAACAAATATCCTATATAACACTGAGGTACTGAATACAAGGATTTATTCAAAGTCCTTAATAAAATTACAGCCCATTATTAACAACACACACATGTACACACACATGGCCATGCACGCATGTATATAATAGTTGAGCACATCAGAAAACAGTGTGAAGAATGAATTCATTTCTGTAAAAATTGAATACACATACATATATATTTTTGCTTATATTGAATGTCTGTAAAACTATAAAGTATTTGGTTACATCTTCTGGAGAATAAGAGGAAGAGGTGTTTTCCTTTTTCCTTTACACCTTATATTTAATAATAGGCATAGTAAACATAAGTCTAAAGAAATGTAATAGTAAAAATAACTTTTAAAATCAAGTTGTTATAAGTAAAAAACTTACAAGGGTCTAAATTAGAGTAGTGTTTTATATAGTTTGGTGAGAGGAAGAATCAAATTTTGTTGATTTTAATATTTAGGAAGTGGACTTGGTAGGGTGAAGTGACATTGTTGACGAGATGGGTAAAGAAGATTTGCAGTTCATGACATAACTCAGTTTCCTGGTCAGAGAGTATCTTTCACATTGAACAAGCAGGCTTTGGTTAAAATTAATAATTTAACACTATGTAACGCCCTCTTGTTTAATCCAAGAAAATGTACAATGGCCTAAAGGTGAACACATTTTTCGTTGACAAGAGAAACTGGCATTAGCTCAAATTATTTCAGAAATAATTTTTGTGAGTCTGTTATTTTTAATCTAGAAGTTCCACTGGAATGCTAGGGTAAAAAGAATTTCCGATTGCCTAACAGTGGATTTTTTTTCTTTCTTTTTTTAACCTGCCCTACATTCCAGGATTATAGTCAGAAGTTCTTGGGGTAAGACCAACAGTATTTAGTCAATATCATATCCAGTAAAGATGCCTACTGTCTCATATAGGTATGTGTTTAACCTCTTAGAGTATCTATTTTGATTACTTAAGAATAAGCAGGACACAGTTATACTAGGCAGTAATAAAGTGATTTCAGCAGGCAACGTGCACACTTCTACCAAATACCCTAAAGTATTAAATTTATCAATGCTCAGAAACTCATTTTAATTTTCTAACTGAACCTTATCTTTGATCTATAGTTTTTGCTAAATCCCATGGACAGATTCATGCTAATCTAGGAAATAAAGATACTTATTTTTAAAGCATGTTTACTATGTATCCAATTGTAGTTTATTGGAGCTATCTTAAGAAATATATGATTTGCCTAGTTGGAATTCACTACTAGGCACAATTTGTCTTGCATTTTTTAGAATTTCCTAATATGTAGCTTATGGGATATAAATATTTAAAATGAGACTTGAGTTTCCATAGTAGAAAAAAATAAAGAAAATGTTGATGGTTTAACTTTACTTGTAAAAGAAAAAAAGAAAAATAGATGCCATATTTTATTGTGTGTGTGTGTGTGTGTAATATATTTGTGTATTAATATTAGTGTATATGTGACCCTGAAAGTTTTTTTTTTTTTAATTAATTAATTTATTTATTTATGGCTGTGTTGTGTCTTCGTTTCTGTGCGAGGGCTTTCTCCAGTTGCGGCGAGCGGGGGCCACTCTTCATCGCGACGCGCGGGCCTCTCACTATCGCGGCCTCTCTTGTTGCCGAGCACAGGCTCCAGACGCGCAGGCTCAGTAATTGTGGCTCACGGGACCAGTTGCTCCGCGGCATGTGGGATCTTCCCAGACCAGGGCTCGAACCCGTGTTCCCTGCATTGGCAGGCGCATTCTCAACCACTGCGCCACCAGGGAAGCCCCAGACCCTGAAAGTTTTAAAGTGAAATTTATTTTGGATAAAATGTGTGGTAGCATTGTTGCAAATCAGAGCAAAGAGAGTTCTACTATTGCTTTATATTTGTTTCTGAAGAACATCTTCTTTTAATCATTTTCTATAACACATAATTATAGCACATGCCCCACAGTTACTTTCAGAATTGTAGGAGTGCATTGAAAAGTTCATCTTGAGAAAACACATTGTTCTAGTTTCAAATATTTATCATTACTATGCAGCCTTATCTTCAGTTGTGTTGTCTTTTAATAATAGCCATTGTTTATGAAGAGAAAATTATTATATTCAAAATTTCTAGGTGATCTATAAAATCTTCAAAACTAATTCTAAAGCAGTAACTGGAAAATTTGCATACAGTTCAGTACAAAAGTTAAAAGCATTATTGTAGTCTTTTAAAACATATGAAGCCGTGGAGGTTACAAAAACTTATAAAAATTAAATCTACATACACATAGATAATATCTACACACATTGCTTAAGGTATGCTTTCTGTTATGCAATATACACTTTGAGTAACTGAAGTGTTTTTTCTTTCTGGAACAAGAAAAGCAGTTTTATGATTATATTATTTGCCAATTCTGATACAGATTTTATTTCATGATGTTTTCAGTAACCTTTAAAGAAATAGTTCAGTCTTTCAATTTTAGCAGAATCAACTAATTTTCATTCTATGAACGTTTGGAGCCTATTTACCCTTAGCACCTGTCATAAGTATTGCACGGTGGCTACAGTTCAGGCTCGGGATTCAGAGTACCTACGTGCTATCCCACTCTGTCTGTAGCTATGTGACCTTGGCCAAGTCACTTAACCTCTCTGTGTCGCACGTGTTTTCATGTTTACAATATGGTTAATAGCAATAGTACCTGGATTGAGGGTTTGTGGTAAGGATTAAAGACACATAAAGAGATGAAAACATTCCCTAGAATATTTTAATACATACCTGATACTATTTTTGAAATGTTTGAAATATATAAAATGATTAAATGGCTATGAATAATTTATAGCAGCTCATCAGCAATTGTCATATATTTTACACCTAAAAGCATAATTCAAGTCCATTTACCCAAGTTCCAGCTCCTTCACCAGTTGCCCGATGAACATATCTCCTTGAATGGATTCCACCACAATAAACAGATATCAAACATTCACTTCACATCCTAAATTAGTGTTTCTTATCAGATATTTTATTTCTATTAAGTCTCAGTCACTTAAGGGTTAAACCTTGGAGTCATCTTTGACTTACTCATTTCTTTCAGTTAATCTTTGGGGCACGAACAGCAGGCACTTAAATTCATTTACTTTTTCTTTCAGAATCTCTCTCTCTCTCTCTTTCTCTCTCTGCCTGTCTTCCTTTTCCTACCACCCTAGTCAAATTCATTACCACTCATTCCTGGTTTACAGGAGTAGTTCCCTAGTTTGCTTTTTTGTTTTGTTTTTCCAGTCTTGAAACCATCTCCTTTTTTTTTTAATTTATTTTTTGGCTGCGTTGCGTCTTCGTTTCTGCGTGCGGGTTTTTTCTCTAGTTGCTACGAGCGGGGGCTACTCTTCATTGCGGTGTGCGGGCTTCTCATTGCGGTGGCTTCTCTTCCTGCGGAGCACGGGCTCTAGGCGTGCAGGCTTCAGTAGTTGTGGCTCGCGGGCTTAGTTGCTCCGCGGCATGTGGGATCTTCCCAGACCAGGGATCGAACTCGTGTCCCCTGCATTGGCAGGCGGATCCTTAACCACTGCACCATCAGGGAAACCCCTAGTTTGCTTTTTTAATTCAGCTAGATTCATTCACTGCTTCTGGCAAAATCCATGATTGGATGCCTGTTTTATACATTACTTCCCTACACTAAAGCCTCTGTTCTCTTCTGTTCTTTCTATTATGCTAAATCTAAACTTTCTCTGTCCAGTCATAGTATTTCTTCTAATCTAACCCATACCTACACAATACTTTCATCTAGTGCAAACCTGTAGCATTCCCTGTATTGCAAGACCCATGCTCACCCCCACTTCTGTTCTTTGTCATGTATTGTTTATCTCATCAAACATGTCCTCTTGATTCTTTTACCTGGCTATATTCCCAAACTTTAAAGTTCAAGCCATGTTCTAGGTTTTAATTAAGCCATTGTTGCCTATATTACCTTGCCATGGTTTTTTCCTTTTGTGAGTTCTGATTTTATTTATTGGCTATATCATGCTATTTCATGCTTAATGATTTATGGTCAATCTCTTTCAACTAGACCACTTGTCACACCTAGTGATATTTACCTCTTTTGCTTTAATGGCATAACTTTTTTCTCTGACCTATATTTTTATATACTATCTTGCTTAGCCTGAGTCTAAAATTTTGCTGTTTTACATGACTCTGTCTTATGGAATACTCTTTTATGAGCCCCCATCAGTGTTTTATTTTCTCACACAAGCACATTTAACCCTGAGGCTTCAGATCTTTGACTTCATTTGATACTGTCAACTTGTTTTACAAAACAGTCATGCCAATGTCTTCTCACTGTCAACAGTGAATGAGTTCTGATTTTTTTCATCTTTGCAAATATTTCATTTTAAGAGACTAATTTTTGCTGGTCTGGTGGAAGTAAAATTGTATCGCAGTCATTTTGCTTTGCCTTATTTCTATTGAATTTGAATACCTTTCGGTATGGTTACTGTACATTATTTTTTCCTTTTTCATGAAGTGCCTACTAAATTCATTTGCCTGCTCTCTTGATTTTTTAAAGTCTCTTATAGATATTTATGAGTTTAAAAATATATATATTCTGGATACTTATTCCTTTGTAAGTTTTATGTATTGCAAATATTTTCTTATTTTGCAGATTATCTTTTCATGTTCTCAACAGAAATTTATAGTTTCAATACATTCAAATTCATAAGTCTTTTCTCTGTATTTTGTACTTTTTATATAGAAAATCTTCCTTTATCCCAAAGTTTACAGCTATATTCCTGTATTGGTTAGAAAGATTAATGGATTTGGGTTTTATACATAAGTCCTTAATCCATGTAGAATTTTTATGGTGTGGGGAAGAAACTCATTTTACTTGTTCTTCATTTTCTGAAGTGACTTCACCTCTGGCAAAGACAATATGGTATGATATTAAGATAATTACACCAGCATTTTTTCTGTTTGAAATTATTGTATATGTTCTCCCACATCTTAAAAAGGATTTTTGTGTCCTTATATTGCAGGCATGTTTCAGGTAACGAACATATTTGTGATTTACCAATTAAAGTCTTAAATTCTATATTGTACTGAAGATGTAACCCATTTATATTTATCATAATATTATATTTATCATAATCAAATAAATATTTGATTCATGCCTACAATTTTATTTTACACTTTCCTTTTGTACTATTTATTCTATATTTTTTCTTCTTATTTTTACATTTTTGGATTAATTGTATTATTTCCTTTTTTCTTATTTCAATATTTTTCCTTTAGTAGTTTGGACATTATATTTATAATACCTTAGGAAATAGAAATTCTAATGTTCATACTAATTTTAACAAAGTTTAATTAAATGCTAAAATTAATCAGTTTCCTTTCTCTTCTTTGGAACAATACAACCATGATGACTTTCTTCCCAATGTGTATACCATTCTATAATTTAGATGTTATCAATTATATCTAATATTTGCTTGAATTTGCCCATACATTTAACAGTTTCTTTGCCTATCATTTCGTTTAGCATCTAGCCCTTTCCTCTTGATCATTTTCCTTCTGTTTTAAGGATATCCTTTAAAATATTGCTTAGTGAGGGCTTATTGCTAGTAACACTCTGGATTTTTTTTGTCTGAAAATAGGTCTATTTCATGCTTATTCCTGAAAGGCAGTTTCCTTGTGCATATGTTCTAGGCGGACAGTTATTTTTTCTCAGTGCACTCAAGATACAGTTTTACTTTCTTTTGTCTTTCGTTGTTGACAATCAGGCTTACTGCTGCAGTGTTGCAAACCATTTGTTTTTCTCTCTGGCTACTTTCAAGATCTCCCTTTTATTTTTGGTAATAAGCTATTTCATTTTCATGTATTTAGAAGTATATTTCTTTTTTATTTATTCTAACTGAGATTCTTTAGACTTCCTGAATCTGAAGATTCACATTTTTTTTAACAGTTCTGAAACTTACCAGCCATTATATTTTCATTGACCTGTTGCTACCTTATTGATTTATTATGTATAGAATAGAAATCAACCAGAGAGAAGAAAAATTTTTTTAAATGCGATGGCAAAAACCATGTGGAATACAAAAGTGGATTAAAGCATAAGATTTTGTTCAAACAGCTAAGTTACGTTAATAAAATAGGGAAATCGAATAGAGAGATACTAGTTTCTGATTTTCATAAATGTGCTTGCTAGATGAGATGATAGATGTGTTTTTCTGTACCTGAGCTTCATAGCACTAATTAATTAGTTCAATACTTTATTTGAAGAAACTATTTCCAAGTTTAAACCTCCTCAAAAGATTATTTCCCGAAAGCACTACTCAAACCATACACAAACTTGTCTGTGTTTTATACTTTTGAACATTTCATTGCTTATTTCATAAACTATAATATAAACGTTGCCAATATCATTGTACAGCCATATCTACAATTCCACGATATCTCAGGTCTAAAATTGGATTTTAAATGGTATGCAGGCATTTGGAAAAAAGAGTAGACTATATTTTTATTTTGTATGCATCATTATTGCATAGAAAATACACACATAAACCTGTTTTTTTCTAAATGGGTCTTTAGTAGAATATTATAGTTGTTTACATCTGCAAAATCTGTGAATGAGCATGTATTTAGCTATGTTCTTTGAAGACTCAAGATTTATATATATTTTAACTTGTAAGTACAGTTCGAGCATTATGAACATTGTAATAGGTGGTTAAGTAGAAATAAAACAATGTTTAAAATGCATGTACCTAGTGTGGTGTTCAGGGTATTAAACCTCTCAGATCCCCCTTCTAAAAAGAAGATAGTGGGTTCAGATACACATATAACATTGCTTTTTACTACATGGAATTTAAAGGGTTTTTGTTTGTTTTTTACATTTATAGTTATATTTAAGGCTTGATGTTTTATTGACTAGATAGCAAATGCAAATTATTCTTAATATGAGAAATATGCAGAGTCATTACAAATCTTTGGAAGTGCTTATAGATAATCCCTCTCCTGATATGTCATTTTGTGCAAATATGGTTTATGGGCATTATATGTGAATTAGCTTAAAGCACATATCCGCAATTCAGACAAATTAAAATATTTCAAACAGAAATATAGTCAGTTCCTTTGTAAAGAAAAAGATATTTGAGTTCTTTTTTGAATTCTTGTGCCTTATCTTACAGGTACAGATTTGTCTTCAAATATTGTTCTTTTGGGATAGAATATCTCATTATCTTATTACATATTTAAATTTCCACTCATAATTATCTGATGAGTTAAATAATATTTTAAAAGAATTCTTGTTTAAGAGTACACATCTAAAAGTTGGGAAAATCTTTGTATGAAAACATATATTTGAAATTTTTCTAAAAGGATGTACCTACAACTTGCATTTCAAACTTGCCATTGTTAGTGGCCTCAAATCTACTCTTGCTTAAATTATTTGTAGAAGCTAAGGGAATGTTCAAGAGAGTCAACTTAGTTTTGGAAACTGAGAGGACAAAAGGCAGAGCAAATATAAGAAAAAAAAAGAGGTGCTTAGAAAAATATTGCCTACATGAATTTTTTTGGAAGGGCACTTTATATATTTTGACCCCTTGATTCCTTCATTCATTCATGCTGCAATTCAAAAATATTTATTTTTACCTTCTATTTGCCATACTCTATTAAAAGCATAGGTAGATATTAATTCTTACCCTAAGGAAGAGTAGTAGCAGATAACATAGCACTGCTGAAGTCAATATTTTACATTCAATGACTGCTTGTTTTAATTCTGTGTCATCTGATCTTTAGATAAAATCACTCTTATTTCTAACTAAGAAAGGCTACCAGTACCTTTTTTACCCTCTCAGTCTGTCAGAGAAACATTATACCAACCAGACGGAGTTAAACAGGCAAGGAAAACTTTATTCAAGACTATTGCAGTAGAGGTCAAGACTATTGACATAGTCAAGAGGGATTGGACTCAACTCCATGGAAATGACAGGCAGAAAAGTTTTAACCAATAAGGAGTTTTAAGTACTGAGATGAGCTAGTGGAAAAGTATTGGAGTACATTAGGATGAGGTTGGTCAATGTGATGCTTTCCTTTTTTTTTGATTTTATAATTACGTTTCAAAGGGATGTTTCTCAGATCTTTGAAGGGAAAGATCTTCTTGGCTTGTAAAACTAACAGGAGTCTGGGAAAAAATTTACATCTCAAAGGGAGAGAGAAAGAATTTACAATTGCAAGTTTTCTAAAGTAAATGTTCTAACAGAAAGGGAGGTCGGGCGCCTATAGTTAGGAAGAAATCTGTTTAAAATTTAATCACTGGCTGAATAACATTCCATTGTATATATGTACCAAATCTTCTTTATCCATTCATCTGTCAATGGACATTTAGGTTGCTTCCACATCTTGGCTATTGTAAACAGTGCTGCAATGAACATTGGGGTACATGTATCCTTTCAAACCATGTAAATGGGAAAAGAATTTGAAAAAGAATAGAGACATATATATGTATAACTGAATCACTTTGCTGTACACCTGAAACTAACACAACATTGTTAATCAACTATACTCCAATATTAAATAAAAATTTAAAAAAAAGAAAGTCTAGGTAGCTAAAAAAAATTAGTCAAGCCAAGGGGAACATTAAGACCATCTTGCCAATTGTACTGAATTAAACCTTGAACACAATTAATAGCAGCTGAAAATGAAGAACTGAATTCAAGATGGCCCAGGACTGAGTCCAAGAATCAATGCATTAGCATTAATCTTGAGAATTAAATTGCCCTAGGAATAAGACACTTGTTTAATATGTACATATTAATTGGAAAATAAAAAGGAGATTTTAGAGAATATTTCAAAGGTTGGATTTTTTTAGGGAAGCTGAAACTAATCCCCAATCCTTATCAAGTTCCTCTATTTCTAGTTCTGCTGATGTGTACCCAAGGGATCTGTGCTGTGTTTTACTTTCTTTGCATGTAATAAACGGCATTTCCCATTGCCTCTATTCAGCAACCTTATTTCCCAGAATCCAGTCTTTATATGCAGGCAGTTAATTTTAATTAAGCCCTGGAGGAATTCTGTGTTTTATTGTACATTGGCTACCGTGTAGAACTGCATCTTTTAGTTAGAGTAACACTGAGTTGTATTGTCAACTCTCCCTATTGGTGTGCACTAGGTATATTTTGTTCTAGCATTTACTTAAAATGCTGGTTCCAATTTTTAGAGGTAAATGTTTCTGCCTTTGTTGGAAAAAAATATCTAAAATAAGCCTTTCCTAATCATTTACAAGAGAAGAATTGATCAGGTACAAAACCATCAAGGTCTTGTTAAATTGCATTTACTTCAACTGTTTGTGTGTGTGTGTGTGTGTGTGTGTGTGTGTGTGTGTATTTCTGGCAAAGTAGAAAATCTCTTCAAAGGAGGTAAGTATAGACACCTAAAATTAGCTATCTTCTGATATCCACGTTTTCTTAAGAAATACAGCAAAATCCCTTGATGTTTCCTCACCTCCAATTATAATTCTAACAGTATTCTATAAGCACTTAAAATTCTTACAAGTTTTATATTTAGTATCTTAAGTGGTTGGAAATGCAAAAAACTTTTCTTCTACCCTAATTGTTCATGACACATTTAATTTAAAAAATCGTCTTCTTTGTTTGAAAATGGGAGTTCATTTAGAATTATGTCTGCTATTATAGAAGCCAGTGCAAATAAGTATGGCATTATTTTTGTTGATGCTGGGAAAAAAGAGAATCTATACTGCCTTTCAGATTTACTGCTTTTGATAGAAATGAATTGAGTTGGTGTGCTGTATTTTGATTCAATTTAAAAAATCCTTGATATATTACTGCTGTAGGCAAAGGTATATGAAACTGATAAAAAAATTATTTTTATTGATTCAGCAATTCTTTTTATTTTCTTGAAAACATGTTTCTTCCAGATAAATAGCATGCTTTTTTCCTAATAACATCATTGGAATGAAAGATGCTTAAAGATATAGGCTCTCTTGCTGTCACTTAAATTGTCTCCCAAGGAAACATATTTTATGATTTTAGTCTTATGTTAAATACTTAAGATTTTTTTTTAATAACCTCACTAAACTCTCAAGGAAATTGCCATAAATGTAGATATAGGTTTTAAAGGACACAACGTGAAAAGACAAGGACTTGGTATTCTTCAGGAGCCTCTGAAATTCATCACTCCTTGTGTGTCATGCATTTTATTGCCTCCAGGAAAGCAGGGACCTTGATTTGAAGGACATTTTCTGGCTCTTTAATAGATGTTGATCATTCAGGGCACTGGAAGAATTGAACAATTTTCAATACTATTTTTTCCCTTTATTTGACTCAATTATGAAGCAACACTTTCTATCTCTAGTGAGTTAAATTTCCCCAATGACATAGTTTTAGAGATTTTTCTGGATTATTATACTTTGATGGTTTGTTTCTTTCTAGTACTATTGGTTTGCTGAAATGCAGCTGTTTCTATTCCTGATACAAAGAATAAAATTGTACTGCAGGTGCCAAGGAGTAAAATATCCTAGTTAGCATTCTGAAAGCTCATCTGCATAATGTAATGATGTAAATGATGCAGAGTAACATCTTAATTGCAGGTGTTCTTCTGAGGTTGAAAAGTAGGTCAGTGTCATCTACCTTAAGATCTTAGAGAAGCGGAAGGACTTTGCTGAAACGAAGAAAAAGTAACTTTGTTGAGTGATTAAGAAATTAGGAAAATCACTGGAATTCCCTGGCAGTCCAGTGGATAGGACACGGCGCTTTCACTGCCGTGGCCCAGGTTCAATCCCTGGTCGGAGAACTAAGATCCTGCAAGCCTCGTGGAATGGCCAAAAGAAAAAAAAAGTTAGGAAAATCAGTTTATTATGTCTTTGTCAATGCAAATGGAATTTTTCACTATACTAATATTTAATTAGTATGACATGTTTTTTCCATCAGTGTTGATGTTGTGTACTGGAACTTCAGTCACATGAAGAACATACACTTTCTAAAAATGCTAATTTCATATTTTATCTCAACTTCTGCTTATAAGCTAAGATTCAGATTAATTTTTGAACAAAAACGTAATTAATAAAATTGGCATAACAAACAGAACCGCATTTACATTTCTTGTAGCTATGAAATTGTTAGTTTTGATTATCAGGTAACATTCAAATAGCTAAAAAATAAAGCCTCCCATGTTAGTTTAGATCTATTTTTAATTCATGTTAGTTTTGATCTATTTTTCTATTCGTTATATTTTACACAATTCTTAAAACATCTTTGTTTTTTTCTTTTCTTATAATTTCTGGTATACGATGCATTCCATACTTCATTTGCATACCACATCTTCACATTATTGAACATATTTGAATTTGCAGTCTTCAAAATTAACATCTGTTTCTCATTAATCAATTTTCATTTCCTCAGGTGTTAATGATGTAATTACCGTCAGGTGTACAAGTCCGGCTTCATGTATTCTTATTAGTACAACATCACGTTATCACTTTTGCTATTTGGCTCTAATTGCATTTTCTACATAAACTTTCTGTAGGACTTCTTTTTGCATTAACCTTATTATATACACTGCAATTTGCAGAAATGTTAGTGTTTTAAAAGAAAAACTTATTACACACTCCTTCTCAAGGAAAAAAAACCCATAATTTTATTTCTATTTCTGTATCTGTAACCCTCATCCTTCCTATATTTTACTTAAAGAAAAATGTTATTTATTTATAGCTCTTTACATGATTTAATGGATGTACCTTTGTAGTTCTTAAGATGATTGTTTTAAGTTGTTTTCTCAAAAGAAACCCCTGTTCATTTCCATGAATATATTTTCTTTTTATCCCAATTATTTATTTCTCCATCCCTTCATCCCTCCTTCCACCCCTTCATTCATTCATCCATCCATCCATATGCATGATCTTTTAGGAGTAATGGTAGTTTGCTCATACTGCCTTGTTTGTACATATATCAATTCTTTGGCTGAGTATTTGACAAGTTATAAATGATTCTTAGAAAACACATATCCTCATTAACTGATTCCCATTACACATTTGTCCTGAAAAGTGTTTTCAGGTGCATCCTCACTCAAAACAGTAATCTCTTATGAGTCTTATTTTCTATCTTATTTTCTATCATTATTTCTATTAAAATAATGCCAATCCAGATTATTCCTTATTCATTTGTCAATGTCTATTTCACCATTCTTTTCCTTTCTTTGGAGTATGACTTGGAGAATAGAAATGGATTCTCAATTTTGTGCTTCTGAAACTTTTTAGTTTTTTTTACCCAGGATCTGACATCATATGTTCATGTTTTATGTGAGAAAAAAAAAACAAACCAAAAGAATTCTCCTAATTAGAAGAATATCTCTTTGATTTGATTGGTTCAATTTGGCATTTTCTTTTCTTTAAATTTACTGTTTTTTAGAGCAAGTCACTTAAATAACTTCTATACTATTATATGTTATACTTATAAAAATATATTATCATATCATATTGATAATTTTAACTTGTTAGGAAGTGACTTATAATTGATTTAAAAATCACTGGAGTTGCTAAGTAAGGGAAGAATTGTAGAGTAGAAGTGCATAGGCCAACTTTGGAGATTATCAGGTCCACCAAAACTTGCTCATGGATTGAATGGGGTGATAAGGGAAATGAAGGATCAAAAATGTCTCCTTGGGTTTTGGTTGAACTAGTGGCTGGATGTGGTATCATTTATTGACATGAGAAACACTATTTTGTATGTGTTCTGGGAGAGAATTTAATTTTGGAGATACTAAGTTCTAGATGACTATTAAGATTTCTACTTCTGCAAACAATGGTAACTTTTCTTCTACTTGTCCAATACTCCTTATATCTATTTACAGTGTTTAATTCATTGATCAAAATTAATAGAACAATGTTAACTGCAGTCATCTTGGCTTGTTATGAAGATCAATACTAAGAATGATGTTGGCTATTGATTATAGGGAATTCATGTTAACGTTTATTTTAATTCTTAAAAAAAATACTTTAAACCCTATGGGTTATATTTATGACAACTTTTCATCATTCAATGAAACAATGATATGATTTTTATTTTTGATTTAGAAAGTTCAGATAATTGTCCTTTTTAACTTACATTTTAATATTATCAATTTCCTAACAAAAATTATGTTTGTATTTTGGGTATAAAATTATATATTGCTGAATGGAATTTTTCTTTTGGATTTTACCATGAATATTATAGATATTGATGTATAGTACTGTTTTTGCATGAAATAATATCAGGTTTAAATAGATTTCATGAGATAATTTAACAAACTTTCCATCTTTGTTATTATAGAAATTAATTTTTTTCTTGAGTACTTGTAAAAATGAAAATGTAAAATAACTTGCACCCAGACTTTTTTAGTATGTTTTTTTATCTTTGGCCAAATTTGCTTGTATAAGTTTCCACAGCTTATTATTTTCAAAGTACAGTGATTTGTGCTTTTAAAATTTTCATCATGATTCAATAAACTCTTCAAAATTTATTCTAAAATTTTTAAATAATTGTGAGTTTCTTGTTTACACTTTTATTGTTCATATTTATTGTGCTGTGATCATTGAATGAAGGTTTTAGAATTTCCTATTTGTAATTTTGTCTTTTTATGACTGAGCACATGATCAATTTTTGTGAATATTAGCTAATAATTTGAAATATATTTTTCTACTTTTGCATATAACATTTTATTAATTATTGCTTTTCCATTTAGGTCTTTTGTGTTCTTATTTTTTTTGCATGTTTTACTATAAACTGATACTGATTTTTAACATTTTTCATTATTATTTTTTCTTGTAATGTATCCTTATATTTCTAATCATTTTTGCCTAATGGGTTTTGTTCTGTTTTACCATATTTAAGTTTACAGATTTTTCTTTTATTGCTTCACAGTTAATATAATAGGGTTCAATCTGCTGTCAATGTCTTTTGCTTTGCTTTTCTTTCTTCCTTCTCTTTTGCCTTCCTTTTCTTTCCCTCTGTCTTTCCCTCTGAATACTACTGTGGGTTTGAGGATTTTTATTTATGCAATGTTTTCAAACTACTGATTTTTTCAAACCACCAATTTTCTTTTTTTTAGTTGAGGAAAGAAGTTTTTATTAAGAAATAGAAGACATTTTTAAAGATTAGTAAAGAATTACATTTTTTCACTGCAGGCCAGTTATTCCAAATGTTTATAATGCTTACCTCTGGTTGGTGAGATTATGGTTTAAGTTTTTTCTTTATACTTTCTCTTGTGCTACCAACTGTCTTTTTTAACAATCAAAATTTTTGCAGATGTGTCCAGTAAAAGGCAGTTCAACCAAGCTTCTAGGTCCTTTTGACATCCCTTGTTTTATAATGCCCACTATACAATTCTTTATCAATTCATTGATATTTTATAACTCTATTATTATCAGTGGGGTTTTGACTTGAAAAGTTCATTCACAAAGCCATGAACTATAACAGTTGAAATATCTCCAAACTGTTACAGACATAGATAATTAGATTTTTTGGATCTTCTTAATTTTGAATTGATCTCATGATTTTTTTCTTATTCTTTGTTCAATCTGTCTTTAGGAATATACATTGATTTTCTCCCCTGTTTTAAGCACTTCAATCCATATCTAGGCTTTTGATTCTAAAAAAGCCAAATTTTTATAATATTTTAAAATTTACAGAAAAATTGTGAAGTTAGTACAGTGTTCCCATAATCCGTATACCCAGTTGTCCCTATTATTAACATCTTACATTAGTAGGTGTATTTGTTACAATTAGCAAACCAATACTTATATAGTTAACCAAACAAGTCCATATTTTATTCAGATTTCTTTAGTTTTTAACTCAATGTCTTTTTCTGTCTCAGGATCTCATCCAGGATACTGCATTACATGAAGTCATTATGTCTTCCTAGACTCCTCTTAGCTGTGACAATTTCTCATACTTTCCTTGATTTTCATGACATTAACAGTTTTGAGGAGTATTGTTCAGGTACTTTGTAAAATATCCCTCTATTGACATTTGCCTGATGTTTTCTCATGTTTAGTTTGAGGTTATGGGTTTTAGGGAATAAGACCGTAAAGACAAAATGCCATTTTATCACATTTTGTCAAGGGTACATATTATCAGCATGACATTATCCTTAATGTCGAGCTTTGTCACTGGCTGAGGTAGTGTTTGTCAGGTTTCTCCACTATAAAGTTATTCCTTTCCGCCTCCCCCACTTCCATAACATACTCTTTGGAAAGATATCACTATGCATAGCCCACACTTTAGACATGAGGAGTTGTGCTCAACTTCCTTGAGGGTGGAGTATCTACATAACATTATTTGGAATTTTTCTGCATTGGAGATTTGTATCTTCTCCACTTACGTACTTTTCATTATTTATTTGTACCAATTCAGACTCATTCATATGTTTTAATTGATTTTTTGCTCACATTGTTCCAGCTTTGGCCATTGAGAGCACTTTCAGTTTGCTCTTGTGTCTGACATACTCTCATCAATGTGTGGGTGTGTGTGTGTGTTGAAAACTTCCTTATTTTATGGTGCTACAAAATTCTCCAGGTTCGTCCTGTATATTTCTTGCTCTAGACCCAGAATCAGCTATTTCTTCAAAGACCCTAGTTCCCTTTATCGGCTTAGGCTTATTGTTAATAAAACAATGGGTTTACTCCTCAGTTTTATGCACTTTCTGGGTAACGTTTGCTATATATGACCTGATCTGCTTTGCTTGATATCCTTCTGAGTGAGGACTTCAGTTGTCAATTCCAGGATAGACAAATGTCTCCCAGGACTGTAGAAGAAACCCTCATATCTAAAAGGGGCTCTTCTCCTGAAAAACAGAGTGCCTGAAAAATCAAGGGGAGACAGAAATTCAGCCCAAAGTGAAATTTTTTTCATAGATTCAATGCAAAATGTGTTGAGAAATGGGGTAAAAGTATTTCTTTTAAGATGAGTATAAAGAAAATAAGATTTTAGTGTAAGGGCACTGTACAAAAGAGAGCCATTGGATAAAGAAAGGATGGTGACTAAGGCAGTTCAGTTTTCTAGAGGTGTGGATTCTTCCTTGTGTTCATAAAATTAGGGATCCAAATCATATAATAACTTAGTATTAATATTTTAATGAATACTCTCTAATGACAGATGTGGAAGAAGATACTTTGGATAAAATATATCTTGGAAAAGCAAAATTAACTATGTAGAAGAATATTCAGAAGGAACAATTTAATTATTCTTATCAAGCTGTCTAGAAGGAAACATGTTTCCGAAATATCCCATGCTGACATAATTTGGAAAAGAAAAGTTTACAAAGTCCGTTAGGCTGATAAATACAAATGCTATCAAAGACAGTGGAGAGGTACTAAACTTAGCAAAAATATGTAAACTGTAATGTATTTGCAGACTATTGATGTGTTTGGAAAATTCATATATAGTGTTAATAATTTTATAAATAATGATATTGTTTATATCATAATATTTCTGTGACAAATAAATGACATTATGGATTTAAATTCTGGGCTTATGGTAAACACTGAATAAATTAGCCATCATTATTATTAGAAATAGTATCAGTAGTAGTAAAATTAGTATTCATAAAAAAAGCAGGTACTTCTGACCCTTTTCATCTAATAGAAAATGTAAAGTTTTAAACCAAAAATTTATTGTTAGATTATAAGTGGTTCAGTAGGGTCTCATTTTTCGTGTATGTGTTTTATAAATGAAGGGATTATATTGTTTCATTTTTTGGTAATGAGTTATAATAGATTGTCTAAAATGATTACACAGGGTTAGATAATCGAAGGTACTCACAAGACTCTGTTGAGTGTACAAACATAAGGCTTTAATAAAAATGAACAATATGGTAAAGAAAGAGAAAGAAAACACAGGCAAACATCAAGGGCCCTAGAAACTTACAGGTGCAGCTCTCCAGTTCCTTTCTTGGTCACACAGGATGTACTTTGTCTCTGAACTGTGAGCCATGGAGATACGTGTGAAGAATCTTGGTTTCTGAATAGCTTGGGCAAAGGTTTCCAGCAGGGTCTTTTACACCCCACCAGTCACGAAGCTGCATCAGGTTGTGCAACAGGTTTAACTGGGTTTAATCTATCTATCCATAGATTCCTAAACAATGTAGACAAATGAGACCCACATATTGCCTGAAGAATTTCAAACTTTAAGCAGCATACTGTAAATCACTAGCTAGCTAAGTCACCTCATCCTTATCTCAGCTAAGGTCAGGAGTCAAGGTAAAGCAAAGAGAATCTGAAATCCAACTGTATGATAACTCTGTCATATGCAGTGGTTGGTAACAATTTCTTCTCTCCCTGCATATACATGCCTCTTTCCCTATTAAGAGGACTATTTCCCCTCCACTCTCTTCTGAGCTGGACTTTTGACTTGCTTTGGCCAGTAAAATTTGGTTGAAGTAACATTGTGCGAGTTTCAGCTAGGACACCTAGTGGTTTCCACTTATGCTTACTTGCTACTCTGAGCTTCCATATAGAGAAGTCCAGGCAAACCTCTTAGAGGAAGAGGCCCTGGAGAATAAAAGAGAACATAAAAAGAGAGATCACATGGAGAAACAACAAAGGATCTCGGCTGACAACCAACATCAATACTCTAGGCAAGTGAATAAGGCCTTGAATCTTCAATCTCTAATTGAGCCATAAGAGCCAATAGCAGGTGGAATAGAGAAAAGTGTCATACTGAGCCCTGCCCTAATTCTTTACCCACAAATCTGTGAGCAAGGAAATAGTGGCTGTTAAAGCTAGTAAGTATTGGAATGATTTGTTGGGCAGCATAATCAAAGTGAAATCTAGTATATTATGATTTAAATGTACCAATTTATAGTTTCATGTATCAATATATAGTTTAATGTTTAAATGCTAATACTGGCACTATATGATCTGCAAAGTCTCTTCCTAAGAAATGTAATTATTGTCCAAGTTTGGGCAAAGACCTTACCACTTTAGTGATTTCACAGTTAAAAGTGAAATGACCAGATAAATCATTGTAAAGTGAATTAAAGAAAAATTCTGTTTTTCCTTATGAGAAAAGGAAAACAGTTCTAGAAGGGAAAAAAAATATAGAAGTATTAAAAGTTTCCAAGTGACACTGGCATTGAATCTGGATGTCTTTCACACACATACATACACACACATACATACACACATACACACACATAAACACACAACTTAACTTACCTCATGATAATGAAGAGAGTATTGTTTACAAATGGAAACAAATTTCAAAAAGAGAATTTAATCATACACTATCTTAGATGCTTAAAAAATCACTTGGTTTGTATCTATTTTGTTTGCTATGGAGACACTAAGTATATGTTAAATTTTCACAAAATATTAACAGGCGTACTGGACTTTGACATCTAGTTTTGGTTTGGAGTGATTTTTCTGCTACTCCAGGTGTTTCTTACTCTTATTCTTACTCTTAGAACCGTAAGAAATGTCTCTGTTCTACAATGCTAGTTTATGGTGAAGGTATTTTGAGGCAAACTAAGCCTGATTACAGTCCAGTAAATGAAACTACCAAGTCAATGCAAAGTCTTCACTACAACAGATTTTTTTGTCCTACGATGATTTTTTTCCACATTGTTCAGTGCAGAAACAACCTAATAACTTCTTTCCTGTAGCTGAGTAAGCAGTTGTGTGGTTATTCTCATGTTTTTAAAATATCTCCAAAGGCTCCACCTTTAGATGAAGTTTAAATAGTCTGTAAAAAACACTAACAAAGGGAAAACACAAAATGTGGTTTTCCCTCCTGAGGTAAAAACTGGGCAAACACATACTGTGCAAAAATAATACATATGTACGTCTCTTTTAAAAACAATACAATATTCCACAAACCCAGAGTCTTTGAATAAGAATAGGCTTTTGCCCACTGGGATGCTAAATTTGCATATCACTGGCCAAGTGCAGCACAGGCGCCAAGGGTGATTTCTGGATGAAGGTGTCACCTGTGAAGTGACAAAAATTGACTCTTTGCATGTCTACTTCCCTCCTGCTGGTAACTAAGTAATACTGTTACTTGGCTGATTTCCTAATAAACTACAGGTGGGCGGGTGTTGAGGTTGTGCCATTACAAATCATCGTCTGTTAGATCAAAGTGCAGAGGGAAGAACAGCAGGTGTGCAGTATTAATAGCTACATTTATCTCCCCAGTCACTTAATAATTGCTTCTTGTGTGGCTTCCTTGTAGCACTGCATTTCATGGACTCCAAAAGCATTTTGATGAAGCTTAATGGGTTCCATGCTGGCAGAGTTCTCATGTGCTAAGTGTTGGGTGTGTGTGTTTCATTTCCTAATGAAGCACTGGTGTATCAAACAGATATAGGGAACCACTTGTGAGTGAGTTATCATTCATGTTGCTCTTCTGTGAGCAGATATTAGTGTTTGCCTTTATATTTTTAATGTGTGCTTGAAAATAAAATTATATATTCATCCTATTTTTATAAATATTTTCCCATATAAATATTTATAAATGTTGCTGACATTTATCAATTGCCTTCTGTATATCAACCAGATACTTATTTAGGCTTTTATATATGTATAGTTTTAGAAGAATTCTTTTGTGTAGATTATTATATAATTTTAAGCAATAGTATCATTGGCTATAATTGTAATCAAGTATTGAAGAATAGCAGGCTAAAATTGTTTGCCTTTTCCATCTTGAGAGACTTAAAAGTTTAATTATAGCATCCTACTGGATGAGGAAAACCTTTTATAGTTATAGGCAAATAGAAGATATAGAGCACAGGGTTCAATTTTGGAAATTTTGGTAGTTTTCTAGTTCTATGTGCAATAATATATTAGTGGCTGAATTTTCCAGTGTATATTCTGATTCTGATATAAAACTTAAACTGCATTTGATTATGTGTGTATTTGCATGTGTTTTTGTATTTTACAAAATCAATAGAAAGCCTAGGAGAGGAAAACAGGATGGGGAAACATTGTGAGATGTTATTTGTATTGTATGTAATGAGCACACACTTGTAGCCTACTATTGTGGAGATTCTGATGAACTTGAATAAATATGCTATTCCTGTATTCCTTTCTAGCCCTTTCTACCAGTATAGGCCAGGTAATCCATGTATTTATAATTATTTCTGGACTTCCATGTGGCTGTTTGTTTCTCAAATAATGGCTTTCTTGGCTTTGAAAATGTCACTACATCTGTCTCCTTCTAACATCCTGAGATGCAAATATTAGAACACACTGAATTAAAAATGGAAAATAATCAATATTCTATGTGTTTGGAGTTTAACATAAATATAAAGCAATTTTTTTCTTTTGGACCTACTCCTATTGTTTGCAGTGATGGAATGTCATTCAACAATGTTAAAATGTATAAAAATACAAACTCTAATACAAGTTATAGAAATCATCACCTTTTCTAGTTTTTTTTTCCATATGTCTAAATAGTTTAATATAAATTTGGAAGTTTAATTTCAGTAAAATTTTTAGAAAATAAATAATTGTTGCTCCCATATATTCAAAAGTGTTAAATTTTGACCCTAGAGCATAGTGAAACATTGATATATTTGCTTGTATAAAAAAGGTTGTCATCTTTATCTTTTTGCCTTTCTCCAAGTAAGTCTCTGTGCTTGCTTCCTAACTGTCCAAACACTTTCATCACAACTATACTCCAATAAGATGTGCAAGAAGATGGAGCTGTACTGGTGTCTACTGAAATTAGCACTTGCAGTTTGAGCAATTGCCTTCAGAGGACATCAGTGTCCTGTTGTCTTGACACCTGTTGGAGAGATTACGAGTCCTCCACCCAAGCCATCCTCCCCTTCTCTAGTAGTAGGATTGTGGCCAAACATTTTCTAGGCTTTCTTGTAGTTAAGTGAGTCTATGTGACTAGATCTCATCAATAAAATGGGAGAGGAAGTGATGTGAGTAATCTTTGAAACAAAGCTTTTAAGATGGATAGTTGCCTCCTCCATGTTCTCTCTCCTCTTTTGCTGGCTGGATGAAGATGACGGTGAGGCAGTAGCAATTACGGGGGAACCACAGAGGTAAAGAGGCTGGGTCATTGAATATTAATGCAGCTTTTGTCTACCAGAAATAAATACCGTGGACTGTTACCTAAAGAGAAAAGAAACATCTATTATAATAAATTCCCCCAATATACCTTTCTGAGTATATTTATTCTATTATATAACATATACTATTATATATTTGTTACAGCATTTTAATTTAAGCCAAATGATATGATGCCAAGGTATGAAACATAGACTAAAATCAAGGCAAACATAGAGACCCAGCAGGGCCAATTATTAACTCAAGTCCACAAATGGTGGATGTTTTGAGCATTATGCTGAGATGATTTTGAGAATTCCTTAGGCTGCAGCCCTACAGATTGCTGTGATCAACCAGCACAGCTGTCATGACAAGTGAATATAGAATAGTTACAAGTGTTTCACGTATTTGCCAAAACTGAAGTAAATACATTAGTGACTGTCTTGTCTATAAAATTAAAACATTAAGTATTAACACACACAACATGAAACATAGGACAGCTTTGTCTTTAGAGATTTGTAAGCATCATTTTTAAAAAATATTTAATGTTCTCCACAATAATGATATGCCTATTAACTTCCCTTCCTATATTATCATGGTTTCTTTCTTCCCTCCATTCTTTCCCTCAAACCAAAAGTTTGAAAATTTAACATGAATCCTCTTTTTCTTCTGTATAGTTTTGGAAGATTAAAGCTTAGAGCTTTTTTTAAAAAAACAAACTATGGAATCTTTCAAGGACTACTATAATTTAACATATTTAACATTCTTGATAATGTAATGTAGGCTTTGAAGATACATGTATTGCAGGGAATATTATGAGGAGAAAAATGTGTTGAGTTTAGCACATCATACTCAACCCACCCAGGGAATGAGAGTAGAGCTTTATGTTTTAGTTTATTGAGAGGAGAGCTCTCAGTGGATATTTAAGATGGGAGTTGTGAAGAAGAAAGGATAAAAGGGGATAAGGAGAATTAGGGGTGAGAGTGGCTGGCTCTGAGGGAGGGGAGATCCCTCCGTGTGGCAAGGACACAGGAGTTTAGTCAGCCCCCATCAGGATTAGCACTGCAGCACCTCATGGCACCCAGGTGAGAGTGACAGGACTTTGGAGGGCAATAGCTATAACGTGCATATAGGGAGTCTGGACATAAGGTGCTGATGCTTCAGACTCCGCAAAGACTCCTGTGCCCAAGCTTTGCATTGCAGAGCAGAGCTGCCTGTCCTCAATGGACCCCTTAGGCGAGGGTGACAGGCATTGTAGGGGCTCTGAGGCTGCACCGAATGATAAAGTTCCTTCCCTCATTTCTTGCAATACCACAGATGTTTATTTATACTTTTAGGCCACTCTAATAGGAAGGAAGAGAGAAATAGGCTTAAAATATACCTGAGATAATAATTCTCACACCTTGAAGAGTGGGAGTTGGGAGTTATCTTTATATTGGTTGAGAAAAATCCATGTGGAGTGAAATTTACTCCTGGCACCTAAGAAAAATGTAAGATCTCTGAATTCATCATTCAGTTTCATCCAAAGTGACTTCTGCAGTAGGAAAAGAGATCAGTGTCAGTATAAAAGTTCTGTATTGACCTTTCTTTGTTTTTACATTATAATATAATCACTATATTTAATGATTTGGTTATGTAAGACATTAAATTAGGGAAAACAGGGCAAGGGACATAAGGAGACTTTATACTATTTTGCAGTTTTCTTGTAGGTCTAAAATTAGTTCAAAATAAAACGTTAAAAATTAAAAGACACAAGTAGTCAGAAATCAATCTTGGCTTGGGGTTATTTAGTATAGTATTTAAAAAATCTCAATGGCCTTTATAATCCCTACCATAAAGCATAGGAATACAATAAACTACTAAAATATAGGTTTATTAGGATGTTTATCAAGAAAGTCTGAGTTATCAAGAAATAATACTTTCATAGTAGCACAAAAGTTGTTATAAAAATTATTTTACAAGGTAGGCTTCAGTGGGGAATTTACCAGAGGAACACCAAAAAAGACCCCAGGAAAATCGGGTGCTTGTGTACATGTTTGTTGAACAGAGTTGTTGGTGGAGGTTTATTAAAGGAGTACTGTAGAAACATGGGGAGTTAGTAAGGACAAGTTTCAGAGGTAGGTGAGCATTGGCAGAAGACACTCTGTAGGGTATGAATCTCAGCTGAAAGATAAGAGGGAGGCTGAGATTTGGTCCAGGAATTTACAAGTGAGAATTTCTTATCAGTGTATGATGGAAAAACAAACTAATTTGTAAGGCAAGTTTTGCCTGTGGTGTTTATGTCTCTAAGTATTTATTGGAATGGTCCTGGGGTAGAATTGACTTTAATTTGAAAAGAATTAAAAGTCATTAAATCATCAGAGCAATCAATTGTCAAAAAAAATTGACATTTGAATAAAATAACATATACGCAATATAGACATACAGATGTGAAAAGAACACTTGGGTCAAATAGTCACCTTAGACTATCCCAGCATGAAAGTATGGCCCTTGGTTGGTGGACTGTAGGTGAAGATGCACTTGGCATCCAGGGTTAGAAGAAAGCAAGCCTGTGATCTCATTGAAAACTGGTTAGTAGTCCATTAGCCTGGAAATCTAAGGAGCCTATAGAGATGGACACTCTGGTATTTTGACTTGGTTCCTCTCACTATCTCTTAGAGCACTGGTTGGAAAAATGTGGTTGCTAGGCCAGCTCCTTAACCTGTACCTGGGAACTTAAAAGAAATGCACCACCCCAGTCTCACTGGATCAGAAACTTTGCGGTGTGGCCCAGCAATATGTGTTTAACAAGCCGTCCAGGGGTCTGTGATGCAGTCAAGTTTGAGAACTCCTGTCTCGGAATAAGTCACCTCCACTTACACCAATGAACTTTATTCTGTAGACACTCACTCCCAGTTCACTAGTTTTTAACCTTTTCTTATGTACCTATTAGGTCTACACCGAAATTTTAATCTAAATCTTTACATCAGGACTTTTTAAATCCAATCTGTTCATATTTTTCCCCTGCAAATCCTATCAGAATGACAAAGAACATTTTCACCCTGTCAGTTGTTAACATTAGAAAAACTTATGGTAGAAAAATAATAAAATTGTCAGAGTTGTTGGAGGATATAAAGAACTAGGGTTATTTTCATCTGTTAAGTAACTGATTGAACTGACAGCACACCAAAAATTTTGCAACACGTTGTATTGTACATTGGGTGGAATGAATTAATTTACAAAAGAGTTCAGTACATTGTCATATGTAAGCATTCCTAGCAAGAGTTGACTTGCACCTGTTAAACTATTTCAAAGAATAAAAAATGCTTATGCACTCAAGTCAGAAAATTCTACTCACTGCCAGCTCCACTGTGAGGTAAGATGCAATTGGCAACTTACAGACAGATCAGCAACCAATCCTTTCCCCAGTGTCACTTAAAATAACTAACTTTTTTTTTTCCTATCAGGAAAAAAAAATCAACTAGCAATCTGTCACGTTTTGCATTTGCATTTGCCAAGCAGCTGTATTTACAGAAAGCAATGGCCTAATTTTTAAAATCTTGATTTCTAATTGAGCAGTTTGGTGGTCTAATGATTTTAGTTTGTGAAACTCATAAAATGCATGGGCCAAAGTAGCTTGAACCTTTTCCCTCTTTCTTCTCTTCCATGGTCTCATTATTTATAATGAGTCTTCCCAGAAACCTTTCAGTGTGTTTCTTGCTGAGTGCATGGACACTGGCGAAGCAGGGAGATAATCAACTCCAGGCTGGGACTTCGAAGCAGCGCCAACAAGCTACTCATGACTCCAGCAGATGTTTCTGCTTTGGGGGGCCAAAAGAAATTTTATAGGGTTTTTCCTCCCTTTTGGGGAAAATTGCCAGAACAGTCAAGAAATGGGAAATATATAGGCCTGATTGCATTTCCAAGTTGGGAGGGATATTATGTCCAATAAAAGGAATCTCGAAGAGAGGAATTTCTGAAGACACCATCTCACAATAGCTATGTAAAATGTTCACCAGGAAAAAGAGGAACCAAGAAAAAGCTCACTTGGCTTCAGATTTCTCTGTATACTGAAAACTGTGTGAATGTTAGAGGAGTTAGAAATAATACCCATTTATAGTAAAAAACGCACCTGGGAGTCAATAAGGATTTCTCCCCCTCCCCTACCAAAAGACACAGATGCAGGACCCTGAATTTCTTCACCGCCTTTTTCATTTTTCTGTCTTTCTTAAAGTAATTTAAATTGCGAGTCCAACTGAGGGAGAGAAATTTGCAGAAGGACTCTGAGTCTTTTTTTCTTTTAAATTGACTATATACCACATAGTAAAATTTTGTTTCTGAAAAGAGCAAAATTAACAAACATTTTCCTTGAATGTGGAGATCTGAGATTTAACCTGTCATAGATTAATTTCCTTGATTTTGATGGTGTTTTGGATCTTGAGAAAAGTCTATGTGCAAAATCATGTGATAAACATCAGAGAGAACAGGTCGCATGAAACGCACCTGAAGTGAAACCACGGAGCTGTGCTGTGCTCTAGTTCCGGGGGTCAAAAGTTTCACTATTCAAACAGAGTCCAAAATATGAGGGAGAGAGAAGGCTACTAATCCCCTTGCTAGACTTGTTTATGTAACTGGTGGTAAAGAGGATGAGCTTAGAGAAGAAGACTGCTGTAATTCTCCAGGGCTTTTCTGTGTAACAAAACTGTCTGCTAAGAACCAGGAGTAGTGAGCTAGTACAAAGCCATTCTGATAACCCTCAACTGAATTATTCTTTTATGATACTGTATGCTCAAAGCCATGTAGAAACAATGAACACAGGGCATATGAATAACTAGAAATAGTAGTGTAGTCCATCTGTTTAGTAACTCAAATCTACTCATAATTAGTCACAGCTTATGTTTCATATGCTTGACAGAAGAAAAGTGTTTGGGATGCTTCCACTGAGAAATTGCACTCTGAAGGAAGTGTATCATACACCTATTAAAGTTCTGATAAGACATTGTCATCTTTAATATCCATTAGCTGGTTTATTGTTAAAGATGGGAGTGTTATTTGAGGTCCTAGTAAACCCCTAGGAACCTCCCATTGATCTCTGAGAGGATCTACTTGTTATACTTGCTATATGTGCTATATAACTTTTTAGTGGCATCCAAATTATCTAGTTTATTTCAACTTCATCTAAGTTAAGACTTGAAGGATGAGTCATACTTTGGCTAAACTGAGAAGAAATAGCCCACCAAACTGGGGAAATGTGTAGAAAGACTCAGAGTTGAAACAAAAGTATTTGAAAAATAAAATTTATACACATAAATATCGCAAAGGTTGTAAGGAAATGGAAAAAGATGCAACTAGTGAGTTTTGTAGGGAAAGATAAAAATGGGCCCCCAGACCATAATAAATGGGTTAGAGGAAAACAAAACCGGTTTCAGTGTAGCCAGTTACAAGGTTGTTCTGGGAACAAGATGTTACCCTGAGTGGAGGAGTGATAGTGAGAATTAGAGGTAAGCTGATGGAGATAAAGAATATTCAAGAGTTTTAATTGATCAGACTTGCTCATTGACCATATATGGGAATGATGGAGAAGGAAAGTCAAAGATTATTTCTAGTTCCTGGCTTGAGCAATTGGTTGGATGGGAGTACCATTCACTAAAACATTTGCAGGTATGAGGGGAAAGATAGATTCACTCCTAGCACTTGACTATAGAACAGTTATTTCTAGGCATCCTCAGTGTGTATATATGTGTTCCCAAACCTGTCCATGGTCCTTGCATTTTCTTCTGTTCCAGCAACATCCCGTAGGTGCAGTGATCAAAGGCAGTCTGAGGGAGGCTGACGGCCAGTGCCGTGCCCCCTAACCGTGCTCACTTCCTGATTGTCTTCTGGGCACAGCAGCTACTTCTGCTGCTCCGCAACGCCCATGGATGCTGCTGCTGGCTCTTGCTGAAGAAACTGGGAAAGGTGCCTCTGCTCTAGATTATTGCCCCAAACCAAATCATCATGGGCTATAATTATGGCATTCAACTTCTGGTTACATGTCCTCTTTGTTAGAATTTCAAAACTAGTTCTTGAAGATAGACCGAGAATGAAAGTCATCTCACTCCCTCCATTTCCCTTGCCATCTTCATCTCTTCCCCTGGTCACTTTGACTTTCCTTCCTCCCAGACTAAAACACAAAAACACCGGGCATGTATGTTCATGCGAAAAGACAAATGTCCACAGTGGTCACCTGCTTTCCAGTTCTGCAAAAAGCAAGAACACAAATCTTCCTTTGAGCTAAATTAGGTCACCTTGTTAAAGTATCAACATCTTATGGGCTTTTTATGCCATGCAATCATGGATTATTGAAGAAGGGGTCCTTGAAGCTCAACTATACAGTGCTTCTCAAACTAACGTGTGAGAATCACAGGGAGACCTGTTAAAAGGCGGTTTCTGAACCAGTGATTCCAGGGAGCAGGGCTTTGAGCCCGCATTTCTAACAAGGTTCAGAATAATCTGCAGCCCATGCTTTGAGAAGCAAAGTTCTAGTTTAGGCAACTTCCTCAGAGTACAGGTGAAGAAAAGAAGTCACAGGCATTTATTTAATGCAAGGCAGTATGTTTGGTGTTGCTTACATATTAAGTTAGTGATAGTCTCTGGATTAGAAGAACCAACTTCCCTGACTCTCACTCCACTGTCTTTTCTGCCATAATCAGCAATATTTACCTTGAGTAGATCTTCAAACACTGGTAATATTTGTATCTCATTTTGGAATCTAGAGAAACCTTCTGCCACTCACTAAAGGAAAAATCCCCCAAAAGAAGGTGATGAGGTCCATATATGCTAATTTTGGGGGCTTTGTTTCTAACTAAAAAATGAAGATCTAATATTTTGCTAATCATCCATGATACTGTGTATGTGGTAGTTCATTAAAACCTTTGGAAATGTACATGTAACAAATTTCCATAGGTAAAGTAACTGCTTCATAGAATATGGTTTCATACTATCTAATAGAAAGATAACTATAAAATAAAATCCTGTGTGTTTATTTCCCTTTAAAGATAATTGAATTCAAAGTTTTAGTTTTAAAATTTGTTTTAATACGTAGATGGAATTTTCCTGGAAGAAAGACACTCTGGTCAGGCAGGAAACCTTCTTCATTCACCTGTTATCCTGCAACTGTGCTTCTAAAGTGGGGAGGTTAATGAACCTTAAATCTGAGAGAGCACAAAAAATTGGGGTGCTGAAAACTGGAGTTCAGCAACACAAAAATAGGACTTTCCAGCAATAGATTGGGGGATTGCCCCCTTCAACGGAAATATCTGGTCACCATTTCATACCTGGATTTCTTTATGCCTCATCCTCTCCTGACCCCTCCCTTCTTAATGCGGCTGCTCAGGTTTAAACAAGTGCTGGCAAGGAAGCAGATGGGCTCCACTCACGAGCTGGGGAAGAGCCAGCAAGACTAATGCAAGGTGCTCCCTTCTGACCCTGAGGTGACTGCAAACTTGATCAAAAGGGATCTTTCTCTCTAGGGAGAAGAGATAATGCGGTCTTATTGCTGGCTGGAAACATGCCCTTTCTTTCCAAAGGCGACCAGTTCAGCTGTGGTTTGTATGCAGACCTCTGGAATATGTGCTGAAGCCATCAAACCCATATCCCCTGGAATGTCTCCTGGGATTCAAGCTCTGGCCAGAGAACAGAAATGAAGTAGCTGTTTCCAGCGATTTACAGTTCTCCTAAATATGAGAAGGAAAATGTGGGGAGACGTTTGAGCTCAGTAGGGTCCTCACTGAGCGTTTTAGAGAAGTTTCCATTGCTTCTGGCTGCATCTTGTAATTTTGCATCTCAATGAATATTCTACCATCTGAAACCTTTCAGGAATACTAAATTCATTCCGAGAGGAAAAATCCCCCCCTTTTTTTTTCTGTGAAACAGCAACATGTAATATTTACTGAAAATCTTAAAATGTCTTCTTAAATTAATATCTGATTCAAAAAGAAGCCAACTGTAGAGCCAGGAGGTCAGACGATGTACACATATATTCTATTCATAAATCTATCAAAAAGAAGGGATTAAACAGCCCTTCACCTATATCTAAAAAGTTTGAGAGGGCTATAAAAATGGAACATATTAACTGTGTCTATGAAGATTTATATATACATATAGCCCTAGGTTAAATCAAGCACTGGGCCTAAGGTAGAATATAAAATACTCATCATTTACTTTTTCTTTTGTAAGAGAATATGTTTCAGTGGAGGAATTCATTCAATATTTGCTACATATAATCCTTTAGCTGGGACATATGAATACTACAGTAGGGAGGGAATTGATAGTGGTTACGAAAAAACAAAGACATAACATCAGTTTATGGGAATGGATCCAAAGTAATTTCTTTTTAGCTGCATAGAATCTCAGTAAATAATCTGTAAGCCCCTCCAGAATAACAGAAACACATTTAAAAATTATCTGGGTAAAGACTAAAGTGAGTCTGTCATATAAATTCAAGAACTCACAGATTATTATCATTGGGAAAAATTAGGTTTACTATTATTAGTTAATATAGTCTATAAACCGGTAAAGATTTCTACATGGTATTACTTACATATTTTAAACCAGTGAAGACATTTAGAGATTGCCTAGATCATATTGCTGTCTGGCAATAGATATATAGAATGAACTATTCGGCTTACACTGCTTTCTCAGATCCAAGATTTACCACTTATATTGCAGAATCTGTGCTATTCATTGGCTGTTTGATTTTAATTATCTTTTATAAGTCTATAAAACAGTGAAACTGCATATCCTAAACAAGAATCAAGAACTGATACCCTGTGGTCCTAAATAAACCCTCAGACACATTTTGTTTGGTAGCTCAGTATTGTTATGGTTGTTTTAAAGAAGTATAATTTGATTAGGCTTAGCATTGATTTTCTAGTTTATGGAAGGCCCTGTCATTGCCTATTTTCTTACTTATAGCTTCTTCACACATTTAAATTAGTTGCCTAACCCTTGAGGGCATTTGAGTTTGCAATATGGCTTTATTATCAAGACTTCAAATGTTATAATCCTTCCCTTGATATTGCACACTCTTTGAAAGCAACACAGTGTTTTCCTTGATTTCCTAGCACTAATTATCACAGTGTCTTAAATAAATGGATGTTTCTTTCATATATTCATCTAATCCATGAATCTTTACTATGCACCTATTCTGTTTTAGATAACATACTAGTCAATGAGGATAAGGACGTACAAGACAGTTCCAGAACCCACTCTCATAAATCTTGATGGTTAAGTGAGGAAGGATTTGTTTATTGATCGATAAAACATGGCTATCTTAAATCCTCTGCTACTATAACTTAGGAAAATAAAAGGGTTACTAGCCTCTTCCCAGAAGGAAATATATTAAAATAAGTAAATATGATGAGCTGAATTGTATCTTCTCATAATTCATGTGTTGAAATTCTAGCCTTCAGTATATTAAAATGTCACTGTATTGGAGACAGAGTCTTTAGAGAAGTAGTTAAGGTTAAATGAGATCATTAGGGTGGACTCTAATCCAATATGACTGATAACTTTATAAGAAAAGGAAATTTGGAAACAGACACAGAGGGAAGACCATGCGAAGACACTGGAAGAATCTGTATAGCAAGCAAAGAGGCTCCCAGAAGAAACCAACCCTGCTGACACCTTCATCTTGGACTTCTAGCCTCCAGAGCTGCAAGGGAATACATTTTTGTTGTTTAGCCACCCAGTCTATGGTACTTTGTTGGTACTAGTGAAATAATACAGTGTGGGGGTTTTTGTTGTTCTTCTTCTTCTTATTTTAAATCCTGAGAAGCCTATAGTAATGGTTGAGTCCAAAGGACCACATTGGTGGTTACTTAAGCAGTGGCTTTCAGCCTCATAGGTAAGTGGCCTGATGGCATAATTTTCAGAGGCATCTTTTCTTACTGTCTTCTATGCCTTAACCAGTATGGCACCAAAGGTTTTCCAGTTCTGTCATGATCCAGATCTGGAGATTCAGGAAAAAAGCTAGACACAGGTAAATCCTCAAGTATGAGGATATGGAGAAATAGGGACATCTGAACCAACAGTTCATTTAAAAAATTTATCTTAAGGAAATAACCAAACACACAAAGATTTAACCCTAAGAATTAATTATCTAAAGAAGTAAAATATCAAAATAAACCAAATTTATTCTACCATCAAATAATATATTTTAGAAGTATATTTGTGTTGAAAGATATTTCCAATGTAAATTTCAGTGAAAAATGGTGTATATTATGTTACTGATTTTGTAAAAAGAAAAAAGTGACAAATATGCGTAAAATGGTCAGAAATATACATACCAAAACATGTCACAGTGATTATCTCTGAGTGATGGCATTATAATATTTTTCTTTAATCTTTAATCTATATTTTATAATATTTTCCTCAATAAATATGCTATTTTCTAATAAAAATAGTTCCAAAACATTGTCTTTTAAATATTTAAATTTTAAAAATTTAAACTTTAAAGTTTTAAATGTCATAAGTCAGTGAGGTGATTATATGCTTTGAGTAGGACAACCACTGGAAAAATCTTTTTAAATGTAAGACCCCATATAAACATAGTCAACGGATCTTTGACAAGGGAACAAAGACAAGACAATAGAGCAAAGATAGTCTTTTCAACAAATGGTGTGGGAACAACTGCACATCCATGTGAAAAAAATAGACACAGACATTACACCCTTCACAAAAATTAACTCAAAATGGACATGGAATTAAATGCAAAATGCAAAACTGTAAAACACCTAAAAGAAAACAAAAAAGAAAATTTAGATGACCTTGGATATGGCAATGACTTTATATACAATACTTTTAGATACCATAATCTATGAAAGAAAGAATTAAAAAGCTGGACTTCAAAGTTAAAATAAATTTTTTTAATTAAAAAATTAAAAATTTCTGCTCTGAAGAAGATAATGTCAAGAGCATAAAAGGGCAAAACACAGAATGGGAAAAAATGTTTGCAAAAACTTTAAAAAATTGTTATCCAAAATATACAAGGAACTCTTAAAACAACAATAAAAACACAACCCATTTTAAAAAAAAAGGAAAAAGATATGAACAGACACTTCACCAAAAAAGATAATACAGATGACAAGTAATCATATGAAAAAATGTTCAACATCATATGTCAGGGAATTGCAAATTAAAACAACAATCTAACACTACTACTTATCTATTAGAATGGCCAAAATCCCAAATACAGAAAACACCAAAATACTGGCAAGGATGTGGGTCAACAGTAACTCTTTTTTTTTTTTTTTAATGTTACTTTTAATTAATTTATTTAATTTTATTTTTGGCTGTGTTGGGTCTTCGTTTCTGTGCGAGGGCTTTCTCTAGTTGTGGCAAGCGGGGGCCACTCTTCATCGCGGTGTGCGGGCCTCTCACTATCGCGGCCTCTCTTGTTGCGGAACACAGGCTCCAGACGCGCAGGCTCAGTAATTGTGGCTCACGGGCCTAGTTGCTCCGTGGCATGTGGGATCTTCCCAGACCAGGGTTCGAACCCGTGTCCCCTGCATTGGCAGGCAGATTCTCAACCACTGCGCCACCAGGGAAGCCCAACAGTAACTCTTATTCATTGCTGGTAAGAGTGAAAAATGGTACAGCCACTCTGGAAGACAGTTTGGCAGTTTCTTATAAAACTAAACATACTCTTCTCATACGATCTAGCAGTCATGCTCCTTGGTATCTACACAAAGGACCTGAAAACATATCCACACAGAAACCTACATACAAATGTTTGTATCAGCTTTATTCATAATTCCCAAAACTCAGATGCAACTAAGATGCCCTTCAAGATGAGTCGACCAAATAAACTGCAGTACACCCAGACAATGGAATATTCTTAAACCATTAAAAAAAAAAAGAGCTACCAAGCCATGAAAAACATAGAGGAACCTAAATACATACTACTAATCGTAAGAAGCTGATCTGAAAATGCTGCATACCGTATGATTTAAACTATATGTCATTCTGGAAAAGGCAAAACTGTGAAGACAGTAAAAAGGTCAATGATTGTCAGGGGATGGGGGAGAGATGGGGGTTGGGGGAGGAGGGTGGGGGAGGAATGAATAGGCAGACCACAGAGAATTTTTAGGGCAGTGAAACTATTTTGTATGATACTAAGTTGATATATACATGTCATCTTAAATTTTTCCAAACTCGTAGAATGGACAACACCATAGTGGACAGTAATGTAAACTCTAGGCTTTGGATGATTGTGATGTGTCAATATAGGTTCATTGGTTGTAACAAATGTACCACTCTGATGGAAGATGTTGATGATGATGGAAGCTATGCATGTGTGGAGTCTGGGGATACATGGGAAATCTCTGTACCTTCCACTCATATTGCTGTGAACCTAAAACTACTCTTAAAAAGTCTTCAAGTACAAAAGAAAGGCAATTTAGTTCTCAAAATAGTATAGCTTATATGGCTTTAACATTTAAAATCATAACTTCTAAATTCTGATCAAAAGCCAATGAATTGGTTACCATATGCCTGAATATTTTGGGGAAGTTCAAGATAAATTCACCAGTAAGTGTAAATAGTGTGATTGGGTAATGTTAGAAAATAAATCAAAGATGGATAAAACATGATCCCTGTCCAATAGAACTTACACTTGTGAAGTAAAAAGTTACAAACATATCCAAAATTGGATGTGATTTTCCTAGCTTACATAGTGACCACGTTCTCTGTAGCCCAGCTGAGCGTTCCTCTCTATTTCATTTAGGGATATTTATGCTATATTTATATCTGTCATTCCTTCCCTTTCACTTTCCATTTAATGTATCCTTGCCTGTCAATTCAACAAATATTTATTGAGCAAAGTACTCTGCTAGTTCTGCCGATTATGGAAAAATGAGAGGCCTAGTACAAACATCTAGGTAACCAAATTAAATTGCAGAATGTGCAAATGGCATAAAAGGATAATCAAGGGAATTCATAGTGAGAAAAATGAAATCAAGTTTAAAAGTATGTGAAAAGACTTTTGAACTTTTGAAGGATGGGCAATATGTCAGCAACAGAAGTGGGGGAAATTATGATATAAGAATAGAAGGAATACCATAGGCAAAACAACAAAGGCAAGGGAACTTGGGACATATTCTAGGTAAAATGAGTAGCCTATTTTGGTGGGAGGAAAAAATGAAAAAAAAAAAGTTTTGGAAAAGAAGATTGAAAATGTTAGCTAGAAAATGTATAGTTGAACAAGATGGATTCCCCAGGATTTCTTGGTAAGGAATATAGAAGTAATGGAAAACCAGTAAAGGAACTTAAGGTGTAAAGCGATTATTTAGAGATATCCTTTAGCAAGATTAATTTGGTCACGTTTAAAGAAGGATGAATTTGTAACAGAGGCCTTTGAGTAGTGCAATATATATACTCAATTTGACACACAACTGAGAAAATTTACACAAATACTTTTGTAAGTGGAATCATATTTAATTTTCTATTTGTAACTATGCTAAAGTAATTGTTATTTAATACAATTTTATTAAGAATTCTTTTGTCAAGAAAAATCCCCTTTAAGAACTGTAGTCTCCTTTTTATAGTATGGATTTTTATATATAGATTTAAAGCAAATTAGATACACACTGAAGTAAAATCAGTTCGACAATGTTTAACACCTTATGTTTTGGCAACATTTAAAAAATACAAAAATGATGAAGACATTATTCCTGTTGTTTAGTTCATCTTGGTCTGTTTTAAACTCCTGGACTGCATGTAGTTTCTTTGGGGAATTTTTTTAAAAGTTTATTCAGATATATAGGTTGATTAAATGTAAGGTCAATAAAATCTATGGACTAATGATATCATATAATATAAAACCTAAAAATCGTTGTATTTTACCTCTTTGAATGTTTATTCAAATTATGCATAAGAGACCATGGGCAAGTTCAAATTAAGTATAAAGGACTAGAGCTGTCTCATTCTTTTTCAATAGGAAAGCAGTGAACTTGACAGTGCTCAGAGGGAGGATAATGCAAACTTCACATTTCTGTTTAGAAGATGATTGTGCATACAAATCCCCTAAACTTGTACTAAGTGAATTGATTCTGTATTTGCTGCATAAGTCAATGGTCATGTGGTTGATTTAAGGCCAATAGCAATTATGCAGAGCATGATAATTTTATAGAAAAAATGTTTAATTTACTGACTAAAATCTAATTCATACCCTTTATCCAATCTATGAAGCCTGATATTTGAGAAAAAGCAGAATCGGTAATTATGAACATGGAGTTATAAATTCAATTTTAAACAAATTCTATACTGTTCCTCAAGTTTTCTATATCAAAAATAAAACAGTACTGCTTACTTCTAACTAGTATTTTAAGGGTCTTGAGGTTTTTCAGAGTAATCTTTTTGTTAAAAAAATTAAGTTAGGCTTTGAATCAACAATATGGCTCATATTGACAGCTGATCACCATCTGATTTTTTTTTTTCTGTCCATGACAATGGGAGATGTTTGGTAGGACACATGATATTTGTTTTTTTCTCTGTTCTGCAAGCCTCATTTTTCCAAACCTTTATTATATAAAATATTTTCTTGGTAGAGCAGTATAAGTTCATTATAGGAAGATACAAAATTGAGAAAAGTATGACAAAAACACACAATATCCATACCATCTAAAAGTTTAACCACCGTTCACAATTTAGTTTATGTTTTCTATGTGTCTAAATTATTTTTCAAAAAATTTAATATACTGTAAATAGTTTTATAACTTTGCCTTTTTCTATATGTGGCCTGTATAATTTCAAAATTATTATTAGTTATTAGCATTATACATTGTTATTAGCTATTATTCAAAGATATGCTATTTAATGACTGTACAGAATATATTAGAGAAAAATTTTATTTTATTTAAAATTTCCAAAATCCTTGGATTTCTCTATTATAAATTTTCCCTACTGCAAATAACAATGCTACCACTATAAATGCATAATTTAAGGCTCTTCTATTTTCTAGGTTAAATTATTATAAGCACAATTGTTAATTCAAATATTACAAACATATTTAAATCTTTTGAAAATTTTGTCAAAAGAAATTCTAGAAAGTTGTGTCAATTTATACCACTGGGGCAGAGAGTGAAAATTATATCTAACTCTAGTCACCTTGGACACCATTCATTTTAGATGCAAAAAAAAAAAAAAAAAGTTTTCATATTATTCTACTTTGCATTTTTTGATTACTAATGATGCTAGAAACCTTTCATATATTCATGGGTCATTTATATTTATTCTTTTGTGAACTTCTTTTTAATGCCTTTTATACATTTTTCTGTTGGGGCATATGTTTTCATCTTAAATATTTGTATGTTCTCACAAAAGATTAATAGTGCTATTTGTCTGCTACATGCATTGAATTTTTTCAGTTTATCATTGATTTTTATTGGAACTTGGGATTATTTTTGACATGGTGAAGTTTCATTTGTAAGTAGTCAAATATTTTTCTTTTTTTTTTTGTTTTTACATTTTTGATTAATATCTTTGCTTATATGCTTAAAAAAGCTTTCAGATAAATATTAATCTAGATATAGTGCCTTCAGTTCAACTCATATTTATGGTATGACTTCTAAGTGCCTAGCAGTAATATAACCAAAATAGAAGTTCTAGGAGAATCAAATATGCTGCCTCTGCCCTTAATCCTCATGTATTTTATTATTCCTGTTGCATATATTAGGCATTATAAATTATGTTCCCCTTCCCCAAAATGTCAATCTAGCCCAAAGAAATAAGGGTTTTAAATGAGTCCAGGACTATCCTAGGCCTCTGCTTTACAGACACTGCTTTGACAGGCTCAGATAATCCTAACCAACATTGGCAGTGTGTATGTAGATTCAAATACTTTGCACTATGAGGCTTGAAATTAGTCATACCATTGTCAGCCCAGCATCCTGTATGACAGGGTTGAACCCTGAACTCAAAGGCTTATTCAGATCCACAGCCTTAACTTAATTCCCACAATGTTTTTACAATCTGTGTGTCTTGGTTGCATTCTGATTAACATTTTATTTCCTCCATGATGATGAGAGTACTGAATTGAATGATAAGCTACTTGGCTAGGCTCCTTTGCTAGGCTCTGGCCATGTTGTGTTTTGGGAGGTCCAGCTAATGTGGCACCAGTGTCCTTGGACCCCAGTCACTGATTGGAACCTCCACACTGCTGGAGTCTCCTAGAACAACCACTGGTTACCTGCCTGCCTTAGGGCTATGACCACTAACTATCGTCAGACTCAAGTTCCTGAATCGGAAGGCTACCTTGCATAAGAATCCTTGTCCAATTCAAGGCCAAGTTTAGGATAGGAGTATCAGAGTAGGGGTTCTTAATGGCTTTTCAGGGAGAGCTTTTCCAAAAAAGTGACATTTGAGCAGAGAGACCTGAAGGAAGTCAGGAGTTAGCTATATGAATATCATGGGGAACATCCCAAGCAAAGGGAACAGCAAGTGCAGAGGTCTTAAGGTACAATTATACTTGAGGTGTTTGGGGAACAAGAAGGCTAACATACTTGGTCCTATGTGAGTGAGAAGGAAAGTAGGAGATGAAATGATGAGATCAGAGAGATAGCAGGGCCAAACCACACAGAGCCTGGTAGGTCCTGGTAAAAACTTCTGTTCTCATTCTGAGTGAGAAAGAAATCTAACAGAAGCATTTTAACAGAGGGGTGATATGATCTGATTTATGTTTTAAAAGGAATTACATTGACGATCATGACAATAGACTCTAGAGGAGTAAGGGCAAAAGCAAGAAGAATATTCAGAAGGCCATAGCAATAATCCAGGTAAGGAATTATGGTGGGCTGGGGGCATTTTCTGTCTTAGTCCATTCTGGCCTCTATAATCAAATAGTACTGACTGGTTAGCTTATAAACAAGAGAAACTTACTTCTTACAGTTCTAGGGGCTGGAAGTCTGAATCAGTGTGCAAGTATGGTTAAACAATGGATCTCTTCCAGGTTGTAGACTTCTTCTTGTATCCTCACATGGCAGAACGGGCTAGGAGCTCTGTGGGATCTCTTTTATAAGAGTACTAATCTTATTCATGATGCTCCACTCTCATGATCTAATCACCCTTCAAAAGCCCCACCTACTAATATCATCACCTTTGGGGGTTAGAATTTCAACATATGAATTTTGGGGGAACATAAACAGGTGGTAATGCTGGATTTGGATGAAGTAACTAGATTATGATTGTACTTTGATGGTGGAGCTAATAGACAATGCTGGTAGATTAGAGAGACACGATGGGCACCTCCAAGATGTTGGAGTGAATACTGGAGCAGTGGAGTTCTCATTAACAGAGATAAAATGAAGAGTGGCGTAAACCGTTCTGAGAGGGAAAATCAGAAATTTTGTTTAGACATGTTAAGTCTGAAAATTTATTGGATATCTAAATGGAGATTGTTGAATAAGATGTTAGATATATGAATCAGGAGTTCATGAGAAGTGGTCTGGCCAGAGAAGTAAATTTGAGACTCATCATCATATAAATTGCATTTAAAACCATGAGAATGGATGAATCACCTATAAAGTGAGTATAAATAATGAGAAAAAGTCCTGGGTAAACTCTCAAGTAAAGGAGCTATACTCTGAGAAAATGATGGCCTGCAAAGTAAGGGAAGAATTAATAAGCTGTGGAAAGAAAGCATTTCAGGAATGATAAATCATCAACTGTATTAAATCCTTGGGATGATTCAACATATTCACCTGAGAATTGGCCATTGCATTTAGCAAAGTGAAAGTCAGTTTTGACCTTGACACAATCTTATTTTAGTTCAGATAAAAGATTAAGATTTTTGTATTATAGGATTGAACTATTTTTCTTTCTGTTTACCTGAGAATGTATATTTTAAGAAATTATCTTTTGCCTATGTTGTTGGTAGAAACAAAGCAAAACCAAAATCTTAACATTAAGAAATCAAAGCACAGCTGTTATTCTATTAATGAAAAAATATAATTGAAGCAGGGAAATTTTGGAGAAAGACAACTAAATGATCAAGACAGTTTACAGTAGGTTAAGATTAGAATATCTTAGCTTAAAAAGATGAAGACAAAAAAGTCTAACATATTTGTAGATATGACATAGAAAGAATAAAATTTATGGGATTTACCTAAATTCCTGGATTTATGTCACTTAGCAGGTACCCTTTTATGTTTGGAAAATGATGTGTTTAGTTATAATGAACACAGACACACAATGTGATCATTTAAAAGGATTTAAAATGTGTAACCATATATTGATTTAATCATCATCTCACTTTCCCTCACTCAGGTAGTAACCTCACTTCCCTTTTATCTAATTTAGGTCAATGGTCTTCAATTGTAATCAGTCATTTGCCTCAGAGTCTTCACTCTCTGGCCTCTTTGCCCTTTATTATGCCCGCCTAGAAAATATCAATACTAGTTGCATAAAACTCTGCATGTACTACCCCATCATCTTGCCCAGCTGAATAAACAATGTTAGAAGGAAACATACAACCATGCTGATTTGTCTCCTTTAAATTCATGACTCCTTATACAAAACTGGTCCTTAGTGTAACCTGTTAAGTTTCTATTATATTTACTCTCCTATATAAGAAGACTCTTCCATCTCTTTTCTTTTGTTCTCAAATGCCAAGTAATTCCCTCTCCATCCCATTTTCAGCTGGTGGCAATGCTTTTGATTTCACTATTAAAAATCATTATTAAAAATCAGAAAAAGCAAAACCAAAAACTACCACATGCTTTTTCCAACAGATCTACCAACTTATTCCATCTATATCCATATACTCTGTTTTATATCTTGCCACAATGAAGCTAATGTGTGTACTCCTGTCTAAGCTAGTCTATCCATGTGTGTACTACATTCCATCCTTCTTGCCTTCCAAAAATATACCAGCTTTTCAATTATCCCCACTGAATTTGGTATCAACATTTCCCTCTTTAGTGATCATTGTCAGGTAAATACACAGTTATTTTGTCCATCTTAAAATAAATTTTCTTGAATATCCATTCTTCTCCATTGACTACCTGCTTGAAAGCATAAAGTCATAATGAAGTAGTTGTGCAAACTTGCTGTCTCAAACAACATTTCTTCCATTCTTTCTTGAACTCATTTCAATCAAATTCTAGAAGGCCAATGTTTACTGGAAAATAATATAAAGTACATTTCTAGAGGGATAGAAAGGCTCTATCTCTTGTTTTGTGTTACTTGTATATATACAATTGTCAAAACTCATTAAACTGAATGTTTAAGATCTGTGCTTTTTACTATGTGTAAATTTTAACTCAAAAAAGGAAAAATGTAAACTAGCCCTGTTCCCCGCTCCCACTCCTCACCAACCAACAAACAAAAAAAGCACACATATGGACAGATAAGTCTTAAGATGGAGAAACTGAAGGGAAGTGTGAGAGAGGGCCAACTCAAAATAAAAAGAATTGACAAGTGGCATGATAGATACAGCTGAAGTTAGTAATTCATAATTTGTAATGATTCTAATTTCCAAGTTGTATAATTTTATCCTTCAGGGATTACTTAGAATCATAGAGTAGAATATAACAATTTTTCCAGATTAAAGAATTTGTGGGTAATTTGGCAGGGGATTTGGTCAGTGGAATAGCTGTAGCACTAGAACAATGATCAAAAGGTGTGGTTTAAATATCCCTGGAAAGCAAGTGTAATTGGAGAAAGACAGTGAGAAAGTTAGAGGGCATTTTGTTCAGATAGCAGCGCATTAGAGTATAAGGCAGTCATGGGCTGACAGCCAACCATACAGAAATTAAAAGAGCACTAGCAATGAAGTGCAAATCCTGTCTTTCACTAGTTCAGTTATCTTGAAAAAGTCATTACTCCTCTACTGTAGTTTCATCTGTCACAGAAAAGAATATCCACTGATTCCCATATTCAGAACAATAATAGAGATAATTTACACAAAAGCTTTTGGTAATCTGTTAAACCTCATACACATATAAGGGATTATCAGGAGGTATTTCTTACCATCAAAAGTCCAGCATTATCTTTAATATTTATGAAACGAATCAAACCATTTATTGTAACCATTTCTTAAAAACTAGTTTTTATGTGCACTTAAACATACCTATCAAAATGTGTATGATTCAAAGCTTTGTCAAAAAGTCATTACTTTTATTGAACTAATCAAAGAAAGGATTTAGATTTTAGTGAGTTTACCTTTTCCTTTAAGAGATTTGCATGAATCTGGCAAATCTAGTAGCTTCAATTTTAATCAGCAATTTTTTGTAAAATTCCTTTAACAAAAGCCTCACAGCAGATGGTCACACAATAAAAAATGTGTCCACTAGCTAAACATTAATACAGTACATTAACTTGATGTTTTCTTTGATTAATAAACATGTTCTCATAATATAACAAATTGCTGTGATTTTATTGTTACAGATGCTTTTTTTTTGTTTTGTGGGAGGAGAAAATATTCAATTAGAGGTCCCGATTGAAAAACTAGCATCTTATAACTAAACAAATGATTTCTGGTTTTAAAAATTATTTGCATTATATTAGACAAAATGTAAACCCAGCTAAAAAAGGTATCCTGAAATATACAGTATTATGAAAGATACAGCTTCTACTTTGCATTTTTTCCCTATATGAAAAAGGCACATATTAATTATGCTTAATCTCTTCTTGCAACCGTATTTTAAAAGATTTGCTTTACTACAGGTTAAGAATCCACTAATATTATTCCTTTTTTATTTTCTCTATAATGAATATTCTTTCTATACAGAGTAATATGTTACTTTGGGGAAAGGTTATCTACCTTGGTATATATCCATTTCTTAGGGCTGCCATACAAACTACCATGAACTGAGTGGCTTAAAACAACAGAAATTTATTAACACACAGTTCTGAAGGCTAGAAGTTCAAAATTAAGGGGTAGGCATAATCATGCTTCTATGATAGCCCTAGGGAATAATTCTTCCTTACCTCTTCCTAGCTTTGTGTGGTAGCCCATCAATCTCTGGTGTTCCTTGGCTTGTAGATGCATCACTCCAACCTCTGTCTCTGTCCTCACAAGGTCTTCTCCCTCTATGTCTTTGTGTCTTCTCGCCTCTTCTGATAGGGACACCAATCATGTTAATTAGGGCCCATCCTAATGAAATATTACCTCATCTTAACTTGATTACATCTGCAAAGACCCTACTTCCAAATTATGCCACATTCAGAGGTACGAGGAGTTAGAACATCGACATATCATTTTTGGGGACACAATTCAACCCATAGCAATACATATCATATTGAATATATGGAAGGCCAGTTGTAAAGATAGCACACACACACACACACACACACACATCCTAAGAGTCTGGTTAGAGAACATTATGGTTAAAAGAGCTTAGCTTCTGGTATGGGCAGATCAGGAATCAAGTCTTACAAGGCCAATTCCTGACTGCATAATCATGGAAATTTACTTAAATACTTTGAGCCATGGTTTGTTTGTTTTACTTCTAGCTTACAGAGTTATTGTGCAAATGTGAAATGAATGTAAAACTGTGACTTAAAATCTAAACTGCTGGGAGTTGGTTAATTGTAGCAGGTCAAGTTAGTTGAGACTACCACCCACTTGAACTAATCCAGTCTGAACTTGGAGCCTGAGCAAGTCCTTTTTTATGCTGCACATTCCCAACACTGTCCCATCCTCACCTTTGCTACAACTTCCAAAAGTACCTGAACTGTCTTGTGGAGACAAAGCTCATGATACTAAACTGCACCAAAAATGTCAATGGAAAAGAGTAATGACACATGGCACATTACTGGTTTGCTATTTTGTCTTGTCATCTCTTTGTATCTTTGTAAATAATCAAATAATTAAGAGAAGTTTATGTTATGATGAAGCAGCTACAGGGGTTGGAATAGACCATATGAAAAGAAATCATTGTGTTGGGACTGCCTCAGTCTAATAATCTATTTCACCTTCTCTGTGAAGCACCCAATAAAGCCGCCAAAACAAAATGTATAATTTCTTGCATATAACCTTCCCTGCTTAAAAAGTGCAAGAATTGAAGGTTAGCCTACAGATTTGTTGATTTAAAACTTGTTACATTAATCTAAATGGCCACATATTACAGTGACGAGACTACTTAATTTTAAATTGAAAGACTTTTTTTTTGTAACTCCCACACTGTTGTCTCATAATTCTTTTTCTGCAGATATTTATTTTAATGGAAAATTGCTGTATTGACATATTCTTCTTTTCTCAGAAATCTTGAGAGATATCTGGAAAAAGGCATAAAGATACTCTTCCTTCAGAGTTGAACTAAGACATTTTTGTGAAGTTTCTAGAAATAGGCATAGATTATTCCTCAGTCATTTCAGCCTTTAAAAAAGTCCTTTCAGGCCCACCTAATCAGTGGTGACATAGCCTTTCTCAGAAATCTCATAGAGACCTTGGTGCCTGCTTGTATGTTTAGGCCCACCTGCATTCCTGCTCTCCTGGAAATGCCCTGAATGTAGGGTCACCAGATTTAACAAATGAAAATATAGGAAACCCAGTTACATTTTGGTTTCAGATAAAAAAATAATAAGAACTTTTTTAGTAGAGTATGTTTCAAGTATTTCATGAGGCACACTTCTACTAAAAAGAAAATGTTGTTTATCTGAAATTAAAATGTAACTGTGTGTCTTGTATTTTACCTGGCAACCCTACTTGCATGGGCTGATCTTAGGCCCTTTGTGAACTATTGTCATAAATCTATCTTCCTGCAGATACAGAGTACCCTGGATCTCTTGAGCTAGCCTTCTCACACAGGGTAGGCCGAGGTCCTGGAATAGGCAGATTCTCTTACAGCTGCTCCAATGGAACTTCATTTCCTCCTAGGTTGGTACCATTGTTGTCCCTTTTTTTTCCCTGTACTTGAAGTAGACGGACTATGTCAGAGCCAACATAACACAGTTCTTCTTACCACTTACTGTGTGACATCAGACATCCAACACAACCAGCTGCATTTCCTGCACTGTAATGTGAGCACAATTAGAGATTGGACATGGTTCCCTCTTGCTCAAACATTCTGAGGGTATAAGTCTGTCCCTCAGCATGGCACAGCATGCAAATTAGATAATTTCTTAAAATAAATGTGTATGGAAATAGCCTAAGTATTTTTCCTGTTGTTGTTACTTTTTAGCCCCTATGTTTTGAAGAATCTTAAAATCTTATTTAATATATGTTCACTTTTTATAATTGGTAGGTATGTACATACACATACATGTATGTATGTACGCGTTTATTTGTTTTAAGACAGCTATTTTGCTCAGTTTTAGTTGCAGCAGGCCAGAATTGAACAGGAAACGTATCTGTAATGTAAAAGAAAAACTGCTAATATGATATTTCTACCACAGAGAAACTCAGAAGACTCTGTTCTTATTTGAAGAAATAAAACCCTCTAAATATTTGAAATGCAGTCATCACTTGTCACAAGCTCCTTCTGTTGTACGAGAATATTTTTGTCTAGCTAGTATATAAAACTGAGCATACCTAATTTCTTCCCTTTTGGGTTTTTCTGAGCATAGGACTAAATAAAATTAAGATTCCACCAACCCTTGTACCTCTGTCTTCTGTGGGATTGATCATTGTGGGTGATTTCCTGAGCCGCTGATAGCTAATACAGACCCCGCTGCCTTCTGCTGGTTTCAGTAACAGCATTAGAATTCCAAAGGATTCTGGGGAAAATATTTCCTTTGACTAAAGTGGTTCTTTAGTGTGATTTCTTGTCTTTCTGAGGACTGCAGAGTTCATTTGCTTTATCCTCTGACCAATTCACTGTTTCTTTAAATTCACTCTTTATTAATAAATTCACTATTTATTAGTAAAACACTAATAAAACTCCCTCCACACCCTCCCCCCCATTTGCTCTTTGTTTTTATATAACATAATTACACTGAAGGAAAATAAAACACAAGTTTTTAGGTATCTCACTGAAAAAAATAGTTGGATTATTAAAAATGGCACATATAAATAAAACATACAAATACAAATGTGCATGTACATATACAATGTTTGAATCCTTTCTCCCTAACTTGTAGAATGTGAGCGTGAAGCTGCTTTAGGTTTTTCAGGGAGAGTTACACACCAGTGCACCATGCTTCCAGTGGCAGGGGACCACATTTAGCTCTCTGGAAGGCCCTGCTGAAACTCCTGTCTTGAGACTGAGGGGAAGAAAAGGCACCCCCTACTCCACCCCCGTGGAAGAAGAGGTAAAACTCTTCAGAATACAAATAGCACCTTTCTAAATTCTTCTTTAAATCTCCAGCCTTTATCGCCTAGCTGTGGAAAATATCACCAAACTAGTTTTAGATATTTAATTTTCAATAATTTTATTGGTATTTGGAATGTTGTAATTGGAATGTTGAAATTATTTGGAATGTTGTAATTATCACTGTAGGGTCTCAGTCTAATTTTCTCATTTAACATACCACTAAAATCTTATTCACAGCATAACATAGTTGGAACTCGGGAAATATCTATTGATTGATTCACTTTCTTTTTAATTCAAATAAATCTGATAGTTTCCATCATAAACCTAAGTAAATAGCTACCAAATAATTATTAAGGCTTTTTTAAAAAAATATTTATTTATTTTGGCTGCGCTGGGTCTCAGTTGCGGCACACGGGATCCTCGCCATGGCACATGGACTTCTTAGTTGCAGCATGCATGTGGGATCCAGTTCCCCGACCAGGATCGGACCCGGGCCCCCCGAATTGGGAGCGTGGAGCCTCAGCCACTGGACCACCAGGGAAGTCCCTACTGAGGCATTTTAAGATGGCTTTATGCAAACAAACAAAATCCTCAAATAATTTCAAGCCAATATTTTAATAAAAACACAATGTGAAAATTTTAGCATACACACAATTATCTACTATTTAATTTTTTATATCTATACTAGGTTTGTTTTCTTTAGCTGTGAGTAAACATTCTATTCCTTTGTAAGTAGAAGCTTTGAGGAAATAGTCATTTTCTGACTGTGTAAGCGTTAGTATATTATGCAATATTTTTAATGTAATTTGGGGTTAGAGAATTTTTAATTTATTCCCTTGGTTTATTTATGACTCTTACAAAAATCTAGAATACAATACATTTGAATATTTGAAGCTTTCTTAGAGAATGCAGCACATTAAAGCAAATCGATAATTCATTTTTTCCATTTTATATGAATGAATCGATAATTCATTTTTCCATTTTCGAATTTATCCATTTTAGATATTAGCCTGTTGTTATATATAAAACTACTTTATAATCATAATGTTTATCATTTTAAAGTGTCTCATATTCACTATCTTAATAGTTCCTTACAATAATTTTGTAAGGACAATATTAGCATCCATGTTTTATATATCAGGACAAGACTTCACAAGTAGAAATGTTGTATTTCAAATTTCATTTAATTTCTTTAAATATGAACTTTCTATTGAAGTATACTTACAAAAAGGTGGTGAAATTATAAATGTACAGTTTCATACATTTAAAAAAATGAACCCAGCCAGGTACCTACAACCTCAAAATCCCCGAGTTCTATTCCAGTCATAATCCTTCCCACCTGTGCCTAGAGCAACCACTATCCTAACTTCTAACACAATAGCTTAATTTAGCTTGTTTTTTAACTTTATGAACATGGAAACACAATACATTCTCTTTTGTGTCAGGTTTCTTATGGTCAACGTTGTGTTTGTGAGATTCATTCATGTTGTTGGGAGTACCTATGGTCTGTTCATTCTCAGTGTTACTTTATATTCCATCATATGACTATACCAAGAAAGAATAAAGAGTATTGAAAAGGATAAATATTTTGGTAAATATTTAAGTGAAAATTGAATATTGACTAAATATTGAATAGTAATATATTGTGGATGTAAAATATAGTTGAGCTAAAACACATCACAAAAATAATTTAAAAAGCAGGATAAATGCAAATGAAGTTAAAGAGTTCTAAAGTTCTAGTGTTATTGAGGGAATTGTTAAAGTAATAATTTGTATTAGACTCTAATAAGTCAATGCTGTGTAATAAGAGCATTAGTATTTAACTAAACATGGTTATTTGAAGAAGATACAGTGTTGGGCTGAGAAAATTATCTTTGACAAAGACTCCTTAAAACTTTCATTTTAATAATAACAAGCTGTCATATATAACCATATATTATTCTTATAATGAATAATCATTAATTATTCAATGTTTATTAAACAACTATGTGCTAGGCAATGTTCATATGCTTGGGATACACCAGTGAACAAAACTGATAGAATTCCTGTGCAGAGAACCTATATTCTTGGAGAAGGGAGACAGATAATAAACAAAAGACACAAGAAATTAATAAATTATTTTTATACAATATGGTGTGAAGGTGATTAGGGCACAGAAACATTTCAAAGTTGAGCAGGTTAAAGGGAATGAGGACTGTCCTGTCGATGAATAGTTACTGCACAGGGGCTTCCCTGGTGGCGCAGTGGTTGAGAGTCTGCCTGCTAATGCGGGGGACACGGGTTTGAGCCCTGGCCTGGGAAGATCCCACATGCCGCGGAGCCACTAAGCCCGTGAGCCACAACTACTGAGCCTGCGCATCTGGAGCCTGCGCTCCCGCAATGGAAGAGGCCGCGACGGTGAGAGGCCCGCGCACCGCGATGAAGAGTGGCCCCCGCTCGCTGCAACTGGAGAAAGCCCTCGCATGGAAACGAAGACCCAACACAGCCATAAATAAATATAAATAAATAAATAAATTTATTAAAAAAAAAAAAAAAAGTTACTGCACATAGGTGTAGATTTCAGTATTAAATATGGTCTTCAGGTTAAAACTTTTGAGAAGATGGATTAAAACAAAGTCTTGAAAAGAGTTAGCCACACAGATAATTAGGTATTTCCGTGGATAATTGGAGATCATTCCAGGCAGGATAACAGTGGATACAAAGACCTTAAGATAGAGTAGGTTTGGTATGTGCTGGAAACAGCAACATCAGTAAAGCTGGAGTATTAAAAGTGAGAGTGAGAGGAGTGGAAGAGTTCAGAGAGATAACAGGGTCCCGGATTGTGTAGGGACCGGAAGACTGTTCTAAGGATTTTGTCTTTTACTCTGAGGGAAATGGGAAGCCAAAGCAGGTTTTTGAGGAGTCGCCTCAGTTTTAAAATACTTGCTTAGGCTACTGTAATGAGAATAGACTGTGGATAAGCAATTCTACAATTGGGAACACAAGCTGGAAGGCTACTGTAGTAATCTAAACAGGATATAACAGTGCCTCAGTGCAGGATGGCACCAATGGAGGGGTGAAACTTTGCAAGAGTAAAATGTTTTGAAGGTAGACCCAATAGAATTTAGTAATGGGTTGGATATGGACTGTGAGAGGGAAAGAAAACAGAATAACTTTACATTTATATATATATATATATATATATATATATATATATATATATATATATACACACAAAGTTTTATATATATACACATGTATATATAAAATGTTTGAAGGTAGACCCAACAGAATTTAGTAATGGGTTAGATATATGTGTATATATATATATTTGATAGTCATTGGTAGAGAGATGGTATTTAAAGTCATCAGTCTTAGGGAGTGAGTATAGATTGTGAAGAGTGCAGGACTGCAGGATCAAAAACTGTGCTTTGGGGTCACTCAACATTTAGAATGTAGTACAAAAGAGGAGAAATCATCAAAATATGCTGAGAAGGAATAACCAGTGAGGTAGGGGAAAAACCAACAGAGAGTGCGTTAATTCGAATCCAAAAGAGAAGCAGATACCAACTAAAAGTTAGATGTACAAGAGATTTTAGGGGGGAATTTTTTTTTTAAGGAAAAAGAGGAGGGAGCCAAAGGGAGTAAAGAGAAGTTTCTGATCTTGATGGAGATCTGACACCACGAAAAAAGAGGAAGAGGAAGGGGATTGAGGGGAATGAGTCTTAGACTGCAATGCAGTTCTAAGAACATTTCTGCCAGGTGGTGGCAAGTCCTAAAGCCGAAGACCCCATTTAAGTTCTGTATCTCTCAGGATCTTGTGTTAGTGCTGACGCTGTGCTCAGCCATTGGTTGGGAGCAGCCAATCGGAAGCATGGATTCAACACCTAAACACAGGGTGCATCTAAGAATGCTGGGGCAGGCATTCTCAGATCGTCAATTATACTCCCTGCGGCAGGATGTCCAAATGGTGCTTTTTCATGGGCACCATGGTATCCTAGAAAGCAAGTGAAGACCAAGAAGGAAGGAGTGTTGAATTATGTGAAATGCTAATGATAGGTGGAAGAAGAGGGCTAAGGACTGACAAGTGGGTTTAACAATGTGGAGCTTGTTGATTAATTTGACAAGAATAGTTTTGGAGGAGTGGTGAGGACTAAAGCCGGATTAGATTGTGTTTAACCGTGAATGATGGGAGGAAAGAAATCAGACTATGAGAACAGACTGTTCTTTGAAGATGGTTTGTTACAGGGAAAAACGAAAGAAATAATGAGCTATCTGAGAGGGAAGTGAGGTCAAGATAAAGTTTTTTTCTTTTGAAAGATGGAAGAATTCAGCAGCACATTTGTATGTTGTTGGAAAAATTCAGTAATGAGCCAAAACACTTAATGGCCCTGTAGTGGATTGGTTTAACAATGGCCCTTCATGTATTATGCATCTCTCTTTCTAGGCCTCTTGGCAATATGAATTTGCTCCCAACAAGAGGCAGAGTCTTTTTCCTCAACTCTTAGATCTGGGCTGACCCTGTGACTTATGTTGACCAGCAGAATACTGCAGAAGTGACAGAATACTGCAGAAGATGCCTTCTAAGGCTAGGCTTTAAGAAGCCTTGCAGCTTCTTCTGCTTTCATCCTCTTGGAACACTCCCCCTTCATTACGTAGTTGGCATCAACCATCAGATGTTTGCTTGAGGCTATTGGACAATCCAGTCCTAGTCAGAAATCCAGATGACTGTAGCTGGATGAGTGACATCAGCCCTGAGCAGCAGCAGAATTGACCAGCCAAGCCCAAATTGCAATCCACCATTCATGAGACATAAGGAATAACTGATTGTATGTCAATATTTCTTGAGGTAACTTATTTACAGTAACTGATAACTGGTAGAGACCGTAAGCACCTTTTTGAAAATCTTACTTTCACTTTTCCTCTGTATGTTTTAATGTCTATGTTAGATAAACTAATGTTTATGCACTAAATGCAGTTTGCACTTATCATGTCCATGTCTCAACTAGCTAAACATATCTTTTAAGGCCTTTCTTCCCAGACTGGTATCAGCATGCACTTTTACTGCCTTTGGCTGCTCACTTTAGATTCTTCTTGTGACAATTGTTGTATACTACACTGCATTACAGACATTTGTGTTGGTTTAATTTCCTGAATGGGTGCGGCATTGCAGGAAGCATGTCTATTATGAAACAACTCGAATTATTTTCTTTCACTTGGTCTCCCTACCCCTGTTCTACTTTCCTTCCTTCCCCCCTTCCTCCCTTCTTTCCTTCTTTCCTTCTTTCCTTCCTTCCTTCCTTCCTCCCTCCCTCCCTTCCTTCCTTCCTTCCTACCTTCTTTCCTTCCTTCCTTCCCTTTTTTTTCTCTTCCTAAATCCCTACAGAATTCTTACAGTATCTGCAAAAGTACATTTTATTGAAGAGACCCAAATAATTTTTGATCTAAAATAATAAAGGCCATCTTAAAGATATAAGTGTAGGAAAATAATCTGTACAATATAGACTTTGGAGTTAGGAGCTCCTAGACATAAACTAAGAAATAAAATCCTAAATTCTTCAAAAAGCTTCTAAATTGCCTGATTTATGCTTGATGTAGCATCTAAGTTTTAAAAAATCAGCTGTACAAGATATTTCTTTTACTCACCTGAATGGCATACGTATACTGTACCACCTAGCCATGCAACCTTGAACAAGATGCTTAATCTTTTTCTTCTTCATTTTCTTCATTTTAAGACTGTCATAAATCTGGTGCCTATCTTATAGCTCTTTGTTGGGATTAAATGATGTCATATTTCCAAATATCCATAGAACAAGATCCAGAATATTGCGAGCACTGTAAACTGTTAACAAGTATTATTACCATATGATGTAATATCTGGTTTTTCTCATTATCACTTTAAAATATTAGGTTTGGCAGATAAGTTTAGAAGAGGACTGGCTCCTTAAAGTTTAGAGGAGGGCTGGCTCCTTATTAACCAACTTAGTTAAGCATTTTGTCTAAGGACATCCTTTATCTACTTTATACCTATGTTATCTGGAATCAACTACCTCCTAAACTTGTGACAGTAATTATTGGATTTATTCTCTGCAGAAAAGTCACTACTTCCACTGATGTCAAATGGATTTAATCAATTTCAACTATAAAAATGTAAATTGAATTTGGGAGAATATTATAAAAGAAAAGATAAGGTCATTAGTAATAGTCCCAGAGTTTATTATCTTCAAAAATAATGTTTCCTCTAGGTTGTCCAAGAAAGAAATGAAGTTACTATCTACTGCCCTAAAAAGTCCTGACTAAAATCTTTGGGGAAAGGGTATGAATAAATGGTTAATCATGGCTAACCAGGTCCATAGGAACTCATGACTTCATGTTGTTCATATGCTAAGGTTGTACCACACATGTTATTATAAGGCATCTTGTGGCTGGTTTACAAGATTGCAATTCATACTAACAGATGTTTGGGAAGGAAATTATTTGTTTAATTTGTTTATGAGTCAGAGGATTTTTGTCTGAATGTAATTATAGGAGGACACCACAATTTATGAATGGATTGTATTCCAAAAATGCATTTGTGAGCCACTTGTTTGGGACTAAGAACATATTTTTATGTATAAACTAGGATAAATGTTAGTGTTTCCCAAGCAAGCCCACAAATAGCTGCTTTAACCCATTATTTGGCTGATAGTATCTGCCTATTATTCCTATGTGTCTGGAGGAAGGATTGAAGAGAAAATGGCCTCTTCCTTTTCTGGCATTTGTTTTGATCCCACAGCCTTTTCCCCTTTCCAGCCTGCTTTTCCCGTGCTTTCTCAAGAGACCTCATAAGCCCAAACCACCCTGAAGGACTACGACTGATCTGACCCATTCTTGGCAAAATTCACACTATTCCAGAATTATCTGCCTCTCCTTCCCCATCACAATGTGTTCCACATTTTGATGTTGCTGATCTCAGATTATAACAAGAAAGCAATGTAGTTTAATTCTTTTTACACTAATGGGATTAATAATTATCTGAGGAGTATTTATAATTTAAAAATAGATGTGTGTTCATACAAATTACTATATTTGGTGGAATTTCTGACTAACAAATTGAAGGGAAAAAATCCAGACATATTGGAGTGTTGTTGAATCCAAGTTCATGTACCCATTGCACAGTGAGGCCAAACAAACTGAAAAGTTGGAGTTTGGAGCAGAGAAAGGTGTATTGCAGGGCCAAGCAAGGAGAGCGGGGCAGTTTATTCTCAAAAGACCCGAACTCCTCGATGGTGTGTAGGGAAGTGTTTTATAGGCAGAATTTGGGGGGAGGTCTGCTGGGTGTGTAACCTCCCTCTGATTGGTTGGTGGTGAGGTAACATGATGATGGTCCAGAAATCTCAGTCATCAGCCCCCTGGTTCCAACCAATCTAGGGTCTAAGTGCTTGTGCTCAGCCTGAAGTTGCCATCCTCTACTTGGCTGGGGCCCTTAGTTCCTGTAGAAGAACGCAGAGATGTGTATCAGATTGCTATGTATAACCCTTGGGGAGGAACCAGGATCCTGCTGCATCGCTGCACTATGGTTTCTTGACTGCCTTTCCTTTGTTTCTGCATTCCCTCACTACTCTAGTGACTGAATCTGTCCTTTGGAACTCAGGGAAGGTATAAGAGGCTGAAACTTTTTTCCTATGAACAAGAAATGGGGGATATGGAAAGGCTTTTGTACCTGGGAGGACCCCACAGGGTTCTGCTTGATTTCAGGAGCAATGATATCTTGGAGGTGGAACCAACATGTAGGCATTTTTCTACTGGCAAAGAAAAAATTAATTAGTTGATCTAAGAAAGAAAATTTTATCTGAGCCGAATTGAGGATTATAACCTGGGAACAGGCTTTCAGAAAGCTCTTGAGAACTCTTCTACCCATGAGATGTCAAAGCACAGTTATGTAAGTTTTTGAGACAGAGGGCTGTACATTGAATGAGGTATTATTGACAAGTTACACAATCCAGATTTAAGCCCCTTAACAACATTAAGGAATTTTATCTTTCAAGAAGTTGTCTTGTTGGTGCTAGGACAATGTTGCCCTTTATGGTTGAGCAGGTATTCCTGCTGATGTGGGAGGTTTGGTTCAATGCACAGTGTGGGGAGAGAGGGGGCCAAAGGGCAGAGAAAATTTTTTTATGTTTAAGTTTTCGTCTTGCCATAAAATATGAATTTTATTTCAAACTACCCAAAAGTCTGTCCTAGGAGTCATCCATCCCCTGTATGTGAATTTTTTCTTACAACTTTTTCCCCTTTGCCTTTCGTAAACTAACACGTTCTCTAAAACTTTCACCAAGTAGTTCTCATTTTACCAACACTGATAAATACTGGAAAAAACCCACCAATTTTATATGTGTATACATTTCAGTTTTCCTGAATGTACTTTTTTTCATTTCACAAATCTATAGATACTTAATTATTAATTAATTAATTTTGTTTCCAAAATAGGTAATGTATTTCCTCTGTGAGTAAAAAGAGTGATTTTGAAACCTAGTGGGGCCTGGGCACAGAGGCCTCTTTTTGTCCCCCATTTCTTGCAGGCAAGACTCCAGCCTCCATGACCTTCCCTGAGTTCCAAAGGGCAGATTATGGAACGGTTGCTAATCAAGGGAGGAGCAGCCAGGAAACCACCTGAGACCCTGCACACACCCTAATCTTGTCAGCAGTCCCACCCTTGCAGTATTGTTCTAAAACTCCTCATGAAATCCTCCCCAGTTGAGACACATAGTTTTTGAGGGCAGGAGCCCACTGTGTCCCCCTTTGCCTGGCAAAGCAATAAAATTATTCTTTTCTACTTCACCCAAAACTCTGTCTCCGAGATTTGATTCGGCACCGGTATACAGAGAAGCTGAGCTTTCGGCACCAATTATTATTTGGGACTCTATTACATGTCTAGAGCTTAGCCCAGTGCCCTGATACTTAACTCTTCAATATATACTTAATGAATAAAACAAAAAATTTTAAATCTGTTCATATTTAAAACATGCCACAACAGTGATACAAAAGTACTTAAGTGGAAATAACAAGGTATGCACTATAGACTAACAGATATCTGTTTAGGTAAATAGACAACATGATAATTTGACCTTTTAAATCTAGATATTTCTTCTCATTTTCTGGTGAGGTTAAGGGTTGATTTTTGTTTCTATTATGGACAATAAATACTAAATATTTCCACCTAGAAAATCATTTTGATTTACTTATGTTGTAGAAAAATAATGAGACGTTGAGAAAGAAAATGGTATTGTAATTGTTCTCAAACTCCATTCGAGAATCAGTTGGCTTTTTTGTCCCGAAGAGGAATTTAAATAATAAGGTGTACATAGAGTAGAGTTTTTAAGTCACTTAACACATGTGTAAGTGAAATTAAAATACATGTACCCTGGGGAAAAAAACCCTCTGAATTTAAATATGCAACCCAAAATTAGAACAATGCAGTTTTATTTAGTGAGGTAATGCCACACAGTGCAATAAACTTAAAAGTAATCCACACAAGACTGTCATGTTGGATGCACTTTTATTTGGTGTAAACAGCTCTTCTGTTTCCAAAGTATTTGGGTGGCCCTTTCTGATTTACACTTGAACACTGACATGTAAAACATGAGTCTGTGAGGTCTGGAGAGAACACATCACCGCACAACAGATGGAGCTTCTTGTTTATTAACAGGTATCACTTAATAACATGCAGCCCTGCAGAGACTCGCTCTTGATTCAGCTATTTCAAAGACTGTACAGTGCTTTTAAATTCAGACTTTTAAGTATTATGGCACACATCGATAACGATAATCTGGCGGATTCTTTTCAAATGACTCATTGACTCTATTTTCAATTATTCTTAAATTAATACTTTAAATGCAATTTTAACAGAGAGTACTGCTCAAAGAACCCATCAGAATTAAATTCATTACAATAATAAATACCTTTTTAGTTCCAAACACCCGTATACAACTGTGACTTTACAAAATATTGATTCTGTACTAACACTACAAATTTTAAAATGGTGTCAGTCCACATATTTTCATAAAAAATACATAGAGTTTTGATGTAAACTCTAAAGTTATCCCAGAATGGTCACTCACAAATCACACTAACACAAAGAGGGATTTCTTGTTGGAAAACTCTGCTCCTTAATTTTCTTTTTCTTTTTTTTTCTTTTTTTTAATATATATTATTTATTTTCCTTTTTTTTTGGCTACATCTTTTGTTGAGGCATGCGGGATCTTTCCTTGCGGTGCGCAGGCTCTTCATTGTGGCGCTGGGCTTCTCTCTAGTTGTGGCATGTGGGTTTTCTCTCTCTAGTTGTGGCACGCAGGCTCCAGAGCGCGTGGGCTCCGTAGTTTGTGGCATGCGGGCTCTCTCGTTGAGGCTCGCAAGCTCAATAGTTGTGGCACACGGGCTTAGTTGCCCTGCGGCATGTAGGATCTTAGTTACCCGACCACGGATGGAACCCGCTTCCCCTGCACTGGAAGGCGGATTCTTTACCACTGGACCACTAGGGAAGTCCCTCTGCTCATTAATTTTCAATTTGAGACTATGAACTTTTAATCTCAATACTGTGAATACATTGTTAACTCCGTGTGCCAAGAAATATTCAAAGTGTTTACCTAGAGCTATTAATAGGATTATATATCTCTATCTAAACTTACATGTCACAGGAAATAATTGGTAGTATTATTACTAATACATACTAGTATACAGTAATCACCTATTAATAGCTGAAGATTTATGCAAGCTTCTTTAACATGTTTTGCTTATTTCATCATGACAATTCTGGGCAATAGGAGTGAAAATTATTATTATTTTTTTTGATAGGTAAGAAGTGGATTTATTTAGAGAGAAACACTCTCCACAGATAGAGTGTGGGCCATCTCAGAATGCCAGAGGCCCCAAAATATGGGGTGGTTAATTTTTATGGGCTGGATAATTTCATAGGCTAATGAGTGGGAGGGTTAGTCCAATTATTTCAGAGAAGGGGAGGAGATTTCCAGGAATTGGGCCACTGCCCACTTTTTGACCTTTTATAGTTGGCCTCAGAACTGTCATGGTGCTGGTGGGTGTGTCATTTAGCATGCTAATGTATTACAGTGAGTGTATAATGAGGCTCAAGATTCGACTGGAAGTCGAATCTTCTGCCATCTTGGACCTAATTGGTTCTAACCAGTTTTTGTCATGTCCTATGGCTATATCATTCCTTTAAAGGTTGTGCCCTGACCCCTTTCCTCTTGTTTCATTTCTCTCTGAGAGATTTTACTCCCATATTCTTATGGGAAGCAGAGGGGTGAAGGTCAGTCTTCTGTAACTGCTTCAAGGCTGAGTAGGGGCGTCGACCCTACCTGTCAGAGAGTAAAAGTCTCTGGATGCCTGATCTTGGGGCTCCAGGGGCAGGACATCTCCTTGTTTTAAGTTGGTATGTGCTGGAATCCTCACATAACCATCATCTTGATGTGGAACTGTTGTAATGGTTTCCATAGCCTTTCTATGAATCTTCTTGATGAAGCACTTTTTGCAATAGCATCAGAGTACAAAAATATCTATAAATGACAAAAGATTTAGAAGGCACGGTTAAACATCTGATTACAGTGTAATTGATAAACTTGGTTACAATAACCAGAATTACGAATGACTACATTTAACATACCAAGTAATCCTAGTTAATTTAGTTTTTTTCTTTCTGCTGACAAACTCTGAAACAGGAATAACATAAACTTGACCTTCAGTAAACCTAGGTATTACAGAAGTATTATACTTAACACTGATGACTTTAAAGACATGTCTATATTAATCAAACCAACAAGCTTAAGCCAGCTTTAATACCAGATATTAATTTAATGTTGAATATTTCCTAGATCACGTGAACCCAAAATTCATTTTGGCTGTTTTTTTCATATTTATGAGTATTTATATAAGCACTTAAGTTCCTTTAAGCCAATTAAATAGAGCTCTTTTATGAACTGATTTTGGCAATACTATACATCTACAATACACATATAGATACATACGAACACACAAACACACAGACCTCATAGTTCCCATTTCAAAATTTCAGCCATGAGTCAGGTACAACAACATGAAACACATCAGTTACAAGGGGTTGGATTCAAATTGGGCTTCTGGCAGATGGAACAAATCAAGGTCATCTGTCTAGATGGCTAAACCCTTTTTACTAATGTTTACAGAAAAGACACTTCAGATTTCTATTTATCCTTGATAAGTCAAGTTCTAAATTACTTTACCCCCTTTTTCAAAATTTTCATTTCAAAAAGATGGCAGAGATAAGTGGTCCTGAGAAGACCAGGTAGAACATTTGCATCTCAAACGCACAGGCAAGCTCCTCCTAGGATGACTTTGTTCCCTTAAGCCCAGAAAAACATTTTTTTTCTTCTTTTTTTTTTTCCTTTCTCAAAGAATTGGGTAGCCACCAAATGACATCAAAAGACTGGCACGCCCATTCACCTATATTGTAAGGTTTTACTTTCCCTCATTTAGCTTAGAGGAGAAGGCTTCCCTCCAAATTCTTATCAGGCTCCAAATATCATCTATGGTTAGTTTAGTCAGACTAGTGGCCTCCCTTTTGGTTACTGTTTTTTTACAGGGATATCTCCATCCAGGTCTTAATTTAATAATCACCAGCTAGATATCTTTGGCCAAGCCTGGAACCTTGATATTCTACTCTCTAGGGTCTACTAAGTCTTCTGTTTCAGCTCCAGATTCAATCTGTTCCTCTTTGTTTTCTATTAGAACAATTTGGTGATGAGGGTGGTTCCCTTGCCCCTCAAGAAACAGAGTGGCCCCTAATTTAGTAAGTCTCTTCCCATTAAAGGGATGGTACAGTCAGGCACAATCAGAAAGGAATGTAAAAACAGCTGGCTATTGATGTTGAACAAAAGGGGTTCCAGGAAAGTGTGCCCCTACCTCTTCCCTGACAACCCCATTACATACTCCTTGTGATTGCTAAGGTTTCCAATCCTTTGGGTTAAGACTGAGAAGGTTGCACCAGTGTCTGTAAGAAATTCTATCAAGTGGCCTGCCATAGCAATGACCACCTGAGGCTCAACATTAGTTATGCAGATGGTATCTCTAGGCAGAGCCACTTTCGGCCTCGGGCCCCTTCTGTCTTCTGATTGTAAAACCATCAATGGCCGAGGGACCCCCCTTTGCTCTCTGGCATCTGGGGCATTCTCTCTTCCAGTGCCTTTGCTGTTTGCAAAGGGCACAGTGATCGCAATCTTCCCTCCAGTGTCTCTTTTATCCACATAGGGTATGCTGGACCTGTGGGCCTAGTGGTCCACCAAAGTCAGACTGGCCTGGAAAAGCCAACTTCCCTTTGGTGGTCTCTGAGCGGTCAAAGCCACTGCCATCATCTGGGCCTTTTGCATATTTCTCTCGGTGCGTTCAGCCTTTCCGGCCATATCCCTATTATCGAAAACCAAATAAGCCAATTGCAGCAAATCGTTCATTGGAGTCTGAGTTGTTCATTCCTGAATTTTGCGCCTCATGCCTGGACTATGAAATGCATAGCCAAAAAGGCCTGTCCCTTGTGGGGAGGAAGGATCCACGTTTGTATACTTTCTAAAAGCTTCCACTAGTCTCCCTTGGAACACTGCAGGATTTTTGTCCTGTCCCTGTTGGCCCTCTTTCGCCTTTCTATAATTAAAAGGTTTTACTATAAATTTCTTCATACCCTCTATTAAACAGGTAATCATATGGTCCCGTCTATCTCTATCAATAGAATTCACCTGGTAATTCCTTTGTGCGTCTGCCTCAGGCATGGCATCGTTCCTCACCCAGTGTACTGCATGGCCCCATAGGGTGGGTCAGTTAAAATGTCCTCTGTGTCTTTCCTAGAGTTATCCCTCCAAGCTGCACATGCGTTAAATTCATTTTCTGTTCCATTGCCTAGATTTTCCAAGGCCATGAAAATTTGAGCATACTGCACCTTACTCCATTTTAAATTTCCTAACTCGTATTGTGGCCAAACCTGATTACATAACCTAATAAGTTTTTTTTTTTTTTTTTTCTCCTTTTAAATTCCTATTGTCTGAATTTTTCCCAATCCCTGAATATATGGCCCAGAGGGGTATCAGCCGGGATTGGGGTGGCCTGACCCATTTCAGACCCAAGCCTGAGGTGATGTCTGTAACTCCTGTGCTATCCAAAATTTCACCTCATGTCAAAATCCACCCCACAATTTGGTCAAGATTTGCACTTACGATTTTAGATGTTATCCCTTCCAAGGTAGTCTCCCAACCAGGTGTTAGTGTCCAAAAAGTTCTTGCAAAAGAATGGTACAGTAGGTGTCCCCCACCGTGTCACTGGTGAGCAGGAGTTGGTCTAGCTATAATTTGGAAACAAAGGGTCAGCACTTGTCAATAGAAAGTACATCTTGGGGGCTTCCCTGGTGGCGCAGTGGTTGAGAATCTGCCTGCCAATGCAGGGGACACGGGTTCGAGCCCTGGTCTGGGAAGATCCTGCATGCCGCGGAGCAACTGGGCCCGTGAGCCACAACTACTGAGCCTGCGCGTCTGGAGCCTGTGCTGCGCAACGAGAGGCCGCGATAGTGAGAGGCCCGCGCACCGCGATGAAGAGTGGCCCCCACTTGCCACAACTAGAGAAAGCCCTCGCACAGAAACGAAGACCCAACACAGCCAAAAATAAATAAATAAATAAATAAATAAATTTAAAAATCTATCTAATGATTAAGTCCCCATCTGACCAAATGGCTATTTAAAAAAAAAAAAAAAAAAAAGGAAGTACATCTTGGCAGCCACACAGGTCTTCTGGGGTTAAGAAAAGGAAGGGAGGAAGGAACGAAGGAAGGAAGGTAGGAGGGAGGGAAGAAAAGAGGGAGAAGTGGAATAGGAATGAACATAGAATGTAGGAAAAAAACCCTCAGAGTCAAGGAGAAGAGTATAGATTATCAAATCCTGCAGCAACAATTCTGTCCTAGACCTGCTATTGGATGTGCCTAAGCATAACCATTCCATACCGTCTTTCTGTAGCAAACCATGCTGCTTGCCATCATTCCTCTGGTCCAGACCTAGGTTCCCGGTCACAGTCCCAAAGCATTCAGGGTTGACCAGCCTGACAAAAATGGGCAGACCTCAGTGGAGCATCCTCCCTGGTACACCTGGCTTCGTCCCACAAGCCTGCCTAGGACCAAGGCCTAACTCTCAACATTTTCTTACCTTATCGCTATCCCTTCCTGGCTTGTCAGCTGAAACCACGCAACTCAAATTGGACTTGAACCTGTACGTCCAGACTTGAATCTGGCCAAAACCCAGATTAAGACTTGAACCCACATCTTTTAATTGAGACCACACACCTGGTCTCAGGAATTAATGAAGCTCAAGTTCTTGATATTTTGTCACAGAAAGAATTCAGTGAGGGGCAAAGTGATAGGTAAGAAGTGGATTTATTTAGAGAGAAACACACTCCACAGAGTGTGAGCCATCTCAGAAGGTGAGAGGCCAAAATTACTTCCATTTGACAGGTGATGACATAGAGAAGTTAAGTAGCTTACCCAAAGTCAACATGAGTAAGTTAAATAATGAATCTGTCATTGAAATGAAATTGAGAGCTCTTTTTTTCCCCCATAGTCACCTCTCCATAGGAACACGTTTGATTTGCAGAAATAGCAGTATGAAAGAGTGAGCTTTAAAAAACTGATCTTCAACTCAGTGTTGTCTATACCCAAGATCTATATTCCCCCAACTCTCCACTATCCTCAAACCATATTCCGTCTACTTAGCTTATCCCTGTTCATTCTGTTTCCATGACCACCAAAACTTCACTTCTGCAGTTCCTCTATTTGAAATCTACCTAAGCTTCACTAGTGGGGTCAATGTCTAGATCTACAAAACATTCTACTGTAGTCTGAGCCCTGGATTAATCTCTCTTATGTGATATGCCATTGCTACATTATTTTCCCTTGTTTTATGCTGCCTGTGTTTTATTCACCTGCCGCAGACCGGCTGCAGAAAGCTAGAAGTTCCTGGCGGTGAGGGGTAAGGAACTGAAAAGCACCAGTATGGGGTCAGAAGGGCCAAGACAACTGATGGTTGCAAGGCAAGTTTATTCAAAGAGCATGAATGTATATATAGGTTTAGTACTGAACGAATACTAAACAACAAATCAGTAAACCTTGTATTTCCACATAATTCTGTCGCCACTATCTATGCACCACTATCTATGCACCACTATCTATGCACCACTATCTATGCACCACTATCTATGCACCACTATCTATGCGTCAGCATGCCTTGTGGGCCATTCTTTGGAGATACAGACTTCCCCCTCAGGGCAGCACGTCCTTCTTCTGGGGAACAACCAGGGGCTCTTAGATTCAGAGCAGGCACCTGGAACGAAACTGGCTGCAAGCCATTTTCCTTTTTTACGCTCAATACCGCAGCGTCAGGAGTGCTTACCAAGAAAGAGACAAGCAGTTCTCCGGAAAGCAGAAAGCTGAATAAGCTTACAGCTTGGGGGCCACCACATTCACCTAAAAACTAAAATGAACCCCACAATTTAACACTCCATTCTCTACCTCATTGCCATGTTTCTGATTATTTTCTGTATATGCTTATACATTTTATACATATATTATATATATCTCCATGATATCACATACCAGAATAACACTCAGAGGGTGCAAACTAATTGTCTTTGTGAAATTTGTAGAACCAATAAATTCTTATTTGTAGTTTGATAATAAATATTACACAAAAACATAAGAAAATGCTTTAGAGATTTTAGCATCATAAAAGGTATTGGCAGTCATTATTGTTTGCTTATCCAAAGCCGTCCCTATAGCCATCTTCCTTATTTTTTGAAAACAGAAACCAGATTTTATTCACTTATTGGCATTGATTTGACCAGTGAATAAATAAAATCTAAGCCACTCATGAAAGATCTATTCCCCTTGACATTGATTGCTTCAGGTGTTAGTATGTGATGCAAACCTAATGAATACAAAGTACGGAAACATCTGCCGAGGCATTCCCAGAAAGTTTTCTCAATCTTCAAACAGAATAGAAATTAGAGATTCTCCCAGTTTTTGTGCCTTTGTATGTTGCTGAGTAAAATGATGATGCCTAGAATTTCTGCAGCCATCTTATGACTTTGAAGGGAAACCCAATGAGTTTCTAAATTAGCCAATTTGAAGTCATTCTTTCTACATAATTCCTGTAATATGAACTAATAAATCTTATTATATGAAAGAATAAATCTTATTATTTAAGCTGTATTTGGTTGGGTCTTTTGTTACTTGTAGCAGAATGCAGTCTAACTGCTATAAATAGCTTAACAAATATAAATACCATATGATCTCACTTACGTGTGGAATTAAAAACAACAACAGCAACAATTTTTTTAAAAAGCAAGCTCAAAGATACAGAGAACATATTGGTGGTTGCCAGAGGTAGGGGTTGGGGGGAGGGTGGGTGAAATGGGTGAAAGGGGTCAAAAGGTACAAATTTTCAGTTATAAAATAATTGTCATGGGGATGTAATGTACAGCATGATGACTATAGTTAGTAATACTCTATTGCATATTTGACAGTTGCCCAGGGAGTAGATCTTAAAAGGCTTCACCACAAGAAAAATAAGTTCTGTTTAACTCTATGGTGACAGATGTTAACTAGACTTATTGTGGTGCTCATTTTGCAATATATACAAATATCAAATCATTACCTCGTACACTTGAAACTACTGTAATGTTGTATGTCAATTATACCTCAATAAAAATTTTTTTTTTAAAAGAGAAAAAATTGCTTAACAGGTACTCAATCTTAGTAGATACTCTAAGTGATCAGAAAATATTTTGGTGTTATTCCCTTTGGATGTCTGATAAATTATTGCCATTTGGGGAATTAGTATATGTCATTCTTTCATTGACAAAAGTTACTAATCCTTAAAGAAACAGAATAAATTGTGAGTGTGAAAGGAATTAACTTGAAAGAGTTTAACTATAGACAGCAGGAATGTCAAATGAGCAAAACTATTTCTTCCTAACTAAAAAGCAGTTTGCATCAGTTGTTTATTACAGAATGCTGTGAGTCATTACAGGATTTATATAATAAAAATGTATGTTTTCTCCTATTTTGGTTAAAACTGTAACATATGTTTCCATGCAGAATGCTAAAAATTTCTGATTGAACAAAGCAGGATCACCAAACAATTTTTTAACGAATAGAAAAAAAAATCATAAAGAATATTAAAGCAAGATGATCTTGATTTACTCTCTGCCTTTACTTCCTTCCAAGTACCAACTTGAGTTCACTTGTCCTATTAAAGTGCATGGGCTTTGAGGGGAAAGATGAGCAAAGCATCCCAGATTTGCTAATATAGCACGTTTTGACAGGTTGCTGTGCATAACATGATTGATCATCAGGATGAGAATAGAAAAAAAAAGCAGAGATGAAATCATGCCAGCCTGAGGGAAATGAATGTTCTGTTAATCTTTTAATTATTTTTTGAATAAATTGAGCTGACTTTTTCTTTCTAGAGTTTGTTTCACCACTTTGATATGCTTTATCTATTCAGCAAAAAAAATTTTTTAGTAAATTATCATCAAGGCCATATGATATAACAAATGGAGTGAATACATTATTTGGGATATTTTTTAAATGTATGTATATTTCTTCCTTGTTTATAAGAAAATAGGTCCTGATTTTCTTGTCCTTGTGTTTTTATTTCTTGACTTTTCCATTTACAAAGATGTGCTTTTAGACAAGTAGTTAACTTCTCTGAAAGTCAGTTTTTTTTCTTTTTGTACAATTGGATATTATCATCTACCTCACATAATTATTATAAAAATCATCTTAAATATCGTATAAAAAGCACTTACATAATACTGGCTTAAAGTAACTTTAGAAAAATTTGGGGGTTATCAATCTTTTTCAGTGAAAACATGCCAATCTTTTTTCAAATTAAAGAATACATTGTTTTAAAATATTATTTTGGAGGAGTGACGTTAGCAAGATGGCCAAATAAAACGTCCCTTGCATGTATCCCCTCCTCAACAACAACAATTTGGCATCCATCCACAGACAAAAGTGCCTTTGTGGGAGCTGTGGGATCCAGAACTAAATGTCAAGGGACATGGGAGGAGTCCCGCCCATGTGTGTGGGGTAATAGGTCTACAGACTTTACTCCCAGCTGTGGACCCCGCAGTGACCTGTGAACCAGCTGCAGCCCCTCTCAGCCACAATCTGGGAGTCCCTGGACAACACTGTCTTAGACAATCAGGATGTGAAAGACTTTGTGGAAGTTCAGGAGTCTAGCAAAGAAGTCCCAGTCATAAGAGACAACTATAAAGAATTATATGCAAACACATCGAATAACCTAGAGGAAATGGATAAATTCCTAGAAACATACAACCTACAAGACTGAAGAAATAGAAAATCTGAACAGACCAATGATGAGTAGGGAGATTGAATTAGTAATTTAAAAAATTCCCAACAAAGAAAAGCTCAGGACCAGGTGGTTTCCCTGCTGAATTCTACCAAACATTTAAAGAAGAATGAATGTCAATCTTTCTCAAACTCTGCCAAAAAATTGAAGAGGAGGGGTATTCTCAACTCATTTATGAGGCCAGCATTATGCTGATACCAAAGCCAGATCAGGACAATACAAGAAAAGAAAACTATAAGCCAATATCCCTGATGAATATAGATGCAAAAGTTCTTAACAAAATATTAGGAAGCCCAATTCAACAGCATATTAAAAGGATCATACAGCATGATCAAGTGAGATTTATCCCTGTGATGTGTAGGTGGTTCAGCATACACAAATCAGTAAATGTAATACACCACAGTAATAGAATAAAAAGTTAAAAATATATGATAATCTCAATGGCTGGAGAAAAAGCATTTGACAAGATACAACATCCTTTCATGATTAAAAGTCTCAACAAATTGGGTATAGAAGGAATGTAACTCAACATAATAAAGGTCATAAATGACAAACCCACAGCTAACATCATACTTAATATAAAAAGTTGAAGCTGTACTCTCTAAGATCAGGAACATGACAAATGTGCCTGCTTTCACCACTTGTATTTAACATATTACTGGATGTTCTAGCCAGAGAAATCAGGCAAAACAAAAGAAACAAAAGTCATCCAAATCAGTAAGGAAATGTAAAATTATCTCTGCTGGTAATATGATCATATATATAGAAAATCTTAAAGACACCACCAAAAAACTATTAGAAGTAATGAACAAATTCATTAAGTTTGCAGGATAAAAAATCAACATATAGAAATCAGTTGGGTTTTTATACACTAACATTGACATATCTGAAAAAGAAATAAAACATTCTTAGTCACAATAGCATCAAAAATAATAAAATACTTGGGAATAAATTTAAACAAAGAGGTGAAGGATCTGTACGCTGAAAAGTATAAGACTTTGATGAAAATAATGGAAGGCACAAATAAATGGAAAGATACCCTTGTTTATGGATCAGAAGAACTAATATTGTTAAAATGTCTATAAAACTCAAACCCATCTATAGATTTAATAAAATCCCTATCAAAATTCCAATGGCATTTTTCATAGATATAGAAGAAACAACCCTAAAATTTGTATGGAACCACAAAAGACTGCCAAATAACAAAAGAAATTTAGAGAAAGAGGAACAAAGCTGGAGACATCACACTTCCTGATTTCAAAGTAAATGTCAAAGCAATAGTAATAGAAGCAGCATGCTATTGGCATACAAATAGAACCATAGACAAATGGAACAGAATTAAGAGCCCAGAAATAAACCCTTGCTCATACTATAAACTACCCTTTGACAAGAGAGTCAAGAAGACTCATTAGGGAAATGGTAGTCTCTTTAATAACTTAGGTTGGGGAAAATGGATAATCACATGCATAAGAATGAAATTGGACCCCCTGATTTACACCACACACACAAAAATTAACTAGAAATGGATTAAGACTTAAGCATAAAACCTTAAACCATGAAACTCCTAGAAAAAAAGGTAGAAAACATCTCCTTGACATTGGTCCTAACAAAGATTTTTGGGGTATGACACCAAAAAGCACAGCAACAAAAATGAAAATTAATAAATAGGACTACATCAAATTAAAAAGATTCTGCCCAGAACAAACAAAAACCCAAAAACAAAAAACAAAAACTAACAAACTTAGCAAAATGAAAAAGCATCCTATGGAATGAAGGAAAATAATTGCAAACCAACTGATAAGGGGTTAATACCCAAAATACGTAAGAAACTCACACAATTCAATAGCAAAACTCAAAAACAAAAGTAAAAAGCAAAACTAATTAAACAATGGCAGGGGAGCTGAATAGAAATTTCTCCAAAGAAGACATTCAAATGGCCAACAGGTACAGGAAAAGATGCTCAACATCATTGACCACCAGGGAAATACAAATCAAAATCACATTGAGATATCACCTCACACCTGTCAGAATGGTTGTTATCAAAAAGACAGAGATAATTCAGCCAAGATGTGGAGAAAAGAAACCCCTGTGCACTGTTGGTGGGAATGTAAATTGGTACAGCTGCTATGTAAACAGTATGGAGGTTCTTCAAAAAATTAAAAACAGAACTACCATAAGATTTGGCAATCCACTTCTGGGTATATATCCAAGGAAAATAAAATTAGGTCCTCTAAGAGTTATCTTCACTCCCACATTCATTGCAACATTATTCACAATAGCCAAGTTATAGAAACAGCCTAAATGTCTATCTACATATGAATGGATAAAGAAGATGCGGTAACATCAGTATTATTAGTTAATAATACTGCATTTTATACAGTATTATATTATAATATATATAATTGTAATTATGTATATTATTATTATATACTTGAAAGTTGCTAAGAGAGTAGATCTTAAGTTTGAATGGAATATTATTCAAACATGAGAAGCATAGAAATCTTGCCATTTGAGACAACATGGGGGGACTGTGAGGGCATTATGTTAAGTGAATGAAGTTATACAGAGAAAGACAAATATTCTGATATCACTTTTTAAAATGGTATCACTAAAATGATGAATTCATAGAAACAGAGAGTAGATTGGTGGTTGTCAGGGGCTAGGGAATGGGGGAAATGGGGAGATGTTGGTCAAAGGATACAAACTTTCAGTTATAAGATGAATAAGTTGTGGGTATCTAATGTACAACATAGTGACTATAGTTTAATACTGCATTTTATACAGTATTACATTATAATATATATAATTGTAATTATATATATTATTATATACTTGAAAGTTACTAAGAGAGTAGATCTTAAGTTTACTCACCACAAAAAGGAAATTTTAATTATGTGAGGTGATTGAGGTGTTAACTAACCCTATTGTGGTAATTATTTTGTAATATACAAGTGTATCAAATCATCACATTGTACAAAATAAACTTACACAATGTTATATGGCAATTATATCTCAATAAAACTGGAAAAAAAGATAAAATATTTCATCTTGAGAAATGTTTGAACACATCTGAAATTAGGTTTAAAATTGAAAAATAATTTTAAACCTGATACATTTAGAGAATTGATTATGTGGTCTATAATGCAGATGTTGCTGCTTGGAGTCCATAAGAAATATATTTTAAAGGATAAATTGGTAAGAAGAAGCCCTCTGTAAGTAAAGTATTATCGTGCATATGAATCAAATATTAAAAATGGAAAATGACACAAACTAAGTAAAACCGCCAGCTAATGATATAAAGAGTACATAAATAGATGAAAGTCATATTTAAATTATTGGAATATAGTTCCAAGTTATTTATGTAACTCAAAATATAATCTATGCTGCTCTTTATAAACATAACTATCAACATGTTTTAATTTCTGTTGGCTTAAAAAGTTCAGAGAAATTGAAATATCAATATAAGGATGTTATGACTAATTAAAAATAAAAGAACGCCACCAGAACAGACGTCTATCTATCTTAGCCTAATAATGAACAAAATTTGCAAAACTACAATAGAAATGTAATTTCATTAGGCAAAGGCAGTCAAATGAGATCAAAAAGTTTGAATATTTTCTATTTATTTCTTTGAAAAATCATTAGTAGTTACTTTCTAGTTGTCAGATACAATGCCAATTTCTATGGCAAGTTACAGAATTAAATAAAGCGAAACCTCTACTCTCAGGCATGTACTATCCAATAAATGTGAAAAACCTATAGACGGAATTGAAGAACATTACACTTCAAATAATGTCAGTTGATACATTGAATGCAAGCACAGGTTTAAGAAACACAGGTTTAACTTAGAACCGAAAGTCTAACAGGAAATCAGGAAGCAGTAGATACATGCTTTTAGGATAAGCTGTCATTCAAAATGGCATTGATGACAATATTATGACTTTCTTCTATATATGACTATGATGGATTATCATGAAAAAATGGGGAAAGAAGCAAAAGAGAGGGTGGTGTTAGAGGTTTCATTCCTGGATTCAACAAATGAAGTAAAAATCGCCTCTAGAAATAATAACTATTTCCCCTTCACTTTTGTTCATATTATCTCAACAGATAACCTAATAATAGCTAATATTTCTAAAGGGAAATTTTGTTTCTACTAAGCACATTTTAAGATATTATGAAATGTTAAAAAGATATTTGTTTAGATTTTTTAAAGTTTGACTCATTACATATGAGAAGATTACATGGGATTTGGTTTTGGATTTCCATTATGGAGAAAGAAAATGGCAAATGTTTTTTCATGCTGAGAAAAATAGTGGATAAGGAGTGCATGAAGAGAGTTGTTCCTTACTTGATTTTAAGTAAAGTATTTGTTTTTGTTATCTTTTCTCATAAGCAAAAAAGAAAACATATTGACAGATAAAATGCTTATCAACTTATTAATTTTGCAAGAGGAATTGCTTTCCATAATGACTATCACTTTTCACCTGGTAACAACTGTTAGAATTGTAGGCACAGTAGCAAGAAAAAATAATGCGAATATGCCAGCTCGATGGAAGAAGGCTGTGGAAGGCATCTGACTCAAGGTGGAATGAGTGAGGAAAATGCTGAAAGAATATTTGTTGAATGAAAAATGAATTAATATAGGACGTTCTAGTTTATTAATTTTTACTGTTATATTCCATTTTCTGAACATACTACAATTTATTCTCTTATTAACACTTAGATAGGTTCTATTTTTGTTATTAATAAATATTACCATAAATAGTCATATATATATATATATATATATATATATATATATATATATATATATATATATATATATATATATATATGCATGTCTTCTTGTACACTCCTGTGAGAGGTTCTCCAGAGTGGAATAATTAGAGATGGAATTGCTGTGTCATTTGGGATGCATATCTTCTATTTCAGTGCTGAAAAAAAAAAAAAAAAAGCCAATAAAAAGGGACGTCCCTGAAGGTACAGTGGTTAAGACTCCTCGCTTCCACTGCAGGGGGCACGGGTTCGATCCCTGGTTGGGGAACTAAGATCCCACATGACATGTGGTGTGGCCAAAAAAAAAAAAAAAAAAAAAAAAAGTCAGTGTTGCTAGGCAAAAATCTAGAGAACTTACTTTACATTTAGACACAAATTTCATTATTAGAAGTTATGATGGTGTCAAATTCACTATAATCATTTCAGATGCACTAATAGTGCTTCGATGTTAGAGGATGTCTTTAGAACTTTACCTTAAAAAAGAATGGCAAATTAATTAGCCATAAAAAAAGAACGAAATAATGCCATTTGCAGCAACATGGATGGACCTAGAGATTGTCATTCTGAGTGAAGTGAGTCAGACAGAGAAAGACAAATATCATATGATACCGCTTATATGTGGAATCTAAAAAAAGGGTACAAATGAACTTATCTACAAAACAGAAATAGAGTTACAGATGTAGAAAACAAACTTATGGTTATCAGGGGTAAGGGGAGGAAGGGATAAACTGGAAGATTGGGTTTGACATATACACACTACACTATATAAAATAGATAACTAATAAGGACCTACTGTATAGCACAGGGAACTCTGCTCAATACTCTGTAATGACCTATATGGGAAAAGAATCTAAAAAAGAACGGATATATGTATATGTATAACAGATTCACTTTGCTGTACAGCAGAAACTAACACAACATTGTAAATCAACTGTACTCCAATAAAAATTTAAAAAAGAATAAAATAAAATTTCTTAGTTTATTTTTAATATTTTTCTTTATATCATTTGATAATAGTATATGAGATATAATGACTCAAACTATTATAGCATAATCTGCAATAACACATTTTATCAACATAAACTACCCATTATCCTATTCACTGTATTGTGCTCCACGGTATGTGGGATCTTCCCGGACCAGAGCTCGAACCCATGTTCCCTGCGTTGGCAGGCGGATTCTTAACCACTGCGCAACCAGGGAAGTCCTAGATATAACTCTTGTAAGCTGCACAAGGTTGGATTATTCTTTAATTCAATTTATCTTTTAATAAAAGGATTTAAACCACTTGCAAAAAAAAAAAGAATGGCAGATTGATCTCAATTATGAATACCATATTTTTCAATTCCAATGGCAATAGTTTCTTAGAGTCTATTAAGAAGAAATTTGAGGCCATGATTAAATTTTGAAGAGAGTTTTGTGATTCATAATAATATTTGACTTGTTTTGGGTGCTCGGAATTTTGGTATATGTAATAGGTATGAAAGTGTTCTGAAGTAGACTCAGAGAGAATGGTGTAGGATTCCTAGAATTAGGTGTTAGCTAGGATATAGTTGGTTTTTTGGTTTTTTTCTTTTCTCTTATAGACAATGACTAAGCTAGTTTATTATGCTTTAACAATAGAAATTTTAGTGAGAAATATTATTTATTTTCTTCTACATGTTGATACACTCTATCTCTTACATTACTAACATAAAGAAGTAGTGAAATCTGTTCAGTAATTTCACACACAAAAAGGAGATACTGTGTATTAAGTCTGTTTTCAGCTTGTTGAATATTTTCTATAAGGGCTATTTTCCTTTGAGTTTTGGGAAGATTATGGACACACTCTGTTTTTTATTTCCTTCCAGAAGATAATTTTTATCATAATACACCTGGTAATGTCTCACTAAATATAATACCTTGGCAGATTTTTCAGACACACACATGCATATGCATACATATAGGCAATGTATATTCACCTTAAAATCAGAGCATGGCTACATGGCTATAAACAGTTATTTCATTTTTGAAGGTATTTACTCGTTTATTTTTCTCATGAAGACATTTATTTATTAATATGAGTGCTATTAAGTATCTACTATATTTTAGCTATGTGCTATGCTAAGATTAAGATAGCTTGGGTCAATTTTTTTAGTTTTGTAGAATTGCATGGTCCCAATAAAACTAAAGGTTATCTATTAATGTAGTTCTTAGAAAATATGACTGGGTAGTCTGATCAAAATATTAAACTGTGTTTTATCTTATTCATTCAAACATCTCCTAAATTAATATGTAAGTAATATAAATGTATCTATCACACAAAAATAATATGAAAGAATAATTTTATGAAGAGGGGAACTAAGCTATAAAATTACTAAGTAACAATGACTATTGGTACTCAGCATGTATAAAACTAAACATTGATAAAATTTTAGTAATAGGTGAATATGTCCATCCTAAAATTTACTACTTTTATTATTATTTAGTACTACAGAATCATCACTCCTGGGGTACACACTAATTAATCTAAACTAAAGCAAAATACAAAAGTATTCTGTGTTCATTTGATACAAAACATTATAAAGTTTGCATCAAACAAAATTTTAAAATATTAACATTTATGGAATATGAAGACTTTCTTGTAAAAGAATCAGTTGACTTGGGAAACTTAGCTGGAAGATTTTGACATTTGATCATATAAAATCAGTTAGACAACTAGGTGGCCTTATAAATACTAAAAAATAATCATTATATTAACTCATGTTTTTTATTTCCTCTCTTCATGTTTTAGACCATTACAACCACTTACTTAATCTCACATGAGAAGACAAAAATATTTTTTTCTTTGATACTATAATTTTATTATTTTTTACTTTTTAAAATTAATTTTTATTGTAGTATAGTTGATTTACAATGTTGTGTTAGTTTCTGCTGTACAGCATAGTGAACCAGTTATACATATACATATATCGATTCTTTTTTAGATTCTATTCCCATATAGGCCATTACAGAGTATTGAGTAGACTTCCCTGTGCTATACAGTAGTAAGTCCTTATTAGTTTTCTATTTTATATATAGTAGTGTGTATATGTCAATCCCAATCTTCCAGTTTATTTTGCAAATAAGTTCATTTGTACACTTTTTTTAGATTCCACATATAAGGGGTATCATATGATATTTGTCTTTCTCTGACTTACTTCATTCAGTATGACAATCTCTAGTTCCATCCATGTTGCTGCAAATGGTATTATTTCGTCCTTTTCTTTTTTTTTTTAAACATCTTTATTGGAGTATAATTGCTTTACAATGGTGTGTTAGTTTCTGCTGTATAACAAAATGAATCATATACATATATCCCAATATCTATTTTTAGCTTTTTAAGGAACCTCCATACTGTTCTCCATAGTGGCTGTATCAATTTACATTCCCACCAACAGTGGAGGAGGGTTCCCTTTTCTCCACACCATCTCCAGCATTTATTGTTTGTAGATTTTTTGATGATGGCCACTCTGACTGGTGTGAGGTTATATCACATTGTAGTTTTGATTTGCATTTCTCTAATGATTAGTGATGTTGAGCATCCTTTCATGTGTTTGTTGGCAATCTGTATATCTTCTTTGGAGAAATGGCTATTTAGGTCTTCTGCCCATTTTTGGACTGGGTTGTTTGTTTTTTGATACTGAGCTACATGAGCTGCTTGTATATTTTTGAGATTAATCCTCTGTCAGTTGCTTCATTTGCAAATATGTTCTCCCATTCTGAGGGTTGTCTTTTCATCTTGTTTATGGTTTCCTTTACTGTGTGAAAGTTTTTGTTTCATTAGGTCCCATTTGTTTATTTTTGTTTTTATTTACATTTCTCTAGGAAGTGAGTCAAAAAGGATCTTGCTGTGATTTATGTCATAGAGTGTTCTGCCTGAGTTTTCCTCTAAGAGTTTTATAGTGTCTGGCCTTCCATTTAGGTCTTTAATCCATTTTGAGTTTATTTTTGTGTATGGTGTTAGGGAGTGTTCTAATTTCATTCTTTTACACGTAGCTGTCCAGTTTTCCCAGCACCACTTATTGAAGAGGCTGTCTTTTCTCTGTTGTATATTCTTGCCTCCTTTATCAAAGATAAGTTGACCGTATGTGCGTGGGTTTATTTCTGGGCTTTCTATCCTGTTCCATTGATCTATATTTCTGTTTTTCTGCCAGTACCATACTGTCTTGACTACTGTAGCTTTGTAGTATAGTCTAAAGTCAGGGAGCCTGATTCCTCCAGCTCCATTTTTCTTTCTCAAGATTGTTTTGACTATTCGGGGTCTTTTTTGTTTCCATACAAACTGTGAAATTTTTTGTTCTAGTTCTGTGAAAAATGCCAGTGGTAGTTTCATAGGGATTGCACTGAATCTGTAGATTGCTTTGGGGAATATAGTCATTTTCACAATGTTGATTCTTCCAATCCAAGAACATGGTATATCTCTCCATCTGTTTGTATCATCTTTAATTTCTTTCATCAGTGTCTTATAGTTTTCTGCATACAGTGCTTTTGTCTCCTTAGGTAGGTTTATTCCTAGGTATTTTATTCTTTTTGTTGCAATGGTAATGGGAGTGTTTCCTAATTTTCTCTTTCATGTTTTTCATCATTAGTGTATAGGAATGCAAGAGATTTCTGTGCATTAATTTTGTATCCTGCTACTTTACCAAATTCATTGATTAGCTCTAGTAATTTTCTGGTAGCATCTTTAGGATCCTCTACGTCTAGTATCATGTCATCTACAACAGTGACAGTTTTACTTCTTCTTTTCCAATTTGGATTCCTTTTATTTCTATTTCTTCTCTGATTGCTGTGGCTAGGACTTCCAAAACTATGTTGATAATAGTGGTGAGAGTGGGCAACCTTGTCTTGTTCCTGATCTTAGTGGAAATGGTTTCAGTTTTTCACCATTGAGAATGATGTTGGTTAGGGTTTGTCATATATGGCCTTTATTATGTTGAGGTAAGTTCCCTCAGTGCCTACTTTCTGGAGGGTTTTATCATAAATGGCTGTTCAATTTTGTCAAAAGCTTTTTCTACATCTGTTGAGAAGATCATATGGTTTTTCTCCTTCAGTTTGTTAATATGGTTTATCAATCATTGATTAATTGATTGATTGAAGAATCCTTGCATTCCTGGGATAAACCCCACTTGATCATGGTATATGATCCTTTCAATGTGCTGTTGGATTCTGTTTGCTAGTATTTTGTTGAGGATTTCTGCATCTATGTTTATCAGTGATATTGGTCTGTCGTTTTCTTTTTTTGGGACATATTTGTCTGGTTTTGGTATCAGGGTGATGTTGTCCTCTTAGAATGAGTTTGGGAGTGTTCACCCTTCTGCTATATTTTGGAAGAGTTTGAGAAGAATAGGTGTTAGCTCTTCTCTAAATGTTTGATAGAAATCACCTGTGAAGCCATCTGGTCCTGAGCTTTTGTTTGTTGGAAGATTTTTAATCACAGTTTCAATTTCAGTGCATGTGATTGGCCTGTTTAAATTTTCTGTTTCTTCTTGGTTCAGTCTTGGAAGGTTGTGCTTTTCTAAGAATTTGTCCATTTCTTCCAGGTTGTCCATTTTATTGGCATATAGTTGCTTGTAGTAATCTCTCATGATCCTTTGTATTTCTGTGGTGTCAGTTGTTACCTCTCCTTTTTCATTTCTAATTCTATTGATTTGAGTCTTCTCCCTTTTTTTTTTTTTTTTGATGAGTCTGGCTAATGGTTTATCAATTTTGTTTATTTTCTCAAAGAACCAGCTTTTAGTTTTATTGATCTCTGCTATCATTTCCTTCATTTCTTCTTCATTTATTTCTCATCTAATTTTTATGATTTCTTTCTTTCTGTTAACTTTGAGGGGTTTTTGTTCTTCTTTCTTTAATTGCTTTAGGTGTAAGTGTACGTTGTTTATTTGAGATCCTTCTTGTTTCTTGAGGTAGGATTGTATTACTATAAACTTCCCTCTTAGAACTGCTTTTGCTTCATCCCATACATTTTAGGTCATCGTGTTATCTTTCTCATTTGTTTCTAGGTAATTTTTCATTTCCTTTTGATTTCTTCAGGGATCTCTTGGTTATTTAGTAGTGTATTGTTCATCCTCCTTGTGTTTGTATTTTTTACAGATTTTTCCTGTAATTGATATCTAGTCTCATAGCATTGTGGTCAGTAAAGATACTTAATACAATTTCATTTTTCTTAAATTTACCAAGGCTTGATTTGTGAGCCAAGATATGATCTATCCTGGAGAATGTTCCATGAGCACTTGAGAAGAAGGTGTATTCTGTAGTTTTTGGATGGAATGTCCTGTAAATATCAATTACGTCCATCTTTTTTAATGTATCATTTAAAGCTTGTGTTTCCTTATTTATTTTCATTTTCGATGATCTATCCATTAGTGAAAGCGGGGTGTTAAAGCCCCCTACTATGATTGTGTTACCATCAATTTCCCCTTTTATGGCTGTTAACATTTGCCTTATATATTGAGGTGCCCCTATGTTGGGTTCATAAATATTTACAATTGTTATATCTTCTGCTGGGATTGATCCCTTGATCATTTTGTACTGTCCTTGACTCTTGTAATAGTTTTTATTTTAAAGTCTATTTTTGTCTGATATGAGAATTGCTACTCCAGCTTTCTTTTGATTTCCATTTGCATGAGAATATCTTTTTCCATCCCCTCACTTTCAGTCTGTTTGTGTCCCTAGGTCTGAAGTGGGTCTCTTGTAGACAGCATATATATGGGTCTTGCTTTTGTATCCATTCAGCTAGTCTATGTCTTTTGGTGGAGCATTTAATCCATTTACATTTAAGGTAGTTTTTTTTTTTTTTAATAAATTTATTTATTTATTTATTATTTTTGGCTGTGTTGGGTCTTCGTTTCTGTGCGAGGGCTTTCTCCAGTTGCGGTGAGTGGGGGCCACTCTTCATCGCGGTGCGCCAGCCTCTCACTATCATGGCCTCTCTTGTTGCGGAGCACAGGCTCCAGACGCACAGGCTCAGCAGTTGTGGCTCACGGGCCCAGTTGCTCCGCGGCATGTGGGATCATCCAAGACCAGGGCTCGAACCCATGTCCCCTGCATTGGCAGGCGGATTCTCAACCACTGCACCACCAGGGAAGCCCTTAAGGTAGTTATTGATATGTATGTTCCTATTACCATTTTCTTAATTGTTTTGGGTTTCTTATTGTTGGTCTTTTCCTTCTCTTGTATTTCCTGCCTAGAGAAGTTCCTTTAGCATTTGTTGTAAAGCTGGTTTGGTGGTACTGAATTCTCTTAGCTTTTGATTGTCTGTAAAGGTTTTAATTTCTCCGTTGAATCTGAATGAGATCCTTGCTGGGTAGAGTAATCTTGGTTGTACGTTTTTCCCTTTCACTACTTTAAATATGTCCTGCCACTCCCTTCTGGATTGCAGAGTTTCTGCTGAAAGATAAGCTGTTTACCTTATGGGGATTCCCTTGTATGTTATTTGTTGCTTTTCCCTTGCTGCTTTTAATATTTTTTCTTTGAATTTAATTTTTGATAGTTTGATTAATATGTGTCTTGGCGTGTTTCTCCTTGAATTTATCCTGTATGGGAGTCTCTGTGCTTCCTGGACTTGATTAACTATTTCCTTTCCCATATTAGGGAAGTTTTCAACTATAATTTCTTCAAATATTTTCTCAGTCCCTTTTTTTTTTCCTCTTCTTCTGGGACCCCAATAATTCGAATGTTGGTACGTTTAATGTTGTTCCAGAGGTCTCTGAGACTGTCCTCAATTCTTTGTATTCTTTTTTCTTTTTTCTGCTTTGTGGTAGTTATTTCCACTATTTTATCTTCCAGGTCACTTATCCGTTCTTCTGCCTCAGTTATTCTGCTATTAATTCCTTCTAGAGAATTTTTAATTTCATTTTTTGTGTTGTTCATCATTCTTTGTTTGCTCTTTAGTTCTTCTAGGTCCTTGTTAAACATTTCTCATATTTTCTCCATTCTATTTCCAAGATTTTGGATCATCTTTACTATCATTACTCTGAATTCTTTTTCGGGTAGACTTCCTATTTCCTCTTCATTTGTTTGGTCTGGTGGGTTTTTCCCTTGCTCCTTGTCTGCTATGTATTTCTCTGTCTTTTCATTTTGCTTAACTTACTGTGTTTGGGGTCTCCTTTTCGCAGGCTGCAGGTTCGTAGTTCCCGTTGTTTTTGGTGTCTGCCTCCCGTGGGTAAGGTTGATTCAGTGGGTTGTGTAGGCTTCCTGGTGGAGGGGACTGATGCCTGTGTCCTCCTGGTGGATGAGGCTGGACCTTGTCTTTCTGGTCGGCAGGACCGTGTCCAGTGGTGTGTTTTTGGGTGTCTGTGAACTTATTATGATTTTAGGCAGCCTCTCTGCTAATGGGTGGGGTCGTGTTCCTATCTTGCTACTTGTTTGGCATAGGGTTTCCAGCACTGTAGCTTGCAGGCCGTTGAGTGGTGCTGGGTCTTAGCTTTGAGATGGAGATCTCTGGGAGAGCTTTTACCATTTGATATTACATGGGGCCATGGGTCCCTGGTAGAGCAGTGTCCTGAACTCAGCTGTCTCACCTCAGAGGCTCAGGCCTGACACCCAGCCAGAGCACCAAGACCCTGTCAGCCACACGGCTCAGAAGAAAAGAGAGAGAAAAAAGAAAGACAGAAAGAATAAAAGAAAATAATGTTATTAAAATAAAAAATAAAATAAAATTATTAAAAATTTTTAAAAAGGAAGAAAAAAGAAGAGACCAACCAAACCAAAAAACAAGTCCACCAATGATCACAAGCTCTAAAAACTATACAAAAAAAACAAAACAAAAAACCAACAGACAGAACCCTAGGACAGATAGTAAAAGCAAAACTATACAGACAAAATCACATAAAGTAGCATACACATATACACTCACAAAAAGAAAAAAAGGAAAAAAAATTATGTATATATATATAAAAAAAAAACTAAGAGAGCTACCAAATCAATGAACAAATCTACCAATGATAATAAGCTCTAAATACTAAACTAAGATAAACATAAAACCAGAAACAAATTAGATGCAGAAAGCACACTCCAACTCTACAGTTGCTCCCAAAGTCCACTGCCTCAATTTTGGGGTGACTTGTTGTCTATTCAGGTATTCCACAGATGCAGGGTACATGAAGTTGATTGTGGGGATTTAATCCACTGCTCCTGAGGCTGCTGGGAGAAATTTCCCTTTCTCTTCTTTGTTTGCACAGCTCCCGGGGTTCAGCTTTGGATTTGGCCCCACCTCTGCGTGTAGGTCACCTGAGGGCATCTGTTCCCCCCACCCCCAGACAGGACGGGGTTAAAGTAGCAGATGATTAGGGGACTCTGGCTCACTCAGGCCTGGGGGAGGGAGGGGTATGGAAGGTGCGGCCAGCCTATGGTGGCAGAGGCCGGCATGACTTTGCAGCAGCCTGAGGCACGCTGTGTGTTCTCTCGGGAAGTTGTCCCTGGATCACGGGACCCTGGCAGTGGCAGGCTGCACAGGCTCCTGGGAGTGGAGGTGTGGATAGTGACCTGTGCTTGCACACAGGCTTCCTGATGGCTGCAGCAGCAGCATTAGCATTTCATGCCCGTCTCTAGTGTCCGCGCTGATAGCTGCAGCTCGCATCTCTCTCTGGAGCTCATTTAGGCAGTGCCCTGAATCCCCTCTCCTTGTACACCCTGAAACAATGGTCTCTTCCCTCTTAGGCAGTTCCAGACTTTTTCCCGGACTCCCTCCCGGCTAGCTGCGGCACACTAGCTCCCTTCAGGCTGTGTTCACGCAGCCAACCCCAGTCCTCTCCCTGGGATCTGACCTCCGAAGCCGGAGCCTCAGCTCCCAGCCCCCACCCACACCTGCAGGTTAGTAGACAAGCCTCTCAGGCTGGTGAGTGCTGGTCGGCACCGATCCTCTTGCGGGAATCTCTCTGCTTTGCCCTCTGCACCTCTGTTGCTGCGCTCTCCTCTGTGGCTCCGAAGCTTCCCCCCCACCCATCCCCTGTCTCCACCAGTGAAGGGGCTTCCTAGTGTGTGGAAACTTTTCCTCCTTCACAGCTCCCTCTTAGAGGTGCAGGTCCCATCCCTATTCTTTGTCTCTGTTTTTCCTTTTTCTTTTGCCCCACCCAGGTACATAGGGAGTTTCTTGCCTTTTGGGAAGTCTGAGGTCTTCTGCCAGCATTCAGTAGGTGTTCTGTAGGAGTTGTTCCACATGTAGATATATTTCTGATGTATTTGTGGGGAGGAAGGTGATCTCCACGTCTTACTCCTCCTCCATCATGAAGGTCCCCCCTCTTCATTCTTTTTTATGGCTGAGTAATATTCCATTGTACCACATCTTCTTTATCCATTCCTCCATCGATAGACATTAAGGTTGCTTCCATGTCCTGTCTATTGTAAGTTGTGTTGCAGTGAACATTGGGGTACATATATCTTTTCGAGTTATGGTTTTCTCTGGATATATGCCTGGGAGTGGGATTGCTAGATCATATGGTAGCTCTATTTTTTGTTTTTTAAGGAACCTCCATACTCCATCATGGCTGTACCAATTTACATTCCCATCAACAGTGTAGGAGGGTTCCCAGAAGACAAAAATATTTTTAAAGAGTTTCAAGTGTATTCCATAGCCTTAGCCGACTTATTACAGAATACTATCTGTATTTATTTATTTATTATTTTTTTTTTACTATTCTTTGTCTTGTATTATTAAAAAGAAGGTGTGTGAAATGTTCACCTCCCAAACTTAGGCACTCTGATGATTCATGTGAATCATCATTAGATGTAATGGCAAGTCAGAAGAGCCTAAAAATTGTCCAGTGTATTCCTTTTGAGATTGGTCACACTGAGGAGACAATGTAGTGAAAGCCATAAATTTTATAAATGTCACTTTACCAAGTATTTCTGTCGAAAAGTTCATAAAATAAGAATTGATGTTTACTTTTCAAGGATGAAAACAAAGTCTACAACTTTCTCAAAAATATTTGCCATGTAATAAATGTGTTTTTCATCCTAGACTGGCTAGTATCTCAATATAGAGTTCCTATCCTGATGGTCTAATTAAGTTTCCTTGTTATCTATATTATCTATTAGAAATACGTTAATCGAATGGATGAGGAATCTCCAAGAAAATATGGCTACCCTGGTTCCCAGTATTCTGACTCTTAACCTCTGCATTTTATTGTTACTATCAAGGAATTTTTTAAACCTACACTCAACAAGTTCAGCCATTATCTATGTATTTTTTAATGTTTATTGAAATATAAATTCCAAGAAATTGCCAAGATATTATTGATGGTTATCATGTATCTTTCACCCAGTTTTCTCCAAAGGTTTTATCTTATGCAGCTATAGTGTAGTATCAAAACAATGAAAGTGATATTGAAAAAATGTGTATTTATAGTTCTGTGTCATTTTATCATGTGTAGAATCATATAACTGCCACTACAATTGAGATACAGAATTATTGCATGATCAAGAAGATTCCTCTCATGTTACCCCTTTATAGGAGTACCCACACTTTCTCCCTCACCATTCCTAGCTCCTAGAAAATACTAATTTGTTATCCAGTTGTATAATTTTGTCATTTCAGAAATGCTGTATAAATCAAATCAAGTCAAATCAAATAGCATGTGACCTTTTGAGACTGACTTTTTTCATTCTACATCCTTGAAATCAACCCAAGGAGTTGTGTGTATCAATAGTGCCCTGAACATTTTTTAGAATTCCCTTTGATTGATCTTTAGTGTTTCTGAGCATATTTCTTTGTATTGATTTTTAGTGGTTATTCTAGGTATTACATTTACATATATAATTTATCATAGGGTATTGATGTAGACATTTTACCAGAGTGAACTATATAAAACTTACTTCCCTTAAAAATCTTTTTCTTTGCCCATTTATGATATAAATTTTCTTAAATACTTCCTTTCTATACCTTGAGAAGCACATCAGAAAAATGTTATAACCTTTCCTTCAATTTATCAAACATAATTTAAGAAATTCAAGAGATGAAAGTCCATTGTATTTACCCATATTTTTACTCTTTTTATTGTTATTTCTTCATTCCTAATATTCCAAGGTTCCTTCTTTTATCATTTTCTTTCTGTTTTAGGAATTTCCTTAAGCCATTCTCTTAGGATAGGTCTTCCAGTGGCAAACTCCTTTTAGTTTTCCTTTGTCTGTGAATGTTTTAATTTCTACTTCATTCCTAATGGTTAATTTTGCAAGGTATACGATTCTGGGATGAGTATTTTTTGCTTTCATCACCTGAAAAATGATACGCCACTTCTTTTTAGTTTTTGATCAGAAATCCACTGTTATTTGAATCACTTTTCTTCATAGTGAGGTTTAATTTCTCTCTTGTTCCTTTCAAGGCTTTTTTTTCCTGTTCTTTCATTTTCACAAGTTTGATTCTTATGGGTCTTGGCATGGATATATTTGGGTTTATCTTATTTCAGGTTTGCTTAGCTTTTTTAATCTATAGGCTTACGATTTGTTTGTTTGCCAAATTTGGGAGATTTTTAGCCATTATTTCTTTTTTTAAATTTATTTCTTTTTGGCTGAATTGGGTCTTCATTACTGTGCATGGGCTTTCTCTAGTTGTGGTGAGCAGGGGCTACTCTTCATTGTGGTGCACGGGCTTCTCATTGCAGTGGCTTCTCTTGTTGCAGAGCACGGACTCTAGGTGCATGGGCTTCAGTAGTTGTGGCACATGGGCTCAGTAGTTGTGGCTCGTGGGCTCTAGAGTGCAGGCTCTGTAGTTGTGGCGCACGGGCTTAGTTGCTCTGCGGCATGTAGAATCTTCCCAGACCAGGGCTCGAACCCATGTCTCTTGCATTGGCAGGCAGATTCTTTTTTTTTTTTTTTTAATTTATTTATTTATCTATTCATGGCTGTGTTGGGTCTTCGTTTCTGTGCAAGGGCTTTCTCTAGTTGCAGCAAGCGGGAGCCACTCCTCATTGCGGTGCGCGGGCCTCTCACTATCGTGGCCTCTCTTGTTGCGGAGCATAGGCTCCAGACGCACAGGCTCAGTAATTGTGGCTCACGGGCCTAGTTGCTCCGCGGCATGTGGGATCTTCCCAGACCAGGGCTCGAACCCGTGTCCCCTGCATTGGCAGGCGGATTCTCAACCACTGCGCCACCAGGGAAGCCCTGGCAGGCAGATTCTTAACCACTGCGCCACAGGGAAGCCACCATTATTTCTTTAAATACTTTTTCAGCACCACCTTCTTTCTCTTTTCCTGAGATTCTGGTGACATGTATTTTAAATCTTTTATTATAGTCCCATAGGACTATAATAGTCCCCCTGAGGATCCTTTCATTTTTTTCTCTGTTGTTCAGCCTTGGTAATTTCTATTGTTTAATCTTTAACTTCACTGATTCTTTATTCTGTTCTTTCCATTATATTGTTGAGCATATACATTGAATTTTTATTTCTGTTATTTTATGTTCAGTTCTAAAATTTCCATGCAGTTCTTCTTTGTATCTTTATTTCTTTGTTAAGACTTTTAAAAAATTTGTTTCAAGCATGTTTGTAATTTCTGGCTGAAGTGTTTTTATAAAGATGCTTTGAAAACTTTGTTAGATAATTCCAATATTAGTATCACTTCAGTGTTGGTGTCTGTTGATTGTCTTTTCTGATTCAACTTGAGATTTTTCTGGTTCTTGGCACAATGGGTGATTTTCCCTATTATCTGGTGTGTTTTATATATCATATTAGGACACTCTGGATCTATTTTAAATCCTCTGTTTTATCAAGTCTCGTCCAAGATGGTTGTGGGAGAAGAAAAGCTGCCTTGTTACTGCCAGGTAGTGGTAGAAGTCTAGGTTCCCCACTCAACTTTTGTTGATACCCTGGAATAGAGGGGAAGGATGCCTCATTACTGCTAGATATGGGTGGGAGTTCAGGATCTTCACTAGGCATCCACCCTGGCTGTGAAAGTGAGGAGCACCTTGTTATTTTCCCTCACTTGACAAGAAAGTTTTGTTACTGCTGGGCTGTGATGAAATTTGCAGATTCCCACTACTGCTCCTCTGATATTTTTACTGAGAGGGGCAGGGGTGCACAATACTGCTGAGCAGTGATGGGAATCCTGAGCTCTCACTAGCCTCTTCTGACACCACCTCTTTGTGGGAAAAACAAGATACCTTGCTATGGCTAGATAAGGTTGGAAGTTTAGGCTCCCCACTCAGCCTTTGCTGATGAAGGTAGGGGTGGAGCCACTGTGCCTGGATCCATGGTGTTTGCCTAAAGTAGAGCAGTTACAATTCAAACATCTTCTGTCTTGCCTTCCTTCCCTTTTCCTGGTCCTTTGGCTACAGAGAACAGGCTTTCACTATGGCTTTTTTTTCCCCCCTGTGCTCGTTGGTGCTTTCAAATCACCAGCTTCTTCAGTGCTCAGTTTGTGATATATGAAGCAAAATGAAAACCCAGGGAACCCACTGCCGTGTCTTTCCTTGGGTCCTAACTTCCCTTGATGGTCTGCTTTCTTCTCTCCACCTTTCAGAGCCTTCTTATGTGTAGTTAATGTATCATGTACAGGGTTTTAGCTGCACTTAGGGGGAGAAATGGGAAGAAGTGCATTTACTCCATCTTTGTTCAGGATCAGAAGTCCATTATCTACATATTTTTAAAAGTTACTTCCCTCTTAGGGCTTCTGTGCTCTTATATGCAGGGGTACCTTGGAGATATTGTGGGTTTGATTCCAGACCACCATAGTAAAGTGAATATCACAATAAAGCGAGTCACACAATTTTCTTGGTTTCCCAGTGCGTATAAGAGTTATGTTTACACTATACTGTAGTTTATTAAATGTGCAATAGCATTATGTCTTAAAAACCAGTGTGCATACCTTAATTAAAAGATACTTTATCACTAAGCAATGTTGACCATCATCTGAGCCTTCAGTGAGTAGTAATCTTTTTGCTGGTGGAGGGTCTTGCCTCCATGTTGATGCTGCTGACCGCTCAGAGTGGTGGTTGTTGAAGGTTGGGGAGGCTGTGGAAATTTCATAAAGTAAGACAACAAGGAAGTTTACCATATCGGTTGACTCTTCCTTTCACTTGAACATTTAGGAGTCATTGCTGGGTTATTAATTGACCTAATGTCAATATTTTTGTGTCTTGGGGAATAGGGAGGCCTGAAGAGAGGGAGAGAGAGGGGAAACAGCCGGTTGGTGGAGCAGTCAGAACATGCACATTTACTGCTTAAGCTCACTATCTTATAGGAGTATGGTTTGTGGCACCCCAACACAATTACAGTACTAGCATCAAAGAGCACTAATCACAGATCACCATAACAAATATAATAATGGAAAAATTTGAATATTGCAAGAATTACCAAAACGTGACACAGAGACATGAAGTGAGCAAATACTGTTGGAAAAATGACACCAATAGACTTGCTCAATGCAGGGTTGCTAAACCTGCATCACAATATCTCGAAGCATAATAAAGCAAAGTGCAATAAAATGAGGTATGCCTGTAACCTAAAAAGAAATGGAGTTTACTATATTTGTAGGTTCTTTTGAGTGTTTACATTATAGAGAAAAGAACATAAGATTTTGGTTTATATGTATCTAGGTGTGAGTCTTGATTCTGCCGTGTACCAGCTATATGAAACTAGACAAGTGATTTAATCTCTGTGTGCTTTTTATGTCTGTAATATAAAATAATGCCCATCCCTAGGGTTATTGTGAGGTTTATGTGTAAAGTTGTGGGCATATAGTGGGTACTCAAAATTAATTCTTTCTGCTCTTATTCTGGAGCTCTTTTAGTCTACATACCCTATATTACCAACATGTATTGTTCAGAGGACTGTATATGGAAGCTTTCTGAGAGAAGAAAATAAACTCTAGTATAAATGTTGATGTAATATAGCTATTGGCCAGATACCAGCTTCAAAGTCCTCTAGGATTTTCTTCTTATATCACTTCTAGAGTCTTGCACCACTAAGAATATGCTTGGGCTTTGAAATTTAAAAGTTGAAAAGTAACTAACTCTAAGTTGAAAAATAACTATATCATACAGCTTATTAAACCTTTTAATTCTCATGGGAATTTCAATTTTCTTTTGGAAAGTAGATGAGGAAATTTCAATACTTGTTTAGGCAAGACAAATAAATATTCTTGCACATACATGTTCAGATATGATTCAAAATATAAGGAGCTAGATACTATCCAATATTATAGATGTTTCAGCCCCAGTTAAGGTGATGCAGTGCCTTGTGTCAGTGATCTCCAAACTGTTATTCCCACGGTATTCTTTTGTCATTTGTCTTCCTAAGAATGTCTCACCATTTTAAGTAATTATAATTTCAAACCAAAACTTCTGAATTGGAACATCAGTTGTTGCTATAAATGGAAACAATTCATTAAATATATGGAAATAAGATAATTCACATCACCTGCAGCTTTAGTACAAATAAATGCTAGCTTTTAAAATGTTTATTAAACATTAAAAATACTTTTCTATTACGCATATTAATTTTTGGGCACAGTGATAACAACAAATGAGTTTTTTCTTTTTTTTTTTAACATCTTTATTGGAGTATAATTGCTTTACAATGGTGTGTTAGTTTCTGCTGTATAACAAAGTGAATCAGTTATACATATACATATGTTCCCATATCTCTTCCCTCTTGTGTCTCCCTCTCTCCCACCCTCCCTATCCCACCCCTCTAGGTGGTCACAAAGCACCGAGCTGATCTCCCTGTGCTATGTGGCTGCTTCCCACTAGCTATCTATTTTACATTTGGTAGTGTATATATGTCCATGCCACTCTCTCACTTTGTCACAGCTTACCCTTCCCCCTCCCCATATCCTCAAGTCCATTCTCTAGTAAGTCTGTGTCTTTATTCCCGTCTTGCCCCTAGGTTCTTCATGACCTTTTTCAAATGAGTTTTTCCTAAATCTCATATTTAACTAAACTTTTGCAGAAAGAAAAAGTTCTTTCTTTTATAAAGACTATAGTGTTTTAATCCTATAGTTAAAGCAATGGTTATTTTGCAAAAAAGACTTTATGGTTAAAACTAATTTATAGTTCATTTAATTTAATAACTTAAAGAACTAGATTTTCAATATTATATCAAATCCCTTCCATTTTAAATAATTTATCAAGTGGCAGTGATAGACTAGGAGGGAAAACAGAAACAATATTTAAGACTCAATGTAATGAGTGAGGGATCCAGAGGTCCTTTACTACTTACTCTGTGCTTCTTCAGTAGTTTGTTGTGCGTATCATTTGTGATAAATCATAGCTCCCTTGCACTATATCATAATCATTGTCATCCTAAAGTATTCAGAACCTACCAAAGTATAAATTACTGCTCAAGAGGTGGTTACCCACACTGGAGAATGCATTCACATTTTTGAGCTTCTGAAATACCCTCTGATAAAATAATTAACCAGATAGGACCTGGTTTGAATATTTATTAGATACCAGGGTGAGTAGGTATCATTCTTCTATTTCTTATCTCTAAAATGAAGATAAATAATTGCTTGGCAAGTGGTTCATACATTTAAAGGGAAAAGAACATTATATTTTTAAGAAATTATTGAGAAAAGCATTTGACTTATCTTTGTCTTCAGTATGTACTTTGGGAGTGACAGGAATTAAAAGAAGACTTTTCAAAGCATCAGAAGAAAAAGAAAACAACCCAAATTCACATAAACTCTTCATTTTCACCAAATAGAATTCAATCTAATAATTTAGCAGGAAAAATTCTACTCAATCTCCAAAATTTAGTGCTAGCATTTTTTCTCTGGAAAACCCTCCTGAATTTAATGCAAAGATTACACGCTCATAGTACTCACCACAGAATTCTGTGATTATGTATATATATATATTTCTTTACCATCTTGAAAACCTTGAGGACAAAGACGATCTTTAGAGTTCTCTCTTCAAACATGATAAAGTGAAGGTCTGGATTTTAGTAAACAATTGAGGCATGGATATAAGAAAGCATCAATATGCAATGCTTTCTTTCTTTTTTTTTTTTTTTTATTCATCAAGCCAAGTTTACTTGGGTTTAGATTTTCTATTACTTAGAAATAATGTGCTTTCATTTTTGATTGAGGCAAAGATAGTTTGCTAATAATAGTCAGGTAAATGTTTAAAATCCTTGATGTGACCTGGAACCTTTATTAACTATATTTCATTGCTTTATATTTTGCAGATGATATCTCACAAGAAGTAAGTCCTATCATGTTGCTTTAAAATAAAATACTGTATCTTCTTATTAGTATCCATACTATCCTCCCAATCCCACACATTCAAATGCTCTAAACTCACATGGTTAGTTACAGTAATCAAGACATAAGGGTGTATAGATCAATTAAAGAGAAAAATAGTAATAGAACCAAACTTTTATTTTATAAAGGCTCTAAAATAGGCTAGTATCTTCAATAAATGGCACTGGAAAAATTAAATGTTCACATGTAAAACTAACTTGATATTGACTGAGAACCTAAATGGAAGAGTATACCTATAAAACTTCTAAAGGAAAAAAAAATAGATGAAAATCTTTGCGAATTTGCATTAAGCAAAAATTTCCTAGATAGGACAAAAAAGAAGCATGAACCATAAAAGAAAAAAATATATAAATTGGTCTTTATCAATGTTAAAACTTCTCTCTTTCAAAAGTCACCGTCAGGTAGAGGAAAAAGACAAGTCACAGACTGGAAAAATATTTGCAGAACACATATCTGATGCCAGATTTGCACCTGAAATATATAAAATACTTTTACAGCCCAATAATAAAAGGACAGAAAGACAATTATTAAATGAGCAAAGTATTTGAATACTTTACCAAGGAAGATATGCAAGTGGTTAAAAAATATGTAAGAATCTGCTCAACCTCTTTAGTCATCAGAAAAATGCAAACAAAGCCATGACTGAGATATCTCTATGCAAGTAGTCAAATGGCTAAGATGAAATTGACAATACCTAAAGATGCTCAGAATTTGGAGCAACTGGAAATCTAACATGTCATTGCTGGGAATGCAAAATTGGATAGTCACTCTGGAAAATATTTTGGCAGTTTTCTATAACTGTAAACATTTATCTTATAACTCTTTCATTCTATCCCTAGATAATTTGCCCAAAGAAATAGAAACATGTGTTCACATAAAGACCTGCATGTAAATAATAATATCCACTTTATTCTTTATAGAAAAAAAACATAAGGAGAAATGAAAAACTCGATACAACCCAAATATCCATCAACTGGTGAATGGATAAACAAATTGTGCTATATCCATTTAATAAGATATTATTCAGCTATTAAAAAAGAATGGATCTTGGGCTTCCCTGGTGGCACAGTGGTTGAGAATCCGCCTGCCAATTCAGGGGACATGGGTTCGAGCCCTGGTCCGGGAAGATCCCACATGCTGCAGAGCAACTAAGCCCGTGCGCCACAACTACAGAGCCTGTGCTCTAGAGCCTGCGAGCCACACTACTGAGCCCACGTGCTGCAACTGCTGAAGCCCGCATGCCTAGAGCCCGTGCTCCACAACAAGAGAAGCCACCGCAATGACAAGCCCATGCACCGCAATGAAGAGTAGCCCCCACTCGCCGCAACTAGAGAAAGCCCGCGTGCAGCAGCAAAGACTCAATGCAGACAAAAAAAAAAAAAAAGAATGGATCTTTAATACATGCAACAGCATGGATGAATCTCAAAAGCATATATTAAGTGGAAGAAGAGAAAACATAAATACTGCATGATTCCATTTATATGACATTCTGGAAAAGACAAAACTGTAGGGATAGAAAACAGAACAGTGTTTGCCAAGAGTTTAGATAGCAAAGGGGACTGACTACAAAGAGACATAAGGAGATTTGGGAGTGAGTAATGGATGTGCTCTATATCTTAATTGTGATGATATTTATACAACTGCATATATTTGTCAAAACACATCAAACCATGGATGTGAAATGTTGATTTTATTGTATCTCCATAAAAAGACATATTTAAACATCCTAATGAGGCTTACCCAACTACTTTAAGTGAAATGCATCTCCCCTCTCTTATCCTCCTTATCTTACTCTACTTTTTTTCCAGAGCACTTATAACTTTATAATATACTATTTATTGATTTACTTGCTTATTTATTATGTTTATGTTTACTGGCTGAGTCACCTGCTAAAATATAACTAAAATAATAGTATACTAAAATAATAGTATATGTAGTGGTGTGCCACCAAGATTCCCCACTTGGGAGTGAGTCACTTATTACCCTTAGTTTCTGCAAGAGTTGCACGTTGACACACGAAGATGGATCTTTCTCTAGGAATTTCTTCAGGTCCAAGAGAACCACCTAGCCTAAGCTCACATCTCCTTCATGAAGGAAGCACACATTGGTTGACTCTTTAGAGGTCAGCAAAGTATGGCCTGCAGACCAAATCTGGCCTGCAGTCCATTTTTATAGGGTGCAGAAGATAAAAGTGGTTTTTATATTTTTAATGGGTCTTAATAAAGGAGCAAGAGGAAGAAGAAGATAAGGAGAAGGAGGAGGAGAAATAGAAGATGTGACAGAGAATGAATGTTACCCGCAAAGCCAAAAATATTTATTACCTGGTCTTTAAAGAAAAAGTTTGCTGACCCCTGAACTAGTTGATGTAGGGATTTAAAGCCCTGACTTATTTGTCTGTAGGGCTACAACTCTGAAGGGGCATCCACAAGATTGACTGAGGCCTTTTTTTGTGACCATATACCAGTTCCTTTCTTCACTCCTCCTGAATTGTTGATACCAATGATACTCCCATTAAAGGCCTTGCATGCATATGTTTGTTTCAGAATCTATTTCCCAGGAAACCTGACCCAAGGCAATCGGTGCTAGATTGGTCTACAGAAGCAAACTCAAAAATGAGACTCTGGATTTGGGCCACTCACTGGTAAGTTGGTAATGAACACCTTTTCACTGGTAGTAGATGAAACGCTAATATCCTCTGTAGTTTGTACCAAAGCAATTGTTAAAGTTTTACTGATCATCCATAAGGATGGACTACCACTATAAAAGAATTCAATAGTAGACACAGTATTTCAGGAAAGTGAGGGTTTGGGGGAAAGTGTTAATTATAGCAACAGTGGAATCAGATGGGCTTGCTGAATACCATTGCTGTATTGGAAAAATACAGTGAACGAAAAGCTGAGGGTGCCTGATCACCAAATGAAGGTGAAGTGTGAATCTGAGCGGGCTTCCTTAGCAACATTTTTAAAAAGTCCTTTATCTCTTGCATGCACCTAGAGGGCAGAAAAAACTGAGATCTAGGCTTAGGAATTAATAATAAAAATAATAGAGATGCACACAGAGAGATTTGAATTCACAGCTTCTCAAGTCTGTTTTGCCAGGGTCAAGGCTTTGGTTGGGAAGAGTTGACATCCTAAGGATACTCAGGGAACATCAAATTCAAAGGAGGCAAAAAACAAAAACTGTGTATTTTATATTCCATATCCCTCAAAACTCTTCAAACATGGCCCAGTCCTCCTTGTTGAAGACTAGTATGCCACTCGCTTAAGGAAAATATGCACCATGTTTCCTCTTCAAGACCTATACTCACCTTACCTTCCTGATACCATATCAATAAGTAGATCAAATCATAGCATAAACAGACCAAGGAAATGTGAACCTACTAAGAGAAAAAGGGACTAAACCCCAAAAAACTGTCAGACCTAGCCAATATGCATAAGCAAAATTAGGGAAGTATTCATGGGACTGGATTCTAAGGTTGCAGGATTGATGGAGTAGAACATATGGTTTAATAAGGGAATATTTATCTTAAGGTATTTTCTCCTAAGAAATAGTAAGCTCCCTGGTAATTATTGTGGGAGACACTGCTAACATGCTGCTAAGTTGGCTTTCAGAAACTTGTAGAAAGTAATGGCCCACAGTAAATCAAGTAGAAATGTCAAAATTATGAGGCAGATAGTATAAAAAGGAATAAAAGAACTCATAGAATTGGGCATGCAAAGGTAGATATACTATGTGTATTAGTCAGGGTACTCCAGAGAAACAGAACCAATAGTGTAACCAATATTTCATATAATGAATGAATTGGCTCACACAACTATGGAGACTGAGAAGTCCCAAGATCTACAGTCATCAGGCTGGAGACCCAGAGACCCAGGAGAGTCAGTGGTAGGTTTTAGTCTGAGTACAAAGGCCTGAGAACCGGGAGAGCTGATGGTATAAATTCCATTCCAACTCTGAGTCCGAAGGCAGGAAATGACCAATGTCCCAGCTAACAGACAATCAAGCAGAGAAAGCGAATTATCCCTTACTCAGCCTTTTAGTTCTATTCAGGCCTTCACAGGATTGGATGAGGCCCTCCCACCCACATTGGGAAAGGCCATCTAATTTACTCAGTCTACTGATTCAAGTGTTAATCTCATCCAGAAACACCCTCACACAGACACACTCAGGATAGTGTTTAACCAAATATCTTGACATCACATGGTCCAGTCAAGTTGACACATAAAATTAACCATGATAACTAATCAGCCTTCTTCACTCAATCCCACTCTGTTAGGTTCTTTTGAAAGATCAAGAAAATAGTCCAAAATTCTGACATATGCTACAACATGGATGAAACTTGAGGACATTATGCTATGTGAAGTAAGCTAATCATATAAAGGTAAATACTGCATGATTCAACTAATATGAGATACCTAGAGTAATCACAATCACAGAGACTGGCAACCATCATAGTCGAATGTTGGTTGCCAGGGGCTGGGAGGAGGGAGAATGGGGAGTTATTGCTTAATGGGCATAGAGTTTCAGTTTTGCAAGATGAAAAGAGTTCTGAAGGTGGATGGTATTGATAGTTGCATAACAATATAAATGCATTTAATATCACTATAATACTTTAAAAGGTTAAGATAGTAAATTGTATGTTATGTGTATTTTACCTCAATAAAAAAATTGAAAAAGTGTTTAACACAGAATAGTTATCATGATAATAAAGAAGATAGGAAAAAATGCATGAGATCTTAAATGTCCACATATATTAAATCTTTAAGAAGAAACATCCGGTAGCATGGTGTCTGATAGCGGCCTTGAGGGGAAATTGCTTATTAGTGACTTAAAGGGAACCATATCATCTATTGAATTACTAACATTATATCCTCTTGCACCTGGATTTTCCTTGGAGGTCATCCTCCCAAACATTAGCCAGATTTGACCCTGCTGAGCTTGAGAGCTCTAATGAGCTCATAGCCCAAGGTGGTGTAGTTTTAAGACTACATTGCAGTAAGAGTATATCTGTCACAGATGAAAATGCAGGAGCATATTTATGTATCTGTGTAATTCATTCATTGCTTTTTATAAACCTAAAGTTCTCCAGGGAGTGACACAAATTCACATAATGTTCCTATGTGTTACAATTTGTATATTGATCTCTCGCTGACAGACTTTTTGATAATAACCAGAATACTCCCTAGTGAATGCATACATGTAGACATTAAAAAGTAAAAATTAGCTTAGTGATTAAAGGTAACGTCAGCAATTCAGTTATTCTGAATTATTTTTCATTTCATTCTGCTCTGATTTTCAGTTGAATAATACAATTTCAGGTTTGAATTTATATCAGCTCTCTCCCCAGCATCTTAGTGGAATGTTTCTCAGTGTGTTTCCAGTTAATCACTAAGTGGAATGCCATTTTGGATACTCTTGGCTATTTCCCACAAATAGGAACAGAGCAAAAGTTTTTAAATAATTTAGAGACTATACAGTAAGCATCTACTATTTTCAGGTACTGAAAGTTATAAAAACAAATAAAGCAAAGTATGTAAGAATAACGCATATGATAAAATAGAGTAAGTCGTGACCTTATTATATTACCAACAAGTAGACAACGTAGTACAATTAAGACTGATTAGGGTGTCTGCAAACAAAGAGATATGACTCCATACTTCTTACAGATATGAGAAAATTTTTATTTTTTAAAAACATTTCCAAATAGTAACCTAAATATCCACTTTAATTCCCATGAAATATATGGAACTGGGAAATTATTTTAACACTTGAGCTGGTCCTGAGGTGCAGAGGTGAGTAGAACTCAGAATCCACTTGCCAAGTGGCAGGGCCCCAACACAGCTCCCTGCATGAGAACTGCTCTGTGGACCATATTTCATATAACCTGCTTGTTGCCATGGCTCTGATACACTTCCCCAAGGTCTCCTGAGGCCCTTCACATCTTGCTGCAGTGGGCCTCAGGGTGCCTAATCAGAAGTGCTGGCCACGACTGGACATTGGGACTCCCTGGGGAGTCACCTTGCTTCCTATTGCGGTCGCTGTTGTTTCTCAAGGCCTATACTGTTTCGACACTGTTGCTTTCTAGTATCCAGCCTTTCAGGGGAAGATTCCGCAGCAGATATTTGGGGACCCTAGTTCTCTTACTTTACCACTGGCTTCTCCTTCTCAGCATCAGGACTCACAGGTGGGTGGAACTGAGAAGCACTGTGAATGATTGTGGGAAAGAGACAGTTGAGCCTTACTGTGTACTCTAAACCATCACTCAACAATTAAGCCTTTCAGACTCATTTTGGGTGTTTCCTGCCATGTGTTCATCTTCCTGAAATCTAATAGGAATCATATCTTATTCCTGCTTGATTACCAAATATTTTAGCATAATGCTTGGCATTTTTTGTTGTGACAATGAATGAAGACTGACTGCTGGTTTCTTTAGTATCTCTCTGGGTTGTTTCTTTTTTTTTTCTTTTACTTCTTCCTACACATTTTTATCTCTAATTACCACTTAAATTTTGGCATTCTCCAGGATTCCATACTGAACTTTTTTGTCTCCTCCTTTATCAACATCTTCCTAAGTGACCAAATTCACTTCCATGACTTGAACCGTTACCCGTAAGCAATAGTAATCCAGTCTTTAACTAGAGCCCGTTTCTTTCCCTAAATCCAGACTTGTATATCTAATATTCTGTTGGACTTCTTGATTCATAGTTTCCACAGTCACTTATACTCGGCATGGTCAAAATGGAACTTGTAATACTTATCCTCACATTAGTTCTTCCTCTTGTGTTTATTATCTTATCTAGTGAATGTCTTCCTGATCATCTGAGTGGCCTCTTGGCTCTCTAGACTCTTTCATCCCCTATATGCAATTACTGACCAAATCCACGTATTAGAGATCCCATTTAAATTCATTTGCTCATTCATTCAATTATTCCCACATGCATCAAATTATTACTGAATGTCACTATCATGTACTGCTCTAGCAGTCTGAGTCACTGGAAAAAAACCAACACAGTCCTCAAGGAACTTACATTTAATTTCCAAAGACAGACAAGAACTAAATAAACAAGCAAAAAGTATATAATTTTAAGTTGTGTTTAATTCTAGGAAGAAAAATAAAGCAAGGATGCAGATAGATAACCCCACAGGTTAGGAAGAAACTGGTTCCTGAAAGCTTTTCTGAGAAATAAAGCTTTGAGCAAATATACAAAAGGATGAAATTCACAGATCTGTGGGGAAAATGTTCAACAAGCAAAGAAGATTCTAAGTTGGAACAAGGTTGACATGTTGAAGGAAGAACAGAGTAATCTAATAACAGAATGTAAATGATTTTGGAGAGGTCAACTAAAGTCAGAATATGTAGGGCCATACAGGATTTTAGATTTCGTTCGGATGAAAAGATATTAAAAGTTTTAGAAAATTAAAATCAACTGATGTGATTCCTAAAATTTTTTAACTCTAGTGATGTTCTGGTAAATATTTAACAACTAGCTCTTGGCAAGGAAGGAGGGCATTTGCTACTATCTATGGTGTAAATATGCCCAGGATGGCCAAAACTATGCTACTGATGCGACATCACTCAATGCAGAATTGGGAAGAGATATGCACAACTGGCTCTCCTCCTGAGCTGAAGGGATGAATGAATTCTGTCTCCTGGTTTTTTCAGTACCTCTTTGGGTATTTTTTTTTACCTCTTCGTACACTTTGTTACCTTAATATATTACTTACATGCTACAGCCTAGTACTGATTGCTCTCCTTTGATCTGATCCTCATCTAGACCTGAACTCTCCAATATGGTAGCACTTGAAATTTGACTAGTGCAACTGAAGAAATGAATTAATTAATTTTGTTTATTTTTAATTAATTTTAATTTCAATTATGAAAATGAAATGTAACTCTGTTATTGTAAAATTTTTGAGTATGTTTGGAACAACTTGGGTATGTAAATCTTTTTCAATTGTAAGTTTCATGAAATCTAAATGCAGATCAGGTATTTCCAGTGAAAACTTAGAGTCTGAATTGAAATGTGTTGTAAGTGTAAAAGACAAACTGAATCTCTAACACTGAGTATGAACAAAAGAATGTAAAATATTGATTATCAATATTTTAAATCAATAACATTGATAATATTTTGGATCTATTGGATTGCATAAAATCTATTTTTAATATTAATTTCAATGGTTTCTTTTTACTTTTATCTAATGTGGCTACTAAAAAATAAAATTAAATATTTCAGTTGCATTATATTTCTATTGATCTCAGAGAGGCAGCAGTGAGGGTTGGCGTGAAGCGAGATCTTAATTCCCTGCCCGGGAATTGAACCTGGGTAGCATGGATGAAAACCAGGAATCCTAGCCTCCAGACCAGCAAGCTATTTTTCCCTGGCTCTTATCCCCAGTGAAAAATGCATTTCTCATGGAGGCAAAAACTGTGAAAACAGGTACAAAGTTTATTATTAGAGACAGCACAACAACAAGTGGGAGAGCACACAGAGAAAACAGTTTTGTTTATTGAAGGCAGAAGAAAGGCAGAGATGCACACCCAGAGAGAAAGGGCGTGGGCTTCCTCACTGATGAGGAGGAGCGCAGTAAAGAGGCAGTTAAGCCATTTATAGAGGGCAGTTCTGCCAGGTCTTTGTCTTCCTTCTGGCCAATTGTCTTGTTTTGTCCCCTTGGCTAATTTGTTTCAGGACCCTCCTCCTAGGTGCGCACACACCTCTCAGAACCAAGGGCTGATGGATCTCGATGCAAAGGTGTCTGGGAGAAGCAAGACTCATTATGGCCTGGCATTGTCCCCTAACTTTTGACCCCCAAGGAGCCTTTCTGCTCGTATGTAGTGTCTCCCTTGCCCCAAGGAAAGGTGGGGGGGAGCGATGTTCTCTTGATCCTTTACTCAAACAAGGTTTTGCCCCTCTTTGTTCTTGCCATGACTGTTATCTTAAGGTGTTCACGAGAGACATAGCCTGGCTACTTACCCTGTTTCTGTTGTTACTTCCATTTCAGAGGGCAAACAAGAGGCTGATGGTACATGCCTAATCTGGAGCCACCTATCTCTTGTCTCAGGAAATGCAAACAGGAGGCCAGTTGTAAGTGTCCGGCCAGAAGCCTATCTATCTCCTGCCTCACTCTGAGATAGTGCTGATCTTGGTGCTTGCTACTTAGTTTGTAATACACAGACCAGAAGCACTGGCATATTATGTGGGAGCTTTTCAGAAATACAGAATCTCAGGCTCCATCCTAGGTTTCCTAAAACAAATCTGAATTTTCAGAAGTTCCGCAAGTGATGTGTATGCACATTAAATGTAGTGAAGCATGGACCTAGACAACTATGTAAGATTAGTCTTTGCAGTCAATTCCCTTTAATTCTACCTTTCTCACTACTATTTTCTTTAAAACTATCTTCAACCTTATTTAAAGTCTGTAAAAGATACAGGTTAATATTTGCATAAAGTAAAAACTTCTTACTTAGCCAGGCACACAAGTGGCTTCTTGGTATTAACTCTCCAACCTCCTCTTCTTTATCTAATAACTTACGTATAGTCATTAGTGAATTGCTTGTTCTCCAGACATATTCTGCTATTTTATGCTTCTTGTTTTTGTATATGTTGTTTCCTCTGCCTTGAATATATTTCTCTGCCTAGTCACATGGGGACATATTTCTTGTTAAGATAAATTATCCAAAACTTTTAAATAAGGCAAAGAGGATGCCTGCAAGTCCTTTCATTATCATATCAAAGAATCATTTATTAGAGCCACCCAAGGATTCTTGAGTTTTTTTCCTAGAAGACCATTGTTTGTGCTATTCCCTGACAATCAATTGCTCAGACTCTCTGAAGTTCCATGTTAACCTGCATATTGTACCTGGTAAATATGCAAATGATCTTTATCTCCTAGAAAAGAGAACCCAAAAGGATATACTTTATTGCCATGAAGAACATTAACATTGTGTTTATTGATATTTTTTATTTAATGAGATCTTTTCATCATAAATTCCTATTGTTTTTAAAACATGATTTCCTTTTGTTCCTTGAACACATTTGCAATAAGTGTTTTAACGTTTTTGACTAAGTCCACCATTTGGGCCTTCTCACTGGTACTTTTCCCTGTGTGTAGGTCACACTGCTGTTTCTTTGTATATCTCATTTTTTTGTTGTTAAAAACAGAATATTTTAGATCATGAATTGTAGCAACTCTGGATACTGATTCCCTCTCCTTTCCAAGACTTATTGCTGTTTGCTTAATTGTTTAGTGACTTGGCTAGACTAATTTAGTGAAGTCTTTTTCTCTCTCCACATAAAGTCTGATATTACTCCTAAGAGGGCACTTCCTTGGGCATGTACATAGTCACCCTGGTTTGAAAGTGGTTTTAGCAGGGCTTTCTTTAACTATCTCTTTCCTGGTTTCTCTGTTCAGCTGTCTGCCTCTATTGGTATCACACCCAGATGTTAGGCTCCACAAACTGTTAGCTGATTGCTCTATTGTCTTTGACAATGACCCAGAGAAAAAATTGTTCCACAGTCTGATTCAATTAAATACAAGGCCCTTTGTAGGAAAACATTTTGAGGCCAGTTTTTTAGGCTTGTTCTGACTTCATGAGGATTCTTTTTAGCTATTTGCTTAGTTCTCATTTATAAGCTAGCTGACCTATGGTTTAGCTTGTTGTTTTAAGGGAGCTACAAGCCTCCTTTTAATTGCATACTGCCAGACTCTCCATTGTCTTCAGGTTTTAGTTGTAAACTTCCCTATGCTCTGTTCTAAATAAAGTCAGTTCCTTTGGGAAGAGCTTTGGATCTCTCTGTTCTTATGGCTTGCCTTTCTTCTTATGTAAAATCTTTAAGCCATGGTCCTGGAGTTGGGGGCAAAGACAGAGGCTTACTTCTTGTGGAGTAACACCCCTGCTTTATAAGTAGGGTGCTAAACAGGGACAGTAGCCTCTGGTCTTCTTGGTTTGCCTCATCTGGCATGGAACCTCTGCACCATGAGTTTTCTGGAGTGAAGGTGATTGGAGGGCCAATATTCTTTGCCTGCTATTCCTAGCCTCAAGCGTCCATCTACCAGTGAGGGCTGGGTAAATAAATGGAGACCCCAGTCTCTCAGCTGTACTTACCTGAGATTTAACTTCTGCAACATGAAGTTGGGTATGGGGAGGTATGAGAAATACTGGAAGCTTGCCCCTCCAGGGCGATATTGTAGCCCTTGACTGAGGGCTGGTGGTAGAAGAATCCCATTGTTTTGGTGTTAACTGCCCAGAATGGAGTTTCCATCACATTGAGCTGTGTGTGTGGAGTGGGGGAGGGAGTGAGTCATGACCCAAGTGCCATAGATTCTCACTGTTCTTAGTGAGATTTAGTAGATTTTCTTGAATAAATGTTTCTTCATAAATGCCCGTAGAACAATTTCAGAGACTTTAAATGGCTTTTTTACTTTGTTTTTTTTTTTAAACAAATTTTGCAAGCTGTGGTTGTTTGACTGGAGAGCAAGTAGGTCCACAGAGCTCCTCATACCACCATTGTGGAAATGGATCTCTAACTTTGTATCTCTGCTCATAATCTTATTTTGACACTTTTTAAAAATAAAAATGTCATTTCTGATGGCCTGTAGGAAACCCTGTTTCTTGAGTGCCCTTGGAAATATGTTGACCATTTTACTGCTTTCCTCATCAGTAAATAATGAGAGTAAAGTCTTCAACACATATTTATTCTCTATGTGTAACAGCCCATACTATGACATTCTAATTCCTGTTCATGTAGATGTTCCTTGTGGAGACCTACTTATTCCCCCATATAGAATTAAACATTTCTTGATGTCTACCACATTACACCATAAATATTTTTATTGGATTTATCACATACCACTGTAATCGTCCATCTACTTGCATTTCTTCTAATACAATGTAATGTTAAAAACAATGCTTTAGTGATGTTGCTTTGTTTATTTATTTTATCTTATTCAAGTTCTCCCTTTTTCCTTGTGTTTTACCTATATTGCCACATTTACCCTTTCAGTGAACTGTATAATTTTTTTTTTTGAAAGAGCTATAAACAAACAATAATAAATTCAATTGAATTAGCACATACTCTCTCTGGGACTCATTTATAAACTGAAGGGCAGAGATCACTGTCTGCCCACATATTTCTTAGCATAATTTTGATGGATCATGTAGTTTTAAAAAAGGTCTCTGTCTTTATATTATCTGAACAAAAACTGCTTTTTCTCTAAGATTGAGGAAAGAAAGAAATAAGGAGATGAAATAGAAAACATTTCTATTTCTTCCACATGTATATAAAGAACGGGTGAGCCACAAAAAAATGCATACATCAGAAATAACGGTACTCCAGATTCAAATTGTGTGATTATCCAACAGAGTACAGTCTCAAGGACAAATGCTAATTCAGCTTCTACCTCTGTTACTTACTCAGTCTGAGTTTGGGGTCATGTTCTCAACCACTCAGACTCAAGTTCTTCATATGTACAATTGGAATATTAACATCTAGGAGGAAAAAATGAAATAAGAATATGATGTAAGCCAGTTCTCCACTATGCAGACTATCGTGTGTAAAGACAACTCAGGAAGCATGTATCAGTCTAGAAACATGTTTAGAAATCCATCCCCTAATATTAAATGTATATGAATGTCTTTATAAGCAGAAGAACTTCTGTTTTATGTCTGAATAATATGAATTCTGTTTCCACAGATAATTAATCTGTGTAAGTCATATTTTTATTCAATATATGTGACATATTATATTTACTGTAGAAAATGAAATACTTTTAATGTGTTTTTTTTTTTTTTCATTTATCATGCAGTCATTTTTTTCCACAACTATATCAAGGCCCTACTATGCATATAGCACTCTGAGAGGCATTAGTACAACCTCAGAATGTTTATGGTATCCACCTGCAAGGAAATCAATTTTTTACCTACTAGATCTGGTTCTTTGAAAGACAAATGCTTCCGGTTTTGTTTTAACACTGCTTTAACTAGCATGACATAATAGCTGAAACTCTCTGTTAGCCATCTCTTGCAAAAATCTTTCTGGTAAACTGTCCATTTCAAATTTTACATGCATATTTTAAGTCATTTGGTTTTCGTTTGAGTTAATTATATTTGAGTTTCCTTAAAATAAAATCTCTAAAGGTGTTGAATTTCATGGATGGCTCTTTAACACCACCCATAAATCTAAAACCTTATATACATATCATGTACATATTGATGGATTTGATAAGCTGATGTTACATTTGGGGAGTTTATTCAGAATTAATGGTTTTAAAGTTTATGATATAATTAAAATAATTTGACAAGTCAGTAATGGAATAATATCTTTGAGATATCAATCTATGTCCTTTATTTCTCCAGTATGCCATCTTTTCCCTGGTGTTTCAGAAACAACTAATTGGTCTGTACTCATTGCTCCCAGGGAGGGACATGACAAGACAGAAAAAAGCCTTCCAGAATTACTGTTTTTTCTCCCAAAACATAAGTCCTTTGTCTTATATGCAAAAGCAAATGCATACAAGGGCCAAGACAGGTCCTATGAAGGAGTGAAATGAGCAGGTGTAAGAGAAACAGCAGTGAAAGCTCCCTGATGAAGGGCAACTAAAACTCGCCTCAGTTTTCAGGAGTGCTGGCAACTAGAGAATGTGAAATAGAGAACATGAGTTTCTTCTTAGGTGAGCAGCTGTAACTCAGCACTAATTTTTTTGTGATTCAGGAATGGGGGTTTCCTGAATCCCAACTTTTAAAATTTCTAGGAGAAGCTAAAAATCCAGATTTTAAAGTTTTGGCAACTAATTTAAATGTATTTGTTTTAGTAAATCTGTGTAAGAAAATACTTCACATGTCAAACAGTGAAGATATTTGGGGTTGATTTTTTTCCCATTGTTGTGAATTTGTCACATTATTTTTGGTTTTGGAGAAACAGAGATTAGGGATGAGATAACTTTGGAAGATATTATCAGGAGAAGTATTTTCCTATTTTATCAAATCCACTTTGTCTAAATTAGAAGAGTCTGGGATTTTGTGTGAAGAGAAACAGATAGGAGGCAGTGAAAATTAAAAAGTATGTGGATCTCCCCAAAAGAGGCCATGTGCACTGAGAAGGTGGAAACACTCCAGAGAAGGAATGGCTTTGTGATTCTTAAGTGTGATGACAGAGAGCCTCTCATAAACTTCTGGGTCCTCTGGCACATTGTGAAATACTGACTGGATTCCAGGGTCCCTAAAGTTGTCACAGATAGGGCAGGCAGGAGACACAGGCAGAAAAAGACATTTTGGGGAAGAGCTGTGTGGATGACCGACTGAGAAATATGCTCTTCTGCCTCAGGAAGCCGGAGCATTCCATACCCTTCTTCCCTCAGCTCCTCTTTGTCCTTTTGTCTTATGCATGTCCACCAGAAATTTCACTGAGGAGACGAAGGTAAAAGTCTCCTAGCAGTTCAACAGGATTAGGGCTCAAAGTATGTGGCATTAATTATAGCAAAATAAAGTTATATTTCTGTACACCTGAATTTAAGCATGTTACCCCTGAGGTAAATATTTATCATTTGCTGCTTTTATGGACTCCAGTTCTTGTCTCTCTCTTCCTACATATATAACTACTCTGGCCAGTTTGTTCATTCTAGGGATACGTATGTAAATTCAAGACAATTTGAAAGACACATGCACTTAGTCAGCATAATGTGATAATGATAAAAGTGCAAATTCAAAAACAAAATTTAGATATGGGATTTGAACAAAATTAGAGAAATTAACACAAGGAAGACTTCTTATGGAAAACTATATGCTACATGTATTATAAATAGGTACTTACTGGAAGCCAAAAAAAAAAACGACAAGAAAAGTAAAGGCAATAGAACATGAAACCAAACCAAACAAAACAAATGTAGAAAAAGACTGACAGTTATCATTTTCTAACTGTCTTTTTACAAAGACTGTTTAATGGTGGTCTAAGGAATACTAGATTCCTTTTATATTTTTTCAAATAGTTTTAAGTTTTCATTCATTGTTTTTATAATCTGCCCAAACTCTCACGTAGGTTGCAAGAAATCTTCTGTTTTGCAATAGTACTTGGAAACTTAGGATAGATAATCTCAATGCCTGATAATCAGTTAGACAAATATTGGATGGCACTAACTTATGGGCTCAGCACTATACAAGAAACCTTGGAATTATCAACTATATAACACATGGGACTTACCCACAAGAAATATACTTGTTTTCTTAGTCATTATTAATATATATGTATTCTCTACTGTGAAATAACAATCTTACAGTAAAATGATATATGTTACATTACTTCTGTGAAACTTATGAAATATGAGCAATAACAGTGCTAGTCATGAAAAAGTTATGTAATTTTTTTTCCCTCAACCAACTTTCTCAGCATAATTTATTGGACATACATTCACTTCACATTGGTTTATGACCTATTCTTTTTAATTGATCATTTTTATTTGCACAAATTCCACGCTATTTATGTTATTATTGCTCTAATAAGTTTTAATATCTGCTTCTCTTTCATAATTCTTAAATATTACCCTAGATTTTCTCAATATCAATTTTAGGTGTCTTTTATATATTATTCTGTATATTTTTAATATAAAATGATATTATTTAGGCTCTTCCAAATATTAATGATCTAAAACATAACTGCAATCACATTATATCAGCAGCAATAGCAAAAACAATGGATAGAATGGATATAAAATGTAAAAGTGCAAAATCTCTTGCCCATCTGTAGGGAACATACAGAAACTTGTAATTTTTTTTTTTTTTTTTTTTGGTGGTCAACCAAGTGCCATTTAATAATCTGTGGTTCTGGGATACTAAATTTTAGTGAACCCACAGAGTTAACTACTCTTTTGCTTGTTGCCAAGGAATCACTTAAGTCTATGCAGTACTTGGTTCACTGAGTCACCCAGTTTACTTGATTCCAAGAGCAGAAGTACCCAGACAGAGGACGAGGCCGAGTGGAAACCTGATGCTACATGGAGTCAAAGCCAAGCCTAGAGACTGCCCTGCCTTCATTGTTAAAGATGAGCTCACAGCACGTCTAGCAGTAAAAGCTGCCAAGAAGTAAGGGGTCTGGCTTGTCTTATACCAAACTAAACGTCTATACTCTGCCTCAGTGTGTAGGTCCATTCTTTTGAAATCAATTTCAGGTGGATGTTTCTGAGATTAGACTGATGATATAAGCTTTTAAAAAATAGAAATGCTATGTTTATTCTCTGACTAAACCTAATACCTAGAAAATGGATTCACAGTTTTTACACCAAAAGCAATTCATCTTTATAACCAAACATCTGGCAAACCCTAAAAAAATATAAAGTAGTGCTGGATCACATACAGTCAGGGTAAGTGGATACTTCCCTCTGAATTTAACTGATTAAAAAAATTTTGCCAAAATGATTGAATTAATAGACATATCCTCTACTACCTGTGAGTAAACTTTAGAGTTTTCATTAAGATGATACTTAGATTAGGACAATACAATTCCAGGATAGGAATTTTCTGCAAATAAGTTTATTTCTTAATTTGTATGACCACTTTGCCTAATGGTTCTTTCCCCCCTTATAATGAAGTTTAGATACTTGTCTTTTTGTTTTAACTATAAGTCAAGATGTTTAGCCTAGTGATATAACTGTTTAATGAAATTATATTCATAACCAAGATATTATTGCATTTAAATCACTTAAGCCTATAGTTTCATAAATGTGTACTAAATATTGAGTTTAAATTAAAAATAAATTTCTGACCTAAATCACAAAAGTATAGAACTGAGAAAGGACCAAAGTTTATGAAACTTATTAAATAAAAGAAGTTCTAACTTTGATAGTTAGAACAATTGCAATTAAAAACCTTTTTTTTTGCTGGGAGTGAGACATGATTCTTTTGTCCTAATAAATAAAATTCTTTTTATTTTTTCATTATTTTTTCCACTATTTCAAAAGTAAAAGAGACACTTGAACATGCTGATTTTATTGTGAATTACCTATGCACTTTTTTAGTTTCATGAGTATGTTTAAAAAGATAGTAATCTGAAGTTTAGAGCAATCGGCATATAATCAATGTGGGATTCTCCCCTCAAATTTTTGTTTTTTGTGTAATGCTCTCACATACTCTTTTACTTTTTTGGCATTTATGAGTGCTATTATATTAATAAAAAGCAATAACAAGATTTAGTACTGATTAATTCTAAGAATTTATGTCTTTTTATTTTTTGGCACTTTACCACACATGTTCAAATATATGTTTGAATGCTTAAAAATCATTCTAATAATTAAGATTAAAATGATGAAAGTGAGTGTTATTTTTTCAAACATTCTCATTACTTATAAGAAGAAAAGGAATATTAAAAACTTAAGGGAGCTTTATAACATGGACAGAGGCATTAGGAAAACAAAACTATATAAGACATACAAATAATTAAGATATAATTGTTAGAATCTCTGTTGTAGCCTTGCAAATGTCTACACTTTGATCAATTATTGAATCTAAAAAATAATATTGCATTTTTAAAATGTGGATTAATTTGTGAGAAGGATACACTCATTGAGTAGTTAGCAGAAATCGTAGATTTTTACAAATTCAAAACATTTCCTTAATCTTCCAATTATTATTTTTATGTTGATTGGCCCATATAAGGAATATGGTATATAGCAATGAGTTATAACAAAGAAATTGGCATTAGATTACATCTTTATGCACAGTTTTATCAGAAATACACTCTATCCAAGATCTAACCTGAATAACACCCATATCGTGTCTTTACTTAACTGGTCTTATGGCAATAAATAGAACTGTAAAGATATAAATGCCACATTGTGATGGATACAATTCAAATTGAGGTATGTTAGTGAAAATGGAAATATGATTCTATCAGTTAAAGCCTAGGAAAAGAAGAGAAATGTTGTATTCTTACTTTTCACTGGCCAAAGTACTTGCAGCAATTTAAATAGTGTAAATAATAATAATATATTTTTGAAACCAGTTACATTTTTGAACACCTCGCCTACTTAATATATACCAAGTACCATTATTTTACCAATAATGAAGCTATACTCAGAAAAGTTAAGTTGTTTTTAAAAGTCAAAGAATTAACAAGTGGTGAATCCAAGATTCAAAGCCAAGTTTAATTATGATGATTGTGAAAATAATAAAGTTAATAATTATATGCTTTTTAAACTTTATAAAGTTATATAATTGTGGTGTTTCACAAAATAATTGACCAGCGAAACATCTAATAAACTGAAGCAGAACTATCCATGTTCAAGTTTACTTTTCAGTCTACTATATAATGCACTGCAGAATTAGTAGGTAGTTTTGAAGAATGTTGAGAAGTTTTCGGATTATTTTGTTAAAACTAATAGTTCTCATTGGACTTTCCACACATCTTAACAGGAGATGTGTTCAGCCTCCCTCTGTCTTCCATCCCATCAAAATTGAACTTAATAATTGAACAAACCATACCTTAAATCAGAAAGATAAGTTTTGTACAAGATATAAAATAATGCTGAAAATGTCATCAATTTTTCTCAAAAAATTTTTTTAGGCAGAATCACTTCAAATATTTGTATTGACATTTTCTTAGACATATCTAGGAAAATTTTAACATTGTGTTTCAGAGGCCATTGTGATTTTTTTCTACCTCATTTAACATTATTACACTTCTAGTTGGAGTACATATTTGTACCAATTACCTGCCTATGAAATTGTTATTTGTTGGCCAAAAATTTGTCAATAGATTTATTATTATTCAGACTATGTAGATACATATTTGATGTTTCCAGTTTCCGAGCTCCAAGATTTTTATGTGAACCATGGATACAAAAAAATTCAGAAAATTTTCTCTCCCCAAATAAAAAACCTAATTGGGGTGACTCTCTACTGATAATTAATTCATTGTACATTTATACATCAACACTCCTGATAGCCAATCATGTGCATCTCTTTCCAACTTCTTAAGTGACTTCTCATTGTTAGCTTGAGATCCACAAATCCCACAAATCAGAGCTTTTTTTCTCCCAATCTTAGAGCCGGCTATTAAATATTTACCAGCGCACCTCTGATTTTGAATCTGCTTCAGTCTAGTCATCCCATGATACAGCAAAGCTGAGGACTAGAACTTGCACTTTAGTGAAAGTACCAAGGAAATACGGTAGAGACTCTTGGGAGATGGTTATTCATCCTTTTCCTAGGCAATATTCGGACTTCTTAGTAAGCCCCTATTTCTAAACTGCAGCAAGAATGTATACATTTTAAATGGTATCTTATAAAGGAAGGGGAGAAAAATATAAGATATTTTATGGACTGAGCCAGTTGGGGAGCTTGTGAAATATGACACAGAAATTTTGAGTGAAGATTAGAGACTTTCTATTCACTAATATGATGAAGATATGTAAATCACCTCTCTTTGCTTCGCTAGAGAGTTGCTCAATGAAATTTGATGGATTTCAGGAGTTCTTTTAAAACGGTCATAGTGACTGCTGAAATCCAAATTGGATTTCTTCAGGCTGAAAAAAGTTAACTTCTAATATTTCACAAAAGATTTTAGGTGATATTTGGATTTAGAGTTTGTATTGATTTCTGCAACTTATTATTTCACCTGGCATGTGAGTACACAACTTCCATTAGAGTTGCTTTCCGTGCTTTTAGGATTAAAGGTTAATGTTTGTGACCATCAATGGCATGCAGCTATTCATTACCTTATAATCGATTTGTGGGAGGGGAAAAGGAGGCATTAAGTACTTTAAATCATACGTGGCATGATTTTCCCTTGGTGGGGAGTGTTGAGGAAGGTGCGTGGAATGGAAGCTGAATAAGAAGGGTGCTAGCACAAAGACAGACGCAGCTAAACAAATGTTATTATGGAAAAATGGCAATTAAGATTCTCTTAATTAGCTTGTCATTTTGTATTTATCATCATAATGTTTGTTTTACAATGCTTTATTAAATCTGGCTTTATGACAAACAGTCTGCTGGCAATGAATCCTGCTGTGCAACATATGGCGTTACACCTAATGAATATTAATGCTGTGAAGTATAAATGGTCTTCAGGGACAGTGCTGATGGCTGGGAAACTCCTGCATATGGCATTTCTATTCAGAAAGGTTAACTTATATGTTTCTCATCATTTTTTTCTCTCCTTGTGACCTACCCCCCCCTTTGCCTATGAAACCTTAAATGTGCATTCAGCCTTTTGGTATTATTTTGTCTGTTCTTTTAAGTAGCCTTGCTCTGCTGTTTCTTCCCATCAACTGACTTCTCACGAGGCTTCTCTTCATTTGCATGCTTCCTACCCAGGTGAGGCTGTTACCCCAAGTAATCAATCCACTTACAAATGGACCAGATGTTTCACTCCTATCACTGTACAGTGTCACCATACGCTAATGTTTCCAAACTCAGTATCAGGTCAGTTTTTGAAAACATTGTACTATATTTACTCTGTTGATTGTAACCCCTTTCTCCCACACTGCCCACCAGATGCAGTTTCCAATTTCTAAATTAGCTAGTCAAAGAAATGAGAAAGAACCAAACCCAGAAATTTTATAGTAAGAAGAATATTTTCATTATTTCAATGGGTGCCTTGGAATTCAATTTGTGTCATTATAAACCACATCCCACCCAGAGTACAGCAAAACAATTCCAAAGAATACTATTGTGTTTTTTTTCCCCCCAAAATATACAAAATTTTGGATAGGAAACTGAAAAGAAGTCAATCATACCTCATATTATTTTTCAGGATTTTAGAGAGAAGTTATCAAAAAATCAATCATGAAATTGTATGATTATATTTGGGGGATATTTCTACAAACACTGAAAAATGTGTAGGCTGAAAATAAATGATTGCAGATGAGACCATGTATGTCACCATCCAAATAAATCTCTTTGTGTAATATTGCATTAAGAAGTGCTCTACTGTACATCATGTAAAGTAATTAGATGCAAATCCCACCAACAAACAGTTTAAGAGTAGTAGGATATCATTAAACAGCCTGTAAGTATCCTGAAGACTTCTGCTCTTATCCTTAAGATAATCATAAGCATACCCTCATTCACTAGTTACTTTATTTCAGATATATTGGAGGTGGAGAGGGAAAGGAGAGGATTGCAAAACTCTATTTCAGCAGCCAGAACTAGGAATCATCTCTCAAGCCCAAATAATAGAGGAATAGGTTCCATCTAATGATGACTAATGATGCTTTTACTATTTATTGGTAATTTACTGTTTATATAGTATTTTATATACTCTAAATTAATTTTACATCATGTGCAGTACATTTTTAAAAGCATTTCAAAGTGCAGATGCTTTTATTTCTGATATAGCCACCATAATATTGTATAATGTCTAGACCACTGAACTATGCTTCCAGGGAGCTTTCTTATGAAGGGCACACTGTAAGTTTCACAATATCTCTATTTCCTTCTAATTAAGGAGCAGATTCGGTTTTTCCTCAGATTGGATCTTCATCTGAAAGTTGCTACTTGTATCATAACAACTCTTCATACATTTATTCCATGAGTTTGTACAGATTGTCTCATATCAATAGGTGGTACACAAGAGGCAGAGAACCTCAAGGTTGTGAAACAGAGGGAGAGAAGCCATTCTTGAATGAATACAAAGAAAACACAGATATTAGACCAAGTATATGGAGTAATGCCTTCTTAACAAGTCAAGTTATATCCTGCAAAGAATAGTATGAGGTTAATTAGATGAAAGTGGTTGCCTATGGTTGATAAACCCAGAACAACAACAGCAGCAGTGTCGATAGAATTTAGAAAATGCAAGGTAGACAAATACAAAGGCAATTCTCTTAGTCAAACATGAATGATGATTTCTTTTTGTTTTCAGCTATATTCTTCATCTAGAACATTATGTATAGACTCATATATACAGAACAATTGTACAATGTTATATACTAAGAAGCTCGTTCTACAGAAGCTATAAAATTATATCCGAATCTATTGTCTCACTTATTGTTTATCTATTAAATGGTCTCTGTGACATTTATAGTAAAATGTATATTATCTTCATTGCAGAGTGTGAATTTAGTCATTTTAAGTAAACTTATATATGTATTTTTTGGTTTTTTTTTTCTCTTTATAAATGCATAGTCAAGGGTCCTTTGTGATGTGGTCATGGGTAGGTATCTGGACTGAGTAAATCCTGTCTGACAGAGGTATTCTGATGCCTGACTTGATAAAACTAGAGAAATGGCACCTTGTACTGAACTGTATTAGGAGATATTTTCTAGGTATTTTAATTATTATGGTATTTTTAGTATTTGTTCCATTCAATCAAACACTTTACTATCTCAGGCTCAAGCCAGTCTTGGGAGCCTGAAACAGAGATAATTCCTTCAGAAACTGCATGTGGTAAAGAAGGTACCGTGAGGCAGCACAAAACTAAAGGCTAAGTGGAGAAACAGTTTGAATGTTCAGAAGAGGTGGGGAGGGTGGAAGGTGCTGGAGCGTTAAGGACTGTAAACAGGAACTGTGCAAAAGATGACCTCAGGGCCATCAGAGAGCATGTGTTCTCTTGTTCAGTGTGTTCAATGTGTATATGCAGTCCACTTTTTATAGGTGTTGATGGAAGCTTCTCAGTCTTTTCCAGAAGGAAAAGCCCTGCTTTTGTAGCTTCGTGCTTAAAAAATAAAGGGGGGGGGGGGGAAAGACATTTTTTTTTGTATTTTCTACACAGCCCCCTAAAGAGGAATGGCTACATTGTCTTTTCTGAGTAAATCTACTAATGCCACATTAGAATCAATAACAAAATTATGTAATTTTCCTGATGTTTCTTTTAGAAACCACTACTCTCCCATCTCTTTAGTAACAGAATAGCTAGCAAATACTAGTACATTACTGCTTAAATCCTGAGTGGTAGTATTTTTGTTTTTCACTTTTAATTTCATTTGGTGACAGTATTTCATGTTTAATAGTAGCAAGTTCAAAAAATTTCTCAATAATAACACTGTGTTGTAAAATTATTGGGAAATTATATTCTGAAAATCTCTACACATGATTATATGTAACTACTAAATATTTAATGGGAAAAGTATTTTCCTATTTTAAGAGGTTAAGATATCTGCCAATTTTTAAAACCAGAGTCCTATTATATTGCAGGCTTCTTACATTTCCTAGAAAATTAAACAACCAACGAGATGAACCCAAGGATAATACAAACACCAATATGCATTGCATTCTCAATATAGAGCAGTAAATCCTTTGTTTATGCAGCTGCTAGAACAGAGCACTTTGGGGCTAAGAGGATGAATTCCAATCAAGCCAAACTGTTCTATACTCTTTGGGGAAAAAAGAAACCTCATCGATACTTCCTCCTAAAAGGGAAAATTATCAATACAGGAAGGGCAGATGCAAATATCTCTGAAGATCAATGTCTTGCTGTCTAAGAATATTCACAATTTCCCAAAATTTGACTTTCCACCCAAATTTTCTCAAATATAAATAATATGATATGAAGACAGTTTTGTTCTGCCATGTTGTGCTTTGCACTCCAAATGAGCTAATTATACACAGTAACATATGACAATAAACATTTCTCAGGACACTTTCGTTTTGAACTGAAGGAAACCCAGCTTGAGCAAACTTAGGCCAAAAGGGAAATACATTTGTTCACAGAAACATACCACCAAAAGTCACACGCACAGCTGGCTTTATGGACAACTGTAAACAAGAAAAGGAATATTTCCCAGGCTCTCCCTCTCACATTGTCAAGCTTAGTCCTTCTTTGTGCAGATGCACTTTATCCACCTTGTGGATGTCATGTCTACCAGCTGCTTCTGTGGTCATCGTCCTCCCCTCACCAACTGAGAAGAATTAGCTCTTTTTCTTAAATTCCAATTTTAAAATTCCTGGAGAAAATGTCTGAGTGGCACATCTTTGAGTACATACACAACTCTTTCTGATTAATGATGGCCAGGGTGGGACTTGTTAGCTTTTACTAAAACCATAAGGTTGAAGCAGTGATGGGGATGGTGGAAGGAGAGGGACAGTTGTCCAAAATAATGTAGGACAAAATAATAGATTCTATCTCCATGTGTAAACTTGAATCTATTACCAAACTTTTCTCACTTTGTGCATTTACTTATGTTGATAATTCTCATGAATTTAAAGGAATATATATTTTTCTGTATAATTATTGTTTTTAATCATGGAAGAAAATACTAACATGGTATATGAAGTAGAAAGCCTATATCACAGACAAACGTTTTAAAAACAGTGTTGAGCATATTTTTAAGTGGGTAAAATAATGTCTTTTCACCTGGAAATAATTTACCTTTCAAATAAATAAAGCTTTTATATACTGAGCATTGCTATGTGATGCTAGGCAATGTTTCAACAGCTTTAGACATATTACATCATTTATTTGTACAAGAATGTAAAATATCATGGATCCACTTATAAGTGAGAAAGTTTAGATTTAAGAAGGTTTTATAACTTTTCCAATGTCACTCAATTAATACACAATAGAGTCAGGATTTTGAACGCAGTTTCTCTAAACCCCTCTTATTTATTTATATACTGTAAGATATACAGTCGTGAAATTACAATATCTTTTGTGTGCCTCTAAAACCTAGGAGGAGAATACTATGAACTGGGATTATATCAAATGTGACAGACATGAAAACAGTTGCTAAATAAGTAAGTTTTTCTTGATGTGTTGTGTTCAAGATTCATCATTTTACTAATATCTCACTTAACAAAAAGAAATTTTCAAGGTTTTAAAAAAACTAGAGTAAGGGTGTCAACAAATCAATACCTCACTTTGTCTTAAGTCTCAGCAGTTATTTTTTTAAAAATCTTATAACATAAATGCCATGGCCATTCACATAGAAATTGCAAAATTAATTTATCATTTCCTCCACTATGAGAGTCTACACTATTCTGACTTTCAGGCTTCCTTTTTAATGTCACTAGTTTGTTTTCTATGTTAGTTCCTCTCCTTTCTTTAAAACTTTATATTGTCTCTGTTTCAAAGATCATTGAGTTATGTAAGTCTCAAATCTGTATCTCCCAGCTAGACCTCAATCTTAAACAGAACAAACACTAACTGATCATGTTATTCCCTTAAAAATTAATGCTCCTCTAACAAGTTTCTAATTCTTGTGTGTATACTGAAATGGGTTTGGGTGAAAGATGACTTTATTGAAATTGCTTTTTAGCTATGCCTTAAAAGATAAGTATTTGTTTGTTTTTGCTTTTTTCATTCTTCCAGTAAACACACAATGATATCCCACTATCACTCATTGCGTGACTTGCTAAGCAGGCACTTAAAGTAGTCAGAAAGTCATTGAACAAGTATTTATCAAAGACCTACTATGTGCCATGCACAATCTAAAAGGCTGGGAAATGGCAGTGAACATGACAAATAAGGAACTTATATTTTAGAGAAGTTAGATGTAGAGTAAACAATAAATGAATGTAATAAGTGAAGAATGAATTAATAATAAAGACTATGAAAATATTAAAATAAGAGCAACTTAATTTCGATACTCAGAGAAATTCTTAAAGACATGATAAGCTCTAAATGGTGACAAGCATCCAACCACAAGAGAATCAGATGAAAACATGTCCCCCCCTGCAAAATACTCTGAAAGCTCAAAATCTCCTTTGTAGAGTGATTCACCAATTATCTCTAAATTGATACCAGATAAGCTTGGATAAGTAAACAGGGCATGGATTGTGTAGGACTTGGTAAGTCAGGCAAGGGTTTTAAGCCAGGGAACAACATGTTCTGGTTTATCATTTCATTTTGGCTGCTAAATGTATTGTGATACTGGGGCAACTGTGTAGAGAAAAGAATAGAGAGAAAGAAGACAATTAGAGGGCTATTACAGTTGTTTGGGAAAGAATGATGGTGGCTTTACAAAAGTGATATTAGGGGTTAGCTAGCCAGTCTTCTTTGTGCAATTTGAAAAGAGTGATCCTTTTGGTGCAAGTCTTGCCAAGAGTCTTGTACCTAAAAAAAAAAAAAATCCCTTCTGCCAAAAAGATATAACTCAACACCAAGATAACAAGTAGAGTATGGGCTAAATTTTCACACAGACTTACCCCTTGGCTTGATGCCCTTGTCCACTGAACAATCCACATAACCACACTCTGTGGACATGGTGGTAATAGTTGAAGTGTTGTGAAGTGAATGGATTCAGAATATATTTTGAAAATAGAATGAAAGGATTGCTATTTGATTGGTTATAAGATTGAGGAAAGGATATGAATCAAAGGTAATATCTGAATTTCTGACTTGAGGAACTCAGCAGATGTTTACTAAAATTGAAAACAAAGTCAACAGGAGCATGTTTGGGGATAAAAAGCAAAGTTTTAGCCAAATTGTACAAGATGTCTGCTGGAAATCCAAGTGGAAACATGTAGTAATGAAGAAAAATTAATTTGGTCTTTTGGAGGGATGGCTCACATAGTTATAGTATATAAAGTCACAGGATTAGATGAGATCACATAGGATAGTGACTAAAGTCTAGATGGAGAAAACAGGGGCTTCAGAACCAAGTCCTGGAACATGTCAACATTTGTGAATGAACAGTGAAGGGGGCTATCAAAGGAGACAGAGGTGAGGTGAGAGGAAAACCAGGGATTCAAAGGAAGAAAGTGTTTCAAGGAGATAATTATGGATTTTGACAACATGTAGGTCATTGGCAATCTTGCAAAGAATAGACTCGGTAGACTGGTAGGCCTGAAAGCTCCATCTGAGTGGTGTGAAGAAGAACTATAGGCAAGAAAGTGACATTATTATCTACCAAAGATTTTTTCAATACGTTTTTCCACAGAGGGAGCAGAGATATGGAACTGTAGCTAGGGTAGGATGGGGTGGAGGTGGGAGGTGGTGGTCAAATTTTTATTTTTGTTTTTAGAAAGGTAAATGGAAATGATTCATAATAATTGAGAAACTAGATGAAGGAAATGGAGGGGAAATTACTAGTAGTCAACCCCTTGAGAGGACAAAAGAGTCTTGAAAGATCTGTAGGGAAGTGATGTAGTTCACAGACTAGCCAGGTTTCAGTTAGAGGGAGAGGCTGAAGAGAACATTTAGAGCTGAGTTAGAGCAACTCAGTACTTTGCTGTTGACAGGGGGTGCTTTGCAAAGGGCACACTTGAAGGGTTTGGGAGTTAAGAGATTAAAGGAGATTAATGGGCATACAGCAGAGCGTGGGATTGCGAGTTCACTCGATGACGGATGGCAGAGGTGTCTTGGGCCTCTCCGAGTGACTAAGGAGAAGCAGAAAGTGAGGAATGACGGGATTAACCCTGATAGCTTCTTGAGAGAACGTGGGTAAACAGTTCAAGCTGGGAAACACAGGGTTGCCACCTATTTTCATTACTGCAGCTCTTATTTTTTGATGAGCAAAGGTGATTGAAACTTCCTCAGAGACCTTCTTCCTTTCCTTAGGTGACCTGGAGGCCGAGGCTCAGTTAGTGCCTCTCTTTTTCTGGAAGAGTAATTGTATGGTGGGCTGGGGCACAGAGTGGGGAGACTAGAGATGGTGTCTTCTCAACAGCAGCATGGAGACATGGCTCCTGGAAAACAGAGGGAAGACTGTGAACACAAGATTTGTTAACTGATTGAATAAGTGAAGGGGCGACTGATTAAATAAATTATTGATTATTAGTTAATATCTCTTGTAAACAAACAAGGTAGTTCTCTGAGCTGAAGGAATAAAATACTTTTTTCTTCCAATGATAAATTCTCTACTTTTTGCAGCTTTAAAGTTCAAAAATACAGTTTCCTATTGCTCTCAAAAATCATCTGATTACCTACCTGTTAAAAAAACGCTACGGTATCTGTACTTCTTCCAAGAAGGAAGACATTCATTTTACTCTTCCACTGTTACCACTAATTACAGTATCATTTCCAATACTCATTTTCATTCTCTGCCTTAATTAGTGGCATTATGCAAACTGCAATTTTTCACTTAAAAATGTTGAAACAAATTAGTTCGTTCTTTGCTTCAGGTAATTTTTTCCTTTGCTGATAGCAATTACAACAGATTTTAATTTTACATTATTGAAAGGAGTTTGGAATATAATTATAACAGACACTGTTAGTTGCCTCTCCAATATTCATTCGCCTGTCAGAAATCAATTTCTGGATCAGCTGGAAGTGTTTACTGCAAGAAATAAAAAAACTGAAGCTTCAGTAGTTTCAAGAAATAGAGGCTTATTTTTTCACATAGCAAGAATTCTCTCTGAAGAGTGTTCTGGAATATGTAGTCTTCATAAATCAGTTTTCTCAATATTTTCAAAACAATATTTGTTATTACAAATATCATATGTTCTAAATTTTCTTGTTTATTTTCTATTGTCCCTGCTCATGTACACATGCAAGACAAAATGTTTTTACCTGAAATAGTTCCTTAAGTAAAAAAAGGTGGTTTCTTCTTCCCATTTGGAAGTTTTTAAAAATTTTTAGCAATTTTTAATAGTTATTTAATTGAAATAGCAATTATTTATGTTTTAGAAGTTTTATGGTGTTAATATTCCATTTTGATGCCAATCTAGAAATATATTTCCCTTGCTATCTGGAAAATCAGTATTTTAAAACATTATTCAAAATAGATGTAAAAGCTATCAAGCAACTTAAAATGTTTATATATTTTGACCAGTAATAGTTACTTTTAATAATTAACTGTCAGAATAAGAAAAATAATAACATTTATATACAAAAATATTGGTTATAATGTTATATAGCCAAATAGAATCTCTACGAGATTGAAAGTACAAAAATGAGGAATGATTAAATCAAGGCATATCTAAAAGGTTTATTTATATTAAATGCATTTAACCATTAAAAGTAATCTTTTATTTTTATTTTTAAATTTAATTTAATTTATTTTTTTATACAGCAGCTTTTATTAGTTATCCATTTTACACATATTAGTGTATATATGTCAATCCCAATCTCCCAATTCATCACAGCACCACCACCCCCCTCTGCCGCTTTCCCCCCTTGGTGTCCATACGTTTGTTCTCTACATCTGTGTCTCAATTTCTGCCCTGCAAACCAGTTCATCTGTACCATTTTTCTAGGTTCCACATATATGCATTAATATACGATATTTGTTTTTCCCTTTCTGACTTACTTCACTCTGTTTGACAGTCTGTAGATACATCCATGTCTCTACAAATGAACCAATTTCGTTCCTTTTTATAGCTGAGTAATATTCCATTGTATATATGTACCACATCTTCTTTTTCCATTCATCTGTTGATGGGCATTTAGGTTGCTTCCATGACCTCGCTATTGTAAATAGTGCTGCAATGAGCATTGGGGGGCATGTGTCTTTTTGAATTATGCTTTTCTCTGAGTATATGCCCAGTGGTGGGATTGCTGGGTCATATGGTAATTCTATTTTTAGTTTTTTAAGGGACCTCCATACTGTTCTTCATAGTGGCTGTATCAATTTACATTCCCACCAACAGTGCAAGAGGGTTCCCTTTTCTCCACACCCTCTCCAGCATTTGTTGTTTGTAGATTTTCTGATGATGCCCATTCCAACTGGTGTGAGGTGATACCTCATTGTAGTTTTGATGTGCATTTCTCTAATAATTAGTGATGTTGAGCAGCTTTTCATGTGCTTCTTGGCCATCTGTATGTCTTCTTTGGAGAAATGTCTATTCAGGTCTTCTGCCCATTTTGGATTGGGTTGTTTCTTTTTTTAATATTGAGCTGCATGAGCTGTTTATGTATTTTGGAGATTAATCCTTTGTCCATTGATTCCTTTGCAAATATTTTCTCCCATTCTGAGGGTTGTCTTTTCTTCTTGTTTGTAGTTTCCTTTGCTTTGCAAAAGCTTTTAAGTTTCAGTAGGTCCCATTTGTTTATTTTTATTTCCATTACTCTAGGAGGTGGATCAAAAAATATCTTGCTGTCATTTATATCAAAGAGTGTTCTTCCTATGTTTTCCTCTAAGAGTTTTATAGTGTCCGGTCTTACCTTTTCGTCTCTAATCCATTTTGAATCTATTTTTGTGTATGGTGTTAGGGAGTTTTCTAATTTCATTCTTTTACATGTAGCTGTCCAGTTTTCCCAGCACCACTTATTGAAGAGACAGTCTTTTCTCCATTGTATATCCTTACCTCCATTGTCATAGATTAGTTGACCATAGGTGTGTGGGTTTATCTCTGGGCTTTCTATCCTGTTCCATTGAACTATATCTCTGTTTTTGTGTCAGTACCATATTGTCTTGATTGCTGTAGCTTTGTAATATAGTCTGAAGTCAGGGAGTCTGATTCCTCCAGCTCCGTTTTTTTCCCTCAAGACTGCTTTGGATATTCGGGGTCTTTTGTGTCTCCATACAAATTTTAAGATTATTTTCTTCTAGTTCTGTAAAAAATGCCAGTGGTAATTTGATAGGGATTGCATTGAATCTGTAAATTGCTTTGGGTAATATAGTCATTTTCAGAATATTGATTCTTCCAATCCAAGAACATGGTATATCTCTCCATCTGTTGGTATCATCTTTAATTTCTTTCATCAGTGTCTTATAGTTTTCTGCATACAGGTCTTTTGTCTCCCTGGGTAGGTTTATTCCTAGGTATTTTATTCTTTTTGTTGCAATGGTAAATGGGAGTGTTTCCTTAATTTCTCTTTCAGATTTCTCATCATTAGTGTATAGGAATGCAAGAGATTTCTGTGCATTAATTTTGTATCCTGCAACTTTATCAAATTCATTGATTAGCTCTAGTAGTTTTCTGGTGACATCTTTAGCATTCTCTATGTATAGTATCATGTCATCTGCAAACAGTGACATTTTTACTTCTTCTTTTCCAATTTGGATTCCTTTTATTTATTTTTCTTATCTGATTGCCGTGGCTAGGACTTCCAAAACTATGTTGAATAATAGTGGTGAGAGTGGACATCCTTGTCTTGTTCCTGATCTTAGAGGAAATGCTTTCAGTTTTTAACCATTGAGAATGAAGTTTGCTATGGGTTTGTTGTATAAGGCCTTTATTATGTTGAGGTAGGTTCCCTCTATGCCCACTTTCTGGAGAGTTTTTATCATAAATGGGTGTTGAATTTTGTCAAAAGCTTTTTCTGCATCTACTGAGATGATCATATGGTTTTTATTCTTCATTTTGTTAATATGGTTTATCACATTGATTGATTTGCATATATTGAAGAATCCTTGCATCCCTGGGATAAATCTCACCTGGTCATGGTGTATGATAGTTTTAATGTGCTGTTGAATTCTGTTTGCTAGTGTTATGTTGAGGATTTTTGCATCTATATTCATCAGTGATATTGGTCTGTAATTTTCTTTTTTTGTAGTATCTTCGTCTGGTTTTGGTCTCAGGGTGATGGTGGCCTCATAGAATGACTTTGGGAGTGTTCCTTCCTCTGCAATTTTTTGGAAGAGTTTGAGAAGGATGGGTGTTAGCTCTTCTCTAAATGTTTGAGAGAATTCACCTGTGAAGCCATCTGGTCCTGGACTTTTGTTTGTTGGAAGATTTTTAATCACATTTTCAACTTCATTACTTGTGATTGGTCTGTTCTTATTTTCTATTTCTTCCTGGTTCAGTCTTGGAAGCTTATACCTTTCTAAGAATTTGTCCATTTCTTCCAGGTTGTCCATTTTATTGGCATAGAGTTGCTTGTAGTAGTCTCTTAGGATGCTTTGTATTTCTGCGTTGTCTGTTGTAACTTCTCCTTTTTCATTTCAAATTTTATTGATTTGAGTCCTCTCCCTCTTTTTCTTTTGAGTCTGGCTAATGGTTTATCAATTTTGTTTATCTTCTCAAAGAACCAGCTTTTAGTTTTATTGATCTTTGCTATTGTTTTCTTTGTTTCTACTTCATTTATTTCTGCTCTGATCTTTATGATTTGTTTCCTTCTGCTAACTTTGGGTTTTGTTTGTTCTTCTTTCTCTAGTTCCTTTAGGTGTAAGTTTAGATTGTTTATTTCAGATTGTTCTTGTTTCTTGAGGTAGGCTTGTATTGCTATAAACTTCCCTCTTCAACTGCTTTTGCTGCATCCCATAGGTTTTGGATCGTCATGTTTTCATTGGCATTTGTCTCTAGGTATTTTCTGATTTCCTCTTTGATTTCTTCAGTGATCTCTTGCTTATTTAGTAACGTATTGTTTAGCCTCCATGTGTTTGTGTTTTTTACATTTTTTCCCTGTAATTGATTTCTAATCTCATAGCATTGTGGTCAGAAAAGATGCTTGATATGATTTCAATTTTCTTAAATTTACCGAGGCTTGATTTGTGACCCAAGATGTGATCTATCCTGGAGAATGTTCCATGTGCACTTGAGAAGAAAGTGTAATCTGCTGTTTTTGGATGGAATGTCCTATAAATATCAATTAAATCTATATAGTCTATTGTGTCATTTCAAGCTTGTGTTTCTTTAGTAATTTTCGGTTTGGATGATCTGCCCATTGGTGTAAGTGAGGTGTTAAAGTCCCCCACTATTATTGTGTTACTGTCGATTTCCTCTTTTATAGCTGTTAGCAGTTCCTTTATATATTGAGGTGCTCCTATGTTGGGAGCATATAATTTATAATTGTTATATCTTCTTCTTAGATTGATCCCTTGATCATTATGTAGTGTCGTTCCTTGTCTCTTGTAACATTCTTTATTTTAAAGTCTATTTTATCTGATACGAGTATGGCTACTCCAGCTTTCTTTTGATTTCCTTTTGCATGGAATATCTTTTTCCATCCCCTCACTTTCAGTCTGTATGTGTCCCTAGGTCTGAAGTGGGTCTCTTGTAGACAGCATATATATGGGTCTTGTTTTTGTATCCATTCAGCAAGCCTGTGTCTTTTGGTTGAAGCATTTAATCCATTCACGTTTAAGGTAATTATCAATATGTATGTTCCTGTTACCATTTTCTTAATTGTTTGGGGTTTGTTTTTGTAGGTCCTTTTCTTCTCTTGTGTTCCCCACTTAGAAAAGTTCCTTTAGCATTTGTTGTAGAGCTGGTTTCGTGGTGCTGAATTCTCTTACCATTTGCTTGTTTGTAAATCTTTTGATTTCTCCATCGAATCTGAATGAGATCCTTGCCGGGTAGTGTAATCTTGGTTGTAGGTTCCTCCCTTTTATCACTTTAACTATAACATGCCACCCCGTTCTGGCTTGTAGAGTTTCTGCTGAAAAATCAGCTGTTAACCTTATGGGAGTTCCCTTGTATGTTATTTCTCATTTTTCCCTTGCTGCTTTCAATAATTTTTCTTTGTCTTTAATTTTTGCCAATTTGATTACTATGTGTCTCGGAGTGTTTCTCCTTGGGTTTATCCTGTACGGGACTCTCTGAGCTTCCTGGACTTGGGTGGCTATTTCCTTTCCCATGTTAGGGAAGTTTTTGACTATAATCTCTTCAAATATTTTCTCAGGTCCTATCTCTGTTCTCCTTCTGGGATCCCTATAATGTGAATGTTGTTATGTTTAATGTTGTTCCAGAGGTCTCTTAGGCTGTCTTTATTTCTTTTCATTCTTTTTTCTTTATTCTATTCCACAGCAGTGAATTCCACCATTCTGTCTTCCAGGTCACTTATCCGTTCTTCTGCCTCAGTTATTCTGCTATTGATTCCTTCTAGTGTATTTTCATTTCAGTTATTGTATTGTTCATATCTGTTTGTTTGTTCTTTAATTCTTCTAGTTCTTTGTTAAACATTTCTTGCATCTTCTTGGACTTTGCCTCCATTCTTTTTCCGAGGTCCTGGATCATCTTCACTATCATTATTCTGAATTCTTTTTCAGGAAGGTTGCCTATCTCCACTTCATTTAGTTGTTTTTCTGGGGTTTTAAAACTCTTTGCTCCAGTCCTGTTGAAGTCCTGCAATCAAATCACGCTAGCCTTCAAAGTCTGATTCTCTAGGAATTCTTCCTCCCATTGCCAGACCTCCAGGTTGGGAAGCCTGACGTGGGGCTCAGAACCTTCACTCCAGTGGGTCGACTTCTGTGGTATATGTGTTCTCCAGTTTGTGAGTCATCCACCCAGCAGTTATGGGATTTGATTTTATTTTGATTGCGCCCCTCCTACCATCTCATTGAGGCTTGTCCTTTGTCTTTGCATGTGGGGTATCTTTTTGGTGAGTTCCATTGTCTTCCTGTTGATGATTGTTCAGCAGTTAGTTGTGAATCTGGTGCTCTCACCAGAGGGAGTGAGAGCACGTCCTCTTAAAGTAATCCTTTAAATGAATTGAAGGCCTTGCACTTCTGGCCAAGATGGAGTAACAAGGATTGGATTTATCCTCTTGCAGGAAGCAATTTAAAGCCAGGCACCATATGTGAAAAAACCCAGGTTTTAGATATTACACAGCAAAGAACAGTAATTCCTAAAAGACGGAAAACAAAATAGGTGAGCTCTACAACTATCTCAGCCTACTATCTGAAAAGAATTCCAGTTTACAAGACAAGGAAGGGGAATACAGGCAGAGCCTGCTAATCTTCCTGAGTTGAAAAGACAGAGTTGAGAGTCCAAGGAGACCAAGGTAGCTACAGTTCCCTAGGCAGAATACATTAGACGGGAGAGTTGCAAAAAGATAGCGCCCCAGGTATCTTCAGAGACTTCAACTGAATACTGATGAGCACATGTGTATGAGGAAAATCTATGAGTCTGGGGAAAGAATCATGTGAAAGAACTGGAAAGAATGATTGTTGAAACTCACACAGGACTGAAAATTGTTTGTCTTCCATCAGCCTGAGTAGAAAATATTCAAAATTCATAAGACGCCAGGTAGAGTACTCAAAAAGATATTGCCTTGGTAGCAGGACAAAATTAGCCTTAGACTAATGACTGTTATAACCCCACCCCCCAAAAAAAACTTTCAAAAAAAAAGGCCTCAAAAGGATCAAATTGCTTCCAAGTAACTCATCTTCATCTCAGAAAAAAGCTAAAGAATGTTTACAAGAAATACTTGTTTATGAGTATATTCACTCAACTAGGTAAAATTCATAATAAAAATTTACCAGGCATGAAAATAAGCAGAAAAATACAACCCATAATTAAGAATGAAATAAATAGTAGAATAAATTGGCATGGATATTAAAACAGTTAATGTAACTATAATCACCATATTCAAGAAGATAGATGGAAGACAGAGGATGGTAAATAGTAAAACAGACCAAATGAAAATTCTAAGGAAGAAAATGATAATGTCTGAAATTAAAAAATAAAATTAATATAATTAACACTTTATTAGACATTTCAGAAAAAAAAAAAACAATTAGTGAACTTGAAAACAGGAAAATAGAACCTATCCAAAATGAAATATAGACACAAAACAGACTGGGAAAAAAAAAGTTAAAATAGCATCAGTGAGCTATGAGATGACTTCAGGCAGCCTAACATAAGTGTAATTGGAGTCTCTGAAGAAGAAGAAGAGAGGATAGCTAAGTTCAATGAACTCAACAAAACACATGAAGAAAACTACACCAAGGCATACCATACTCATACTGCTTACAGTTAGCTGGAGTGTTGGGAAACCGTTATGTAAGAGGAAAAAGAAAAAGAATAACAGCAAACAATGCAGGAGAAAACTTCTGGACAGTAGGCAGTAGAAAAATATTTTTTTAAGTACTAAAATGAACAAACAAACCCTAAAGCAACCACTAATAATTAAAATAAAATAATTATATGTTTTATTATACATATTATTAAAATAAAAATTATAACTTTTCCTCATTATTGACCAGAAGAGGGAAGAATTTATAGAGTTTAATTCCCTAAGTGTTCTTATTTAGACCCTATATCTAGAGCTTGGCTTCTGCTAGACTATGATGTCATTACGTTTAAACTTCAGGTGCCTGGCTTCTACTTTCTCAACCTTCCCACTCCCACCATGGGCCCTGATTCAAATTGAAGATCAACTCTCTTCATCGTGTAGTTGGACACAATGTGGCCCAGAAAATAGAAAGGCTAGATACTCATCAGTCAGGGATATTGTAGATGGAATGTCTTTGTCAAAAGAAGGTTGGACTAGGTGACCCCTAATTTCATTCCAGCACAAAGGCTCTACAATTCTAAGGGACTTGTCCAAAGGAAGCCAGCTATTTAGAGGCAAAAACCTGAATCAGAACCCAGCTGTATCCACTCCCAGTCCAGAAACCAGTGGAGGATGAATCCTAGTTTATCTTTGCTGGTGAGTTCACTAGCAATTTGGATTTTTCAGCCCAGATATTAAACATCTGTTAAGCACACAGTGAAACCAAGCTCCCAAAGGGAGTTTGTCTCATCCAAGAACACCCTGGGAAAAAGTACTATCAGGACTCTCAAATTCCTTCCCCATCCACCCTACTTCTTACCTTTCATCTCTAAGGAACTTCATCTGATCTCTTCATCAGAGAGATCATCATCAGAGCCCAGAGCCCCAAATTGGCCCTAACTTGAGATCTTTTAAGCAAGGCTTTCAAACAACCTTGTACTGGATACTGGCATGGAAGAAGAGGCCCATGTCTTTGACAGGCAAAGCCACTCTGAGTTCTCCTAATCCTGCTGAGTCTTATTGCTTAAAAGGAACATAAACTCCTCTGACATTGACCTGGGCAAGTACTGTGTATTTGGGAAGACAGGGAAAACGGACAAGAAGAAAACATCTTTAAAAGCATTATCAGCTTGCTTGATTTCTGCAGGCTGCTCCAGTTGGCCTGACCCCATCTCTGGAGGAGGCACCCTTGAAACCACAGGCTGGCAAAGCATGGACTCCCTGGGAAGTGGTGAGCTGCAGGAACAAACTGTTCTTCTTCTCAGAAGAATCAAACCTGCAAACTCATCCTTACTGGAACAAAAAGCATTGAATTACTTTTTTTTCCTCCCACTTTCCTTTAATGTTACAGCCACTGAACTCATACTGCTTATTGACCAGGCCACTCATCTGCCAAGTAAGAATAAGTGGAAGCTCTTAAATTGTTGTCAGATTCTGAGGATTATCTCTTGTAAGGGTATCTCAGTTCAGCCTAGCCATTTGAGTCTTCTCTCTCCAACTAGGCTGTATGCTCTTGGAAGACTATATGTCTTTGTTTTACTCACAAGAGTTTTGTTAATGTTTGAGATAGAACTGGCATTCAATACACTCAATCTATGGATGAGAATTTTTTAAAGGTTTATAGTCATTAGGAATCTCAATCTACGCACTGACACATGCAAAAAAATCTATTTTCATTAAATCAAAAAAAAAGTTACAGCTAATAAGAAAACAAAGGAAATAACATGAATTATAAAAGTTCCCTATCCTAAAAAGAGTAGAAAAAGAGGGAAAAAGTAACAAAGAACAGGTGGGGCAAATTAAAAACAAAACCATAGATATAAGCCCATTCTTTTCAGTAATCACATTAAAAACAAATGGTCTATATACCTCAATTAAAAGATAGAGGTAGGATTAAAAAAGCAACATCCAAGTATATGCTATCTACATGGAAACCTACTTCAAATATAAAGATACAGATAGGTGAAATGTAAAAGGATGGAAGATTTTATATGTGTGTGTGTGTGTGTGTGTTTTGTGTGTGTATATATATATATAATCCAAAGAAAGTAGGAGTGACTGTACTAATATCAGACAACACAGATTTCTGATCAAAGAATATTACTAAGGATAAAGAACAGCATTTCATAAAGTTATCTGACAATCCAAAATAATTATTTAAATAAATATACAACTTCAAAATACATAAAACAGAAACTGATAGAACTGTAAAGAGAAATAGATAAATCCATAATAACAGTTCAAGATTTCAACACCTTTTCACAACATAATACACCTTTCAACACTCCTTTCACAATAGTTGATAGAATAAGTAGACAAAATCAGTAAAGGTTTAGAAGATTAGAAAAACACTTCCAACCAAATTGACCTCATTGACAGTTTTAGAACACTTCCCACAACAACAGCAGAAAATATATCCTATTCAAGTGTTTAAAAAATTTACTACTATAGGCCATATTATGAGCCATAAAACAAGTCTCGGTACTTTTGAAATAATTAAAATCATGCAAGTATGCCCTCAGATAATAATGGAACTAAATTAGAAATCAAAACCAGTAAATATCTGGAGATTACCCAAATATTTGAAAACTGACCAGCAGACTTTTAAATAATCTGTGTTGTGTAGAAGTCAAAAAGGAAATTAGTATTTTAAATGGAATGAAAACAAAAAACACAGCACATAAAAATTTTTCAGTTGCAGTTTAAGTAGTGCTTAGAGGAAAGATTATAGCAATGAATATAGATATAATAGAACAAAAGAAAAGTTTCATATCAATGACTTCAACATCCACTTAAAGAACTATAAAAAGATCTAATTTAATACAATGAAAGCAGGAAAAGGAAATGATAAAAATAAAAGCAAAAATCATAGAATACAGAAAAAATCAATATTGAAATCACTGCAACCTAACCCATTTCTTTTGTGAAGGTCATTAAAATTGAAAAATTCTAGCCAAACTTATGAAGAAAAAAAGACATGCAAATTCCCAACATCTGGAATGAGAGAGGTGACATAAGTAAATAGTCTGCAGATATTAAAAGAATAATATGGGAATATTATGAACAAATTTATGCCAGTAAGTTTGACAATTTAGAGGAAAAAGAAAATTCCTTGAAATACACAACTATGAAAGATGACTCAAGAAGAAATAATGTAAAACCCCCTATACCTATTTTAAAATGAATTTATAGCTAAAAATCTTACTATAAGAAAACTGCAGGCTTGGATGGTTTTACTGACATATTCTATGAAACTCTGAATGAATATGTTGTACATTAACTACATTAACTCTTGTAGACAATATAAAAGGAGGGGATTCTTCCCAATTTGTTCTATGACATCAGCATCACCCAATACCAAAACCAGCCAAACACATTACAAGGAAAGATAACTACAGAAAAATATTTCTCATAAGCATAGAGGCAAATGTCCGTTAAAAAAATTTAGCAAGTCAAATGGAACACTATATAATGATCATAATTCATTTCTATTTAGAGTTCATCCTAAGAATGCTGATTTATTTGAAAGTCAATGTAATTCATCATACTGACAGACTATATAATGAAAATCATATGATCGTCTCCACAGTTATAAAAAAAGCATTTGAGAAATCCAAAATCCACTACTGATTAAAACTCTCAGCAAACCAGGAGTAAGGAACTTCCTCAACTTGATGAGGGAACCAGTGGAAAACCTGCATTTAACCTTATATCTATAGCTGAAGACGGAATGCTTTCCCCAGGACATCAAAAAAAAAAAAAAAAAAAAATCTGTCCTCCTTACTTCTATTTAAAACTCTTCTGCAGTTTTTAGCAGTTGAATGAGGAAAGAAAAAGAAATAAAAGACATCAAGATAGGAAAAAAGAAATACAACTGTCTTCATTCATGTTTGTGTAGCAATGTTACAGTATATTTGAAAAAGCGACTAGAACTAGTAAGTGAGTTTGTCAAAGTTTGCAGAACACATGATCAACTTTAAAAAATCGGTCGTAATTTTTGTGTAGTAGCAACAAACAATTAGAAATTAAAATTACAAATACATTACCATTTACACTAATAAGAAAATATTAAATACTTAGCAATAAGTTTGACAAAAGATGTGCAAGATCTGTACTTTGAAAATGGCAAAATATTGCTGAGCTAAATTATATGACTTAAATAAATGGAGATACATACAGTATCCATGTATTAGATAATTATTGTTAGGTGTTACTCTCCCCATATGGATATATAGGTTCAATGCAATCTCAGTGAAAATCCTAACAGACTTATTTTGAGATTGACAAGCTGATTCCAAAATTCATATGGAAAGTCAAAAAAACTAGAAGAGCCAAATAATATTGAAAATGGAAAACAAATTTGGAAGATTTACACTACTCATCTTCTGGACTTAATACAAAGGCACAGTAATCAAGGCATTGTGGTGTTGGTTTCTAGATAGATATATGGGTCAACAAAAAAGAATGAAGAGTTCAGAAATAGACTCACAAATATGGTCAGTTGATTTCAACAAAGGTATAGATACGGTTCAATGGATAAAGAATAGTTATTTTTCAACAAATGGTGCTGGAATAATTGGATATCTGTATGCAAAAAATAAATGAACTTCAATCTATTTCTCACAGCACATACAGATTAATTCAAAATCAATCATAGACCAAAGTGAAAGACCTAGAACTAATAAATTTTTAAGAGAAAACGTAGGAGAAGAATCTTCGTGATTTTGGGTTAGACAAAGATTCCTTAGGTACCGCACTGAAAACACAATATGGACAAAAAATTGATAAATTGGACTTCATCAAAATTAAGAATTCCTGCTCTTCAAAAGACATGGTTAAGATAATAAAAAGACAAGGCATAGTATGGCAGAAGATATTTTCAAATTATATATCTGATAACGAATTTGTATTCAGAATATATAAGAAACTCACCAGATGCAATAAGAAGAAAACAGGCAATATAATAAAAATGCACAGAACATTTGAATGAACGCTTCCAAAGGAGATAAATGGATAGCAAATGAACGTGAAAAGTTGTTCAGCATCATTAGTTGTTAGGGAAAGGAAAGCTATTATGAAATACCATTACATACCTATTAAAATGTCAAAAATTTTAAAGCCACACAGCAAAGGGTTCGTATTGCACAATTATATAAAAATTATAGAAATGAGAACTAATTTATAGTCACTGAAAGTTTATCAGTAATTTGAGGATGGATGTGGGGCATGACATCTGGACTGGGACCCAAGAGGACAAAGGAGCATAAGAGAAACTTTGGTGATGAGAGGTGTGTCCTATCTTCACTGTATTTATGGTTTTGCTGTTGTATTATGTGTCAAAGCTCATCAAAATATACACTTTAAATATTTGCAGTTTACTGTATGTTAATTATATATCCTTAAAGCTGTAAAAGGAAAAGAACCTTAATGTTTTATGTGAATGTTTAGTAAGAATAATATGATATGAATTTCTTTATGCTATACTAGAAGCAAATATTTCAAAACATTAACTCAGCCTAGCAATAAAATAATATTTTAAAAAAGTTTTTTCTGTCTCTGAGTGTATTATGTAAATGTTATAAATGTTATGATTCTACTACCTTTAGAATCAAGACAAACATACTATGAAAAAAGGACCTTATGTCTCATCAGTATCTGTACTAAATGGTTGTTCTCTCTCTTCCACTCTCAAATCATGCTCTTTTCCTTTGTTGGGTGAAATCTAGGGATCTTTGTTTCATTTTTTGTTTTTCTTTTAATCTTCCACAATCACTCTTGACTCAATATACAGTTGATTGTCTAGTTTTCTATCCCTTTAAAGAATAGAAGCTGAAAAGTCTGCTAGAGGCTCACACAGTCACTGAAGTGATTGTTGACATGAGACAGCGTGACTATGGAAAGTGAGAAGATAGGCAGAACAGTACTCTCATGGATGTTTATAAGAGTGAACCTGAATTAATGATAAAATGTTTAAAAATCTGTTTAAAAATGCTTAAAAGTTAATCTGTATTTGCCAATAGTGATTACAAATACATTGCTTGGCCTTGTGAATAAATAAATATCAAAATATCTGCAAGACTCATTCCCAGCAAAGAGTGCCAGATAAATGAGGAATTGTTCTAATATAACTGCACATTTTAGGAAAGTAAAGTGTTGGCTTTGACTCTCAAATACATTTTAAATGATGCTCATTCTAAACTCACTTTTTTCCTACCTTAAGAGAAAAAAACTCTTTAAATTAAGGAAATGAGAGCTAAGATACATTTTATTTTGCATTTTTACTTATTTTAAGGAAATTTATTTACTTTAATAAAGATGAAAAGTTTTGTTCTTTTATAGTGATTATTATCATCAAAGTGTTTAAAAATCTTGTGTGGGGAATTCCAATGGACAAATCTATTACAAAAGAACTTAAATACTAAAGAAAAATATAGAGATAACTATACTAAAAGAATATTTGAGGCCAATCCAAAGTTGATGAAAACATTAACAGAATAGTAGATAGAATATATATGGCCACATAATTTATACAAGTTCCTCAAGATAAGGACAATTCTTATTCATTAAAGTAGTCACAGGGTAATGATGCCTGCTCCATGGTGAGTTCACTCAAGATGATGCCAAATAAGTGAATTACAAAAATATTGTCTTGATTTTAATTTCAATTTTTCTCAGTAATTTAGTATTTTTCCCTGAGTTAATCATAGTCTTTAAGGAAAGAAGCCATCCAAGTAAATTAAAAAAGAAAAAAAAATCCCTTCCGGTAGAATTTAGAGAACAAAGAGTAAATGATTGTTGTAGCAGGTGCAACCTGCAGGTCAGAAAGACTTGACAGGTGAAACCCGCAGTGGGAATTGAAAAAAAAACACACTGTATATAATTCTGTTGGCTTTGCTAATCCAAGGTCCAACATTGTCTTCTCAAAGGGATACAGAAACTGTAACTTATTCTGAGTGAGAACACACAAAATTGCATGATTGATTGAAAGCTGTCTGCACTACTTTTCAAATAAGTGACACAAAGGAATGAAAGCTTCCCTCCCTCTTTTATCTCATCACTTTAAAGACCTTCTTTTCTAAGAATGAAGCTCCCTTGAAAAGTCTACGTAAGGCAGATGATGGGATCTTGACTTAAAATCGCATGCAAAATTTCAAGAAGAATTATTAAAACTGCCAAAAACAGAAATCCTTCAGAAAATCAACAAAATGTATGCTTTCCCAAGCACTTTAAATATAAATTGCTTATTATTTAAAACATAAAAATGGACGCCATCAGCTTTTTCATATGTCATGTCACAGTATTTGTTAAAAAACAAAATAAAACTTGTGATCTCTCCCCTAAAACTATTCTTTTCAGAAACAATTTGCAAACATGCTACTCAATGCAGAGAAACTCAGAGAGGTATTATTAAGAAATGTGGAATGGGCTTCCCTGGTGGCGCAGTGGTTGAGAATCTGCCTGCTAATGCAGGGGACACGGGTTCGAGCCCTGGTCTGGGAAGATCCCACATGCCACGTAGCAACTGGGCCCGTGAGCCACAATTACTGAGCCTGTGCGTCTGGAGCCTGTGCTCAGCAACAAGAGAGGCCGCCATAGCGAGAGGCCTGCGCACCGCGATGAAGAGTGGCCCCCACTTGCCACAACTAGAGAAAGCCCTCACACAGAAACGAAGACCAACACAGCCATAAATAAATAAATAAATAATTAAAAAAAAAAAAAAAAAGAAATGTGGAATGGAAAATCCTGTCTTACCATTGGGATGAGAAGTTTGTTTTTCAAAAGCTTTTAGTCTTTTCCACAAGCTTACTTTTTTTCCCTCTTAAATAGATAGTAAATTCATATTCCTGAAAATTTGCAAAACAAGTTTCTATCAGGTTTTGAGGTTCACATAAAAATCCAAGTGCAGGGAATTCCCTGGCGCCCAGTGGTTAGGACTCTGTGCTTTCACTGCCGAGGGCCCAGGGTTCAATCCTGGTCAGGGAACTAAGATCCCACAAGCCGCGTGGTGTGGCCAAATAAATAAATAAACAAATAAATGATAAAAAAGCAAAAGCAACTAATACTTAAAGAAAAAAATCCAAGTGCATTATGAGAATGTCAGAGACAGGCTTGTATAGATCAACATCAAGATCTAGTTAGCCGAGTTGGAGCTTTGTTATCTGGGTTAATAGCGGACCAACTCTACAGTCCAACTTTATCAATAAGACCCTAAACCTACTTTTTTTGGCCCATATTCTAGCTCATTTTAATATTAAAATGACTTGCCCATATTCTAGCTCATTTTAATATTAAAATGACTTATCTCTAACTTCTGCTTTAGGCAATGGTCAAGAAAACTCATATTTAACTGACCCTCCTCCAGTTGCCAAGTATAAACCATTTACAAAACATCAAAAACAGTGGAAAGCAGCCATAATCTGACAGCAGGGGGAATAGATAATTTAGAATAGGGAATGTGGTAGGTGGCTTTATTCTTTATGTACGTATGAATGTGTGCACCTGTGTACTTATTTTACAACTTTTGCTAAGGAGAGGCCCATCAGGTGTCATGTAGGTCCCCTACTCAAATGCTTTAGTTTGAGGCAAACACAACCACTGGTAAATGAGGGAGGAGTCCTAGAAACAAGAGAACAGAGACAAAGAGTCTCAATTCTCCTATAAACTCTGCCAACATTTCTGGCTTGTCCCCTAAACTACACATTTGCAGAATAAACTCTGAATAGCTCAGGCAAAGGTAAAAGGACTGAACTGAGATTTTGACATGTGCCTAAGATATGGAATTATAGTTTGATTCCAACTAATTTAAATGTCTCATAAAACAATCTGCTTGGGAAAAGTACAACAGAATGTACCACAATGTGCATGATGGAATCTCAAATTATTTGACATATGAAGAAATAGGAAATTGTGAACCATTCCCAAAGAAAAATATAATAAATATAAATGCATCTTGATATGAACCAAATATGAGAATTAGCCAATAAAGGACATGAAAGAAAATAAACTTATAATAAATGAAGGCATGGAAAATCTTGGCAAAGAAATAGAAACCATAAAAACAACTAAATAAAAATTTTAGAACTGAAAAATGCAATATATGAAAAATAATTCACTGGGTGAATTTCACGGAAGAAGAAATAACAAAGGAAAGAGGAAGCAAATATAAGACAATTGAATTTAATCAATCTAGAAAATAGAAGGAAACAAAAAGGAAGATTAGAAACATTGGCAGAGCTTCAATACTTGTGAGACAATATCAAAAGACCTACCAAATAAGAGAAAAGAGAAAATTGGTAATAAAATTTAAATGTTTAGAGAAATAATGGCTGCAAATGTCTTAAATATGGTAAAGTACATACATTTACAAATGCAAAAAGTTCAATGAAACCCAAGTAAGATAATAAAAATCATGCCTAAGTACATAATAATCAATTTGACAAAATAAAATGAAATAAGTATATTTGTAAAGCAACCAGAAGAAACGACACTTATATATAGCTATGCAAAAATTCTAATGATCACTGACCGCACCAAGAATAATAGGGGTCAGAAGACAGTGAAATAACCTCTTTAAAGTGCTAAAAAAATAAAGTCTATTAACCTAAATATGACATTTGGGACAAATATCATTCCAGAATAATGGGAAACTATATATATTTTTAGATTTAAAAAGAAAACTAATTCACTAGAATTCAATATTCAGTCTCAACAGACCTATATTACAGAAAATGCTAAAGGAGTTCTTCAGATTATAGGGGATGATACAGTATGAACCCTTGAATTTTAAGGAATAAATGAAAAAGTTGGATATGATAATTTCTTTTAAATGTGCACTATTGACTAAACACTGTAACATTATCTTTTGGGTTTAGAAAATATGTGATATAATACACATGAAAACTCTACCATAAAAAGAAAGAGGGTGGAATGAACAGACCTATATAATTGCAAATGTTACAACATTATGTGGAAGCAGACCTGTGAAATATTAAGAATGCACATTGTAAACTTAAAATGAACACTAAAAATTAATGCAGAAGGGTTTAGCTAAAAAAGTCTATTGGTAAACTAAAATGCAATTTTAAAAACTGTTGAATTCAAGGGAAAGCAAGAAAGGAGAAAATGAGGAAAGGACAACAAGGGTAATAGATAACTAGTAGAATGGTAATCTTAAATCCAAACATCAAGAATTACATTAAATATTAATAGACTTACACCCACATTAAAAGGCAGAAGTTTTTAAAATGTACATAAAAGCAACGTATTCACTGTAAAAGTCTTTCATTACTGGTTTATGTTTATTTTTTTAATAATGTGTGAAAAATGTTTTGTCTTATCTACCATCTAATAATTTAGACCTTTTGATACCCTATAGTTTATAATATTTTCTCTGTGGTATACCTCTGACTGCTTCCTGGAGATACAACCAGTTTCCAAGATACAACAGTCTTGGAAACAAGACTTATTATCAATTTAATGCATGCAAATATAAGAAGATTTTAAAGCTTTAGTTGTAGCCTCCCAGAACAGGAAAACTCTTAGTATCAGTTACAGTGTTTTAAAAGAACTGGCATTGTATTATTGCTTTGATTCATAGAGAAATATAACCAATAACTAGGTTGATTCACAGTAATGCAAATTCAGTTGTAGGTGATTATTCCTCAAAAGATGATACACATTTACAACAATGCTTAGTTTTAAGGAAGTCTTGGTATTCCATACAGATAAATGAATTTCAGGACATATCTGTTCATATATTTTCTATTTGTCTTAATGATCATCTTCCTTTACAAAAATTCCATATCCTTGAAAAGGTCATGTATTTTTGTTTTTACTGTAAATTTCTTGTAGCTAGCCAAAGACCAGAATCCCATCACCTCAGCCCAAATAAAGGTGTTGTTATTCCTCTGTTTCATGGTATATGAACTATTATGAGTCTGTGTGGACCTGTCCGTTCCTTATCCCAGTGTAGCTAAAGAATGTTCAATGCTTTGAACAGTAAAACTACCTTCTTTCAAGATTGTACACACATTCTTTTATTGCCAGCATTTATGGTTTATTTGCAGGCATTCATATTGACATCTTCAAATACTGTAGCTCCTCCACAGATACATGCATATTAAAAGAGGAAAAAGTGTACATGCATTCCTTTTTGGTTTGCATTCCTTTCCTCCTCCCTACTCTTCTTGCTCCTTCACATCACCTTGGAACAGAAGCAACCTTCAGCAATAATATCCCCCAGATTAGAAACATGTTTTTATCTGGGTTAATCAAGGAATCAGATCAATGAATTTGGTAAAGTAGCAGGATACAAAATTAATGCACAGAAATCTCTTGCATTCCTATAAACTAATGATGAAAAATCTGAAAGAGAAATTGAGGAAACACTCCCATTTACCATTGCAATAAAAAGAATAAAATACCTAGGAATAAACCTACGTAAGGGGACAAAAGACCTGTATGCAGAAAACTATAAGACACTGATGAAAGAAATTAAAGATGATACAAACAGATGGAGAGATATACCATGTTCTTGGACTGGAAGAATCAACATTGTGAAAATGACTCTACTACCCAAAGCAATCTACAGATTCAATGCAATCCCTACAAACTACCAATGGCATTTTTCACAGAACTAGAACAAAAAATTTCACAATTTGTATGGAAACACAAAAGACCACGGATAGCCAAAGCAATCTTGAGAAAGAAAAACGAGGCTGGAGGAATCAGGCTCCCTGACTTCAGACTATACTACAAAGCTACAGTAATCAAGACAGTATGGTATTGGCACAAAAACAGAAATATAGATCAATGGAACAGGATAGAAAGCCCAGAGATAAACCCACGCACATATGGTCACCTTATGTTTGATAAAGGAGGCAAGAATATACAATGGAGAAAAGACAGCCTCTTCAATAAATGGTGCTGGGAAAACTGGACAGCTACATGTAAAAGAATGAAATTAGAACACTCCCTAACACCATACACAAAAATAAACTCCAAATGGATTAAAGACCTAAATGTAAGGCCAGACACTATAAAACTCTTAGAGGAAAACAGAGGCAGAACACTCTTTGACATAAATCACAGCAAGATCCTTTTGACATACCTCCTAGAGAAATGGAAATAAAAAGAAAAATAAACAAATGGGACCTAATGAAACTTAGGTTTGGCACAGCAAAACCTAAAAAAGCTTTGGCACAGCAAAGGAAACCATAAACAAGACGAAAAGACAACCCTCAGAATGGGAGACAATATTTGCAAATGAAGCAACTGACAAAGGATTAATCTCCAAAATTACAAGCAGCTCATACAGCTCAATATCAAAAAAACAAACAACCCAATCCAAAAATGGTCAGAAGACCTAAATAAACATTTCTCCAAGAAGATATACAGATGGCCAACAAACACATGAAAAGATGCTCAGCATCACTAATCATTAGAGAAATGCAAATCAAAACTACAATGAGGTATCACCTCACACCGGTCAGAATGGCCGTAATCAAAAAATCTAGAAACAATAACTGCTGGAGAGGGTGTGGAGAAAAGGGAACCCTCTTGCACTGTTGGTGGGAATGGAAATCGATAACAGCCACTATGGAGAACAGTATGGAGGTTCCTTAAAAAACTAAAAATAGAACTACCATATGACCCTGCAATCCCACTACTGGACTTACACCCTGAGAAAACCATAATTCAAAAAGAGTCATGTACCACAATGCCCATTGCAGCTCTATTTACAATAGCCAGGTCATGGAAGCAATCTAAGTGTCCATCAACAGATGAATGGATAAAGAAGATGTGGCACATATGTAAAATGGAATATTACTCAACCATAAAAAGAAACAAAATTGAGTTATTTGTAGTGAGGTGGATGGACCTAGAGTCTGTCATATAGAGTGAAGTAAGTCAGAAAGAGAAAAACAAATACCATATGCTAACACATATATATGGAATCTAAAAAAAAAAAAAAAAGGTTATGAAGAACCTAGGGGCATGACAGGAATAAAGACGCAGACATAGAGAATAGACTTAAGGACACAGGGAGGGGGAAGGGTAAGCTGGGACAAAGTGAGAGAGTGGCATGGACTTATATATACTACCAAATGTAAAATAACTAGTGAGCAGCAGCCTCATAGCACAGGGAGATCAGCTCAGTGTTTTGTGACCACCTAGAGGGGTGGGATAGGCAGGGTGGGAGGGAGATGCAAGAGGGAGGAGATATGGGGATATATGTATATGTATAGCTGATTCACTTTGTTATAAAGCAGAAACTAACACACCATTGTAAAGCAATTATACTCCAATCAAGATGTTAAATTAAATAAATAAATAAAAACAAAACTTGTTCTTATCAGCAGTTACAGAAGAAATGGATAGTGAGATAATTATAATTCTGATGAAAATGAAAATAATATAATTATATAATAAATGCTTTTTTAAAAAGACCTATTACTGTTCAACACTCTAATCCTGGCCATTTGCAACTTATGTTCTAATTTTAGTCCTGTCTTTCACCTTCTTTGTAAGCATTAGAGAACTATTGATCATCTAATTTCTCCCAATCTTTATGGAGATATTTCAGTTAAGATGTGGTGCCAGAATGGTGGCTTGGCCATTTCCTGATGTATTATAGGTATTTCAGGCTATTGGCAAGCACATTAAAAGAAAAGAATCTTAACTCGATAAGGCACAATTCAATTAGTAATTCATATTATTCTCTGTGCCTCTTGTTAAGCACACTAAGTTCTATTAATACTCCTATTTTGAGGACTTGCTAAAAACTAAATACTGTGAAAATGCTAAGGATGCAAATCTATATAAGATGAAGTCTTTGACTTCAAGGACTTCAATATCCACTAGGGGAACAGTAAGCTGTGATGACTGCAATAAAGTATTAATGAGGCAAAAACATAGTAAAGAGGAGGAAGTTCAGCAAATAATGAGAAACAGCTATCTGTTAAGCATTGTAGTAGATGCTGTGTGATCATATTCTCTAAGTTTCATGGGCTTGCTAAAGTATAGGAGAAATAATAGCATTAGGTAGCACTTAATTTTGTTACCTATTGCTGTGCAAAACCTAAGGAATTGTATAGTGTTAAGCAAATAGCGTTGTCTCACATATCATTACATTTTGCTAGGTGGAAAAATTTATTTGGCTTAGGACTTAGACATATTTGTCCTTCTTCTATGACACACTAATTGTGAGATTTGAGTGTTAGTTTTCTCAAGGATATAAGGAGGGAATTTCATCAATTATTGAGGTACCTCCAAACTCAAATATGCTGATAAATATTTAATAATCAATGTATCTCTTTATTCTTATTATTCCATTCAAACTCCACTGCTATACTATTCCTGCAAGCTGTGGAGCTGTTTAAGAATTGCAAAAATTACTACATCATCCTCAGAATTAAATTTAATTATTAAAATTCTTTAATAGTTATTGTTGCAATTCACAAATACTTGAAACCCTGTTTTCTTTACTTTTGCATATTTAGTTCATTGTACAGTATCTGAAACTTAGAAAATCATGAAATTTTCACTGTTGAATGAGGATTAAGTATAAACAGATGCTGTAGGCAAAATAAAATCAATGAAACTGTATTTTAAAACAACTTGCATATCTGTTACCATCTCCATTTGCATCAAGCTTAAAAATTTTGCCTCTAACTGGTGGGAAGCAGCCGCATAGCACAGGGAGATCAGCTGGGTGCTTTGCGATGACCTAGAGGTGTGGGATAGGGAGGGTGGGAGGGTGGCGCAAGAAGGAGGGGATATGGGGTCATGTGTATGCATCTGGCTGATTTGCTTTGTTGTGCCACAGAAACTATCATGGTATTGTGAAGCAATTATACTCCAATAAAGAGCTATTTAAAAAAGAAATTTTACCTCTAATATATGAAAAAGGAAGATTTTCTTTCTATATAAAAATGCTTTTCCCCCTGAAGTATGGATTTTAATACTCGCTTTTTTACGGTTGCCGTAAAATCATCAAAAACTTTGAAGGTAACATTTAAAGTTGTATATCAGGAATATTGTCAATAAACCTGGCCCGTAACTTTTCATTGGCTTAACATTTATATTTTACATTCTTAGTTTCTAACTATTCTTTTGCAGTTTCTCTCTCTCTCTCTATGTTTGTGTGTGTATGTATATATATATATATATATATATATACACACACACATATATACATTAATATATGTATTTATATGTATGTATATAAACTTTCAAAGAAAAAAAAACTTTGGCAATAGTTTCAATAAATATATGTCCGTATTGTATTTTCACATTGATATTAATAGTAGTAATTTTTTTAAACAAATTTTTCAGTTGGGGGTTATCCTAATAGTGCTTAAATATCTCATGTTAAAAAGGAAGTCTTGGGACTTCCCTGGTGGCACTGGTTAAGAATCTGCCTGCCAATGCAGGGCACACGGGTTCGATTCCTGGTCCGGGAAGATTCCACATGCCGCGGAGCAAGTAAGCCCGTGCACCACAACGACTGAGCCTGCGCTCTAGAGCCTGCGAGCCACAACTGCTGAAACCCGCGTGCCACAACTACTGAAGCCTGTGAGCCTAGAGCCCGTGCTCCGCAATAAGAGAAGCCACCGCAATGAGAAGCCTGCGCACCTCAACCAACAGTAGTCCCCGCTCACCGCAACTAGAGGAAGCCTGCACACAGCAACAAAGACCCAACACAGCCAAAAATAAATTAATTAATTAAATAAATTTATTTTTTTAAAAAGTCTTTATGTACTTTTTGAAATAATAATTGACTTTTGTCCATATATTTAACTGTAATTCTCATGTAAAATAGAGAAAGAAATATACTGCTGTAATTTTGATACATTACTTTTTCTATAAGAAAAGACATAAATGTTTTATTTCTTCAAAAATGACACAGATCATTAGAATCACATATTGATTATGTGATGAGAACCAAGTCATGCAAAACACAAATTGTTTTATTGTCTCTATCCTTTAAGAATTCCATGATTTTGAATCACTGTTCCTGATTTGTATTGTTTTAGAAAATATTTTGGACAAATATGTCTGTCATTCTCATTCATTACTCTAGTTTTTTTCTGTTGTTCAGGCTGACACTTAGAATTTTTTAAAATCTTTTTTATCTTTTAACTTTGAAATAACTGTAGATGCACATGCAGTTGTAATAAATACTACAGAAGAATCCTGTACACCTTTTACCCAGTTTCCCAATGATGACACCTTGAAATCTGTGGTACAGTGTCACAACCAGAATTTAGACAGCAATAAAGTCAAAGTACAGAACATTTGCATCACCGCACGGATCCCTCATGTTGCCCTCTTATAGCTATACCCACCCTCAACTCCTCCCTCTCCTTAACTCCTGCTTCTGTTTATATATCCTTTATTTCTATAATTTTAGCATTTCAAAAATGTTCTGTAAATGGAATCACATAGTCCATAATCTTTTGGGATTTTCTTTTTTCACTCAGCATAGTTCTCTGGAGATTCATCTAGGTTATTGAATGCATCAGTCTTGTGTTCCTTTTTATTGCTGAATAGTGTTTCGTGGTATAGATGTACCACAGTTTATTTAACCATTCACTCTTGAAGGACATCTAGATTGTTTCTAGTTTTTGGCTATTTTCAATAAAATTGCTATAAATATTCCTGTACTATTTTTTGTGTGAACATGTTTTCCTTTCTCTGGGATAAATGCCCAAGAATGCAATTGGTAAGTGATATAAGTAGTTGCATACTTTTTTAAAGAAACTGTCAAGCTGCTTTCTAAAGTAGTTGTTTCATTTTACATTCCTACTAGCAAAGTGTTAGTAATCTAGACTCTCTGTATCCTCAACAGCATTTGGTTTTGTCATTGTTATTCTAGCCACTGGGAGGTGCAGAGTGATGTCTTTTGCATTTCCCTAATGGCTAATGGTGTTGAACATCTTTTCATGTGTTTCTTTGCCTTCTTGTATCCTATTCAGTGAAATGTGTGGGTTTTTTTTTTTTTTTTTCTTTTGCTCATTTTCTAATTGGAATGTTTGGGTTTTTTTACTGTTGAGTTTTGATAGTTCTTTATGTATTCTAGATACTAGTTTTTTTGTCAGGTATGTGGTTTGAAATATTTTCTCTGACTTGTTATTTTTATCCTCAGAGTCTTTTATAGAGCAAAATTTTTAAATTTTGATGAAGTCCAATTTATCTTTTTTTTTTCTTTCCTATGGATCATACTTTGGGTGCCAATCTAAGAATTCTTTCCTATCCTTAAGTCCCAAAGACTTTCTCCTATTTTTTTTTAAGTCTTGTATTTTTACATTTTACATTAATTCCATGATCCATTTTGAGCTAATTTTTGTATAAGGTATGACTCTTAGGTTGAGGTCCATTTTTATACCCATGAATGTTCAATTACTCCAGCACTATTTGTTGAAAGGTCTACATTTCCTCTGTTGAGTTGTTTTTGTGCCTTTGTCAAAAATCAGTTGGTAATATTGAATGGGTCTACTTCTGGATTCTTGACTTTGTTCCACTGATCTATGTGTTTATTCACACACTGATACTGGACCATCTTGTTTACTGTAAATATGTTTTATATACATATATGTTTTATATATATATATATAATTGTTTCAGTTTCCAATTCTTTTGCCTTTTCATGTAAATATTAGGATAATCTGGCCTATATCTATAAAAATTCTTACTGGGACTTTGATAGGGATTGTATAAAACCTCTATGTAAATTGGAGGAAAACTGACATATTTACTATGTTGAATCTTGCAATCTATTATCTTCTTCAATTACCTTAATCAGTATTTAGTTTTTGCATATAAAAGTACTATACATGTTTGTGTTAGATATACACTAAGGTACTTAATTTTTTTGAGCAACTGTAAATTGTATTGTAAATTTCAGTGTCCTCATTTTCATTTTTATATATGAAAATATAGTTGATTTTTGTGATTATTTTGTATCTTGTGACCGTGTTGAACTCACTCCTCACCTCTAAATTTTTTTGATACATTCTGTGGGATATTCTAAGCAATCATACCATTTGTGTATATGGACAGTTTTATTATTTCCCTTCCTATCTGTGTATCATTAACCTCAGTCTTGACTTATTGCACTAGCTAGAGCTCCCAGCATTATGCTAAGAGTGGTAATAGTAGACAACATTTCCATCTTATTCCAGGGGTAAGTCATTCATTCTTTCACATTGAGTATAATGTTGTAGGTTTTTGTAGATCTTTTTTATCAAGTTGAACAAGTTCTACTCTACTCCTATTTTTTCCTGATAGTGTTTATCATGAATAGGAGTTGAACTGTGTAAAATTCTTTTTCTACACCAATTGATACTGTGATTTTTTTTTTTTTAGTGTTTTACATTGGATTCTATTGATTAAGCTTCAAATATTGAAATGGACCTTTCATTCTTAGAATAAACACCACTGATCATAGTATATAACACTTTCTATATACTGCTGAATTCTATTTGCTAATGTTTTAAGAATTTTTGTATTAATATTTATGATGGATATCATCTGTAGTGTTATTCATTTTAGTTCTGTCTTAAGCCAAAACTGAGAGGTAGTCTTTCCTCCTCTATTTTCTGGAAAATATTATGTAGTATTGTTGTTAATTTTTCTTTAAAATTTGGTAGAATTATCCAATAAAATAATCTGGACCTGGAGATCACTTTTTTGTGAGTTTGTAAATTACAAATACTTTATAGTTATATGGTTACTGAAATTATTTCAAATTGGGTGAGTTGTATTAGTTTGGGTTTTTTCAAGGAATTGGTCCATTTCATCTAAGTAATCAAATCTATGGGTTAGGAGTTGTGCATAGTATTTCTTTTTTACTATAATGTTCCCTTAACTTAGTTTGTAATAGCGAAAAACTAGCAATAACAAATATAATTTAAATACTGATATATTCATTTAATGGAACTGGTACTCACTAAGATCTCAGTAAATATTGGTTAATGAATGGACTAACATATTGTTATTGGGTTGGCCAAAAAGTTCATTAGGGTTTTTCTGTAAGATGTTGCAGAAAACCCAAACAAACTTTTTGGCCAACCCAATACATTAAAAAAAAGCAAGTTGTAGAACCATACGTATGGGATGGTCCCATTTTTGAACAAAGAAGATCAGTGTGTGTCTTTATACATTTTTTAAGGTTAAAAACCCTTTTTGATGTCTGCAGGTTCTGTAATGATATCTCTGGTTTCACTTCTAATATTGGTAATTTGTGTCTTCTCTCTTTTTTATCTGTTTCACTAGAGGTTTGTCTATTTCATTGATCTTTTCAAAGAGCCATCTCTTTGTTTCACTGATTTTTCTCTATTGTCTGTTTTCACTGTCATCGATTTCTGCTCTTATCTTCATTATTTCCTTTATTTGTCTGATTTGGTTTATTTTATCCTTCTTTTTCTAATTTCTTGCCATGGGAGCTTAGATTGATTTGAGACTTTTATTCTTTTCAAATGTTTGCACTTAAGGGTATAATTTACCCTCCCAGCACTTTTTTAGCTGTGTCTTACAAATTTTGAAATACTGTTCACTCAGTTCAATGCATTTTTAAAAATTTCCCTGAGACTTCCTCTTTGACCCATGCGTGATGTGGAAGTGTTTTGTTTAGTTTCCAAGCGTTCGGATATTTTCTTATTTTTTAAAATCAATTTCTATGTGATACTATTGTGGCAGAAAGTACACCCTGTATGATTTCAGAATACACTCTGTATGATTTCAAACCTTTTAAATCTCTTGAGGTTTGTTTTATGTTCCAAGATATGGTTTACCTTGGTATAAGTTTCATGGGCAGTCGAAAAGTCTGTGCATTCTGCTGTCCTTGGGTGGAGTTTTCTATAAATGTCAGTTATATCCTGTTGGTTGATGGAGTTAGTTTTTCTATACTCTCTGACATTCTGTCCAGTTTTTCTATCAGTTGTTGAAAGAAGAGTGTTGAATAGTCATATCTACCAGTGTCATCATTTTGCCAATTTGAATGAAGTTTAAAAAACTTAACTTCTCTTTATGTTCCTTTACCTTCCCCCTTTTATAATATAGTTGCCTGAACTATTTACTCTACTGAAATTTAGAACCAAATCACACATTGTTAAAATTTTTGCTTCCACTATCAAACATCAGTTAGACCACATGAGGGAAAGGAAGATCTAATGTATTTACCTATATTTTTGCTTACTGTGTTCTTTCTTCCTTCTGATATTCAAGATTCCTTCTTTTAACAATCCTTTCTATTTTAAGAACTTCCTGTAGCCAATCTTTAGGTAGTTCTGCTGGTGACAAATACTCTTTGTTTTCTTTTATCTGAGAATGTCTTGATTTCCCTTTCATTCCTGGAGGATATTTTCACTGGATACAGGATTCTGGGTTTACATTTGTTTTCTTTCAGCACTTGAAAAACGTGTGTCACTTCCTTCTGGACTCCATGGTTTGGGGTAAGAAACCCACTGCCATTTAAATTGTATTTCCCCTATAGGCAGATTGTTTCTCTCTCTCTGCTATTAAGATATATTCTTTGTCTTTAGTTATGAGAGCTTGATTCTACTTGTTTTGGTGTTGATTTCCTTGAATTTATTCTGTAAGGAGTTTGCTCAGCTTCTTGAATCTCTTGCCAAATTTTATAAGTACTTTTTCAGCCCCATTCTCTTTCACCTCCCCTTCTAGGATTCTGATGATACCGATGTTAGCTTTTTGTTGTATTCACACAGGTTGTTGAAGCTCTATTCATTTTGTTTTTGCAGTCCATTTTCTCTCTGTTGTTCAGATTGAGTAATTCCCATTCTATTTTCCAATTCACTGATTCTTTCTTGTTCCCACTCAGTTATTTTAGTTTTTAGTTCCAAAAGTAGTATTTGATTTTTCTTTATATCTTCTATTTCTTTGCTGAGACTCTATTTTTTCATTTCTATTTCAATGTGTTTATAATTACTTGTTGAAGCCTTTTATGATAGATGCTTTAAAATATTTGCCAGAATTCTAACATCTCTGTCATTTTGGTGTTGACATCTTTTGATTGTCTCTTTTAATTCAGTCTGAGATCTTCCTGGTTCTTGGTATGCTAAGTGATTTTTTTATTAAAACATGGACATTTTGTGTATTTTGTTATAGGACTCTGGATCTTATTTAAACCTTCTGTTTTAGCTGGCTTCTTTTGACACTGCTCCAGCAAGGAATGAGAGACTGGAGCTTCATTACTGTCAGATGGTGGTAGATGTCCAATTTCCCCTCTTTGCCTCCATTGACCCTGGAGAGATAGGGGGTGCTTCTCCTTATGATGGATGGGGATGAGAGTTTTAACTCCTCAACAAGTCATCACTGATATTTCACTGGCTGGGAAGGGGTAGGAATGCCTTGTTACTGCTCATCGTGCGGCCTCCACTGATGCCACAGAGGGCACTGTGAAAGTCTTGACTCTCTACTAGGTCTCCTTTGAAAATACTTCAGTGGGAATGTGGAATGTTACTACTGGGTAGGGGTAGAAATACAGGCAGCCTCCCTCCCCACCATGGTCTCTACTGATACTGATGGAAGACGGGGAAGAGTCTTGTTACCATATGATGGATTGGTACTCAGTTTCTTACTCAGGATGCAGCCTTTTCTTGCACGAGCCTATGAAAGGGCTTGGGGTGCCTCACTACAGACTAGCAAGAGGTAATATCTAGGTTGCTCACTTGGCCTTTGCTGGCATGAGTGGGAATGAAGCCACATTTTTTTCTGTGGTGTTCATTGGAAGTAGAGCAGTTATTACCTAAAAGTTTCTCTCTTGCTGTGTTGTTCCTTCCCTGGCCCTTTGGCTAAAGGGATCAGGCTTTTGTTACTTTTTTTTTTCCCCCACTTCCTTTGGCATTTCCAAGTTGCTGAGTCCTCCATTTTCAACTCTGGGATATATGGGACACAAAGAAAATGCAGAAAACCCACCACTGTGTCCCAAGATCTTAGGTTGCTAGCTGGTCTGCCATCTTCTCTCCAACTTTCAGTCTTCTTATTTTACATATATGTGTATATATATAATATATATATTATATATAATATATATATATATCCCCTGCCTTTTAGATCTACGTAATGCTACAAATAGGAAAAACTACATTTAATCCAAGTTCCTAGAATCAGAAGTATTTAATAGTATTTTAATGCAAACTTGAGACGTACTCCACTCTCAATATTTGCTAATTCAGAAACACTGAACTCTAAAATTAGAAAAAAAAATTTTATTTTATATAGACACACCTGCATGTTTGCTCTCATATCATATTTAAGCCCAAGGACATAACATTACTAAGTTAGTATCAGAGCTAGAAATAGATACCAAGTGTCTTTTTCTCCCTCTTGGGTTACATTTTACAGCAACAGCTTATAAAATATTAATTCATTAAAAAAGCATCTATAAAAATATAGCCTCGGCGAAGTCAAATACTTAACCCTGAATGTCCAGAACCCATAACAGTTCCTGGAACATGCTAAAAGTTCAACAAATAATTGTTGAATGAGTGAAGAAAGTGTACTGTGTATTGTGCTATGCATTTTATACATTTTCTCAATTAAACCTTCTAAAGTGGTATTAGATATCTCCATTTTAAAGATTCAGGAAACAAAGGTTTAGCAAGGTTCAATAATTTGACCCAGGCCACATGGTTGGTAAGTGGTGAAGCAGAGTTCAAATTTTTGTCTAACTGCAAAGTTTATGTTCCTTCTTCTGTGCCAAGCTGCTTCCCACAGAGAGAATGAAAAAAAGAAAGATCCATGATTTTGCACAATTATCCTTTAAAACTCAAATCTGGGATAATGGGCCAGCCACTGAACCACAGGAGCTTGCCCGGTGAAAAAGTTCTCTGCTATTTTCTGAAAAGTAAACAAACAAACAGAACCCCAGAATCACTGGGAAACAAAATAACAGCTATAGCATAAACAGTGTAATGGCTCCAAGAAGACAACAAAAAGGATCCAGAAAGGTAGCATAATGAATGAACAATTTACTATCGGTTTCAAAAAGTAACCATAAGAAAACTAACACACCATTGTAAAGCAATTATACTCCAATAAAGATGTTAAAAATAAAAATAAATAAATAAATAAAAAATTTTAAAAGTAACCGTAAGAGCCTATAAGTCTCAGCAAATAAACATTGTTTTACATATAACTTCCTGGGATTTGGTGTGTGATTCTACTGAATAGCAGTCACTCAGTCATTTTTTAATTACCCTAGCAGAATTTTTCCAAGGTTTAACTTTCTTTTACTTGTATTTAAGTTTTTCATCCTTTTTTTTTTCCTTTTTTAATGACTACTGAACATACACCGGTTAAATGTCACTAGTATCCTCTTTCATGAAAGTTTGCGCAATGATGGCGGGGAAAGGACGTGGAACCACATAAAGTTTATCTAGGTAATCTATCATTTCCCAAGTCCAAAACCTCATCATATTTTCCAGCAGCCCATGTGGCAGCTGTACGTAAATCCAGATTCAATCAGTGCTTCATGTCAACTAACACAATCCCTTAAGCACAGCTTATGTGAGTTTATATTACTCCACTAGCGACAGACAAAAGCATACTTTCTGCCAACGGTAAAACACTTTGAGATAATCTGAGCCACAGATAAAAGATGCTTTCCTGTTCAATGGCTATGTTTTCGAGATAGCATTTATCTCACAAACAAAATTACAAATTGGATTAATCATTTATTCTGGAATAGGCAGTAAAATTTAGGGCATCCTAGTAAAACATATATCTACAAGATGAATGTTTTACAATATGTGCTTTAAAAAGTTGTCTTTTATGATTTATTTGCCTTCCAGTGCTTATGAACCATGCCAAGGACAACTTGTTTTCTGTGTGGTTTAAAAATCATTGGTATGCAAATAGGATATGAACTGAATTTAGCCAAGCAAAATGAGGCTATGCTTGTTAATCAAAGTAGATTGTGAAAATTTGGCAAAGAGCTTGAAGATGGAGTTATTCTTGGTACAGTAAGGACTTTTAATGCCATACTTTGTTTTTATTCTTTCCCTTAATTATAGGGAAAGCAAACAATTATACCTTTATATCCCTTTGGCCCATTTATACTCAAAGACCCAATTTCCTACTATTCTCACCCTCCTTTATTCTGCTTTAGTCACCTTGTCCCTTATTGTTCACAAAGAACTGTGGACACTCACCCCAGTGCCTTTGCACTGCTCTTCTCTCTGACAGAATGTTTCTCCCTAAACATCCATGGGGTCAGCTCTCTTCAGGTCTCTGCTCAAATGTCCACATATCAGCCAAGATTTCCCTAGAACTCTGTATAAAATAGTGAACACCTCCTTTCCCTACCTGGTCCTCCTGATCTCTCTTACACTGCTTTATTTGATTCCTTTGCCTTTGTGACGTCCTCTATATTCATTGACTTATTTGTTTATTTTCTCTCTCTTCCCACGTTCTACTTATCTACTGCATAACATACCGCTCCAAAACCATGGCTTAAAAGCAATAAGAATCACTTATTTTGCTCATGAATCTAGAGGTTGGGTGGGCTTAGCTACAGTACTGGGCTCTCTATCAGAGCCTCCCATGCAGTTACACAGTTACACATGGCTGGAGCTCAGAAGCACACTCACCTCCTCACATTTTCCACACCTGAAGACATGAATATCTGGGGGCTGGAAAAACTGGGGCTCCTCAGTCATCTCTGTATATATCTATGTGCTCTCTCCCCAGCATGGCAGTGTTAGGATAACTAGGAATCTTGCATGGAGACTCAGGATTCCAGAGCCAGTGGAGAGAGAGAAAAGTTATTTTTCCCTTTGTGACATTGTCTTAGACCTCATGCACCACATAACTCTTGCTAAGTTTTATTCATTGAGTGAGTCACAGAGGCCTGCCTAGTTTCAGTGGAAGGGAGAGAAACTCCAGCTCCTGATGCACGTGTGGGAAAGGTCTACAAGAGTAGTTGGGACCAGAAATATGCCGTGGTCAATTTTTAAAAAGACAACCTCTCACACACCATTACAAATTAATGTCTTTATAGGTAAGGGCTTTATCTAGGTACCTGTTATATCCAAAGTCATTATTTTTTTTGAATGACTAAATATATTACAGAATGAAAGAAAAACCTAAATAACATGAGTAAGAACCAATTGTGCATGACCGATGTTTCCAATATTTTAATAGCAATAGAGAGGAGGTTTTGTAAATGCCCATGACTATGTGCTTAAAAGGTGCTGTGATTCTTTTCAAGAAGAATTCCCCATTAAATCTTTTTATTTTTTCTTTATTAACTCAACATAGATCGACCAAATTCAGGTTGAACCAGTCATCTCTAGTTTAAAGTGGATATTTCCACTTCAATCTTGATTTTATAAATAATTTGAGGACCGGAATAGACCACACAGAGAATATGCTACAATTTTTTTTCCCTCCAGTTTCCTTAATTTTTTACTGTTTCTTGTAGGAGGTTCAGGAACACTCCATAATTAATTACTCACTTTGAGATAAGATCCTTGACATGAGGACCTTGTTTGTTATGCCTCAGAATTACTTACTTAGCGCTTCGTACAACCCCTAGCACAGAAAATGTTTTTAAAGTTTGTTAGAGGGGCAATAGGTGAAAATTATTACCAAGTTTATAAGCACAAATTGAAGAAATTTTAAAAGTCCTAAATTTCAAAGGGAGCATTAAATTCATAAAGAAATTTGATATATATTATCTTCGTTTCCATTAGAATTGTTTATGTTTTAAACTGTGCTAGATATAAAAGTTTTAACTGCTTCTCAACTTTTCAGCTAAAATCAAGTGTAGATATAAAAGTTTCATGATATGACTCATTTTTTATAATCATTTATTGGTAAGATGCTAAAAATCAAATCACAAGAAGGTGTAGAGAGGTCAATTTAAAACTAGATACTATATACTCTTTGAGAAAAAAAGTTCAGTTATTTTTTTCAGAGTGCATTTTATAGTCATTTTTTAAAAAATTATCTTATATTTTGCTTCATAATATTGTCCATATCCCATAATAGCTTAAGTTATTTTCTTAAAATGCTTTTTATTCTAAAGTGCATTTTCTTTTGAAGTACTTATGTTTCTTGTTACTGGTATATTTTAATCAAGTTGGTTTCTCTCAGTCAATAAGCTAGTAAGTGGTATAATCCATCTGAAGTCTAAATGCGAACACTAATCAGGACCTGGATGTGTAATGCATTCCTTGGTCTGATTGTGTGTTTAGTGTATGTGAACATCTGGTTAATTAAAAACCTGTCAAAATGTGAGGCTTGCTATTAGGTATACCTGCATTTTATATAGACAATAGATTTGATTTCTCTGACATTGCCTTCAAATGGCAAAGACTAAAATTGGAAGGGAAGATTAGGCCAACAAAGGAGCCTAAGTGCCATCCGTGAAGTGTTATAACACATTCCACATAGTACTTTACCTTTTAAGGAAAGGTCCATTAATTAGCCTGTAAAAATTTAGGAAAATATTGTCAAAAAAATTGAGACAACGGAAAACATAAACTGTAGCTTTTAGCACTAGTCTTTAATAAATTAAAAATTGAATATAATTTGAACAATCTACAGTAAAGCATGGCAACTGACAAAATAAATGAAAATAGTAATTTCAGTTTATTGAAAATTAAAGAGTTACAGAAAACCTTGGGGAAACTTCATTTCCCTTTTTAAAAAAATTCTACTTTTCTTACGTTTCTTTTAAAATTTTTTGTGTGCATTGTGACATACCCAAATGCGTGTGGCTTGTGTGCACATGTATACTTGCATGTGTAAGTGTAGTGTACAAGAAATATGAAGTCATAAAAAGAGCAGAAACATGGAGAATAAGGACTGTACTCTTGCATATATGGAAATAACTGCTGTGTGATGTCAGATAAATCTTCTGAACTTCTGAGATTGATTTTATGAGAGAGAAATATCTGCCATGATTTCTTCATAAGGTAAATTAGTTTCAAATAATAAGAAGAGGAGGGAGTTTTTTCAAAAGCACAACAAATTAATTAATTACCCATTTCAAAACAGAGTGGAATAACATCTTAAAAAGGGGTCAGGTTACAAAAGCTCATATAATCAAAATTACTCTGGAAAAATCGCAACAGTTAATTTTTGCTTGTTTGCTTTTAGCATTTTTATTCTGGAAAAATAATTTGAGAAGCCAAAGGCTACAAAATTCAACACAGAGATGTTTCTCTCATTCCAGGCTTTCTTTCTTTCTTTTTCCTCAATTTCCCTTCCCTTTTTTCTCTCTCTGTCTTTCCCAGTTTCAATGATCTTTACAGAGTATGTAGTTATATTTGTGTAAACTAAATGGGTGTGTGCTAAGACTCTACTGTTTGACAAATAAACATCATACTGTAATTACACCATAATTATGTGGAACATAATTTCAGTTGACTGAAGGTGTGGAAATTGATGGCGGTGCATCAGAGTCCATCATGATGAGAACCAATTTCTCAGTATTTGGTGCTATTTAAAGGGAAAACAAAAACCTTACTTCATGCTTTTCTGTTATAGGCATTTTGGCCAAATAGAGTCTGAATATACTGTGCAGACATTATTTATGCCTGAATGACTTTCAACATAATATCTGTCTTCGTTTTAAAAATTGTTCTAACTTTCTCTCCCTTCATCCTGGTATTTTTTTTAAACAACTGGCAGCTCTGTTTCCTTATGGCCTCTGCTAGTAGTTTCAGCAAACTTAACAGTGCAGTCAATTAAAATGTCTTTGTCAAGCCAATAGGTTAAAATCCTATTACTGCTGATAGGTTATTTAGGGACCTTTCCTTGACACTTAAGGTATATAACTCAGCATAATGGACCAAGTTCAATAATGAGATTAGCTGGTTATCCTGCACAATTGAATAACAAGTTGATTGTTTGGTTTAACTATAATTGTCATGTGATGATGTTAACTGCAAAAAAGATATGAACAACCAAAAGCTTGTCAAGATATGAATGTGCATGTCCGTTAATGGAAATAGTAACTGAAATATTTATAGTGATTTATGGTTTAAAAATTGGTTCCATATCATTAACTCCTGTCATAGAACTGCTCAATGGGGTATTATTCTTACTATCTATAGATGAGGAAAGTGAGATTCGGGAAGTTAAGTACTGAGCCCAAGGTCACACTTTAAAGTGCAAGAGCTGGAGGACAAACCCATTTTTCTGATGGAAAACCTGTGTATGGATCATTTCTTGGGAAAGATATTGAAATATATATATGTACATGTATATATATGCCCATAATAGATATTGAATTATATAGAATATATTAGATATTGAATATTTATAATTTAGACTATACATAGTATGCATAAAATATTGTGTGTGTGGGTATGTATAGAGAGAGAGAGACAAAGAGAGACAGAGACAGAGAGATGGAGAGAGAAATCAATATTATATAGAATTATGGTAAAAAGTATGCATTTTGCAGTCCTATGGCCAGTAACAAAATCCAAATGCCCTTACTTCCTAGCTGTATAAACCTCCATGAGCCTGAGTTACTCTAAAATAAATAGGGAAAGTTAGAATAGTTATTGTATCTAATGGGAGTTATTTACAGTAAAGCATTTAGATTGTGTTTGACACATAATAAACAATAAGTAATAGTAGGAAGGGAGAGGAGAAGGGGGAGAACACATCAGAATTTATCCCTCTGTTGAAAAGTTTGAAAGTTAGCCAGTATTTTTTCAGGTCAATGCTTGTGATAAAATATTTAAAAAATAAAAGAATATTCACAAATCTATTTTTTAAGATGTCAAAAAGCGTGATATCAACAAAGACTAGAGAAACAAAAATTACATAGTGGGAAGAGCCCTTTTTAAATGATCTGACAATTACTGCCATGCCTTAGAATCATTTGCTGATTCCGAGCACAAGCAGAAAATTGGGCTTAAACAAGGGGCATGGACTTTCCTGAGGCAAAAGGAATCCAGAAGAGCTTTTGACTGTTACGTAGGCTGGTGTGCTGGAGGAGAACCTAGTGGAGCCCAAGTACATCTTCCTGATCAGACATTTGTCGAGTGACTTGTTTGTGTCTGTGGTATTGATGATGGTGGTAGTGGCTAGAGCTTAGTTTGTTAACTTCTAAAATGCAGAATAAAATCTTCTGCCATGTGTGGACACTTAGGAGATAAAATCCCACTAGAGACAGGGGATTGCTTCAAATAAATGCGTAGTCTCCAGGTCAAGACATTTGCCAGATATTGAAGCAGCAGATGTCGAGAATCAATAGAGCTAGAACAAAGCAAATCAAAAACCAGAACCCTCCAGTAAGTTATGTAGAGTCGTTCACCAGTCAATCAAAGGCCTGGGAGGGCCATGTAAGAGGAACAAGGATAAACCAGAATTGACAAAGGCTTACTAAGTTGCAACCTCTACCAACCACCCAAATCATTTCTTGATTGGATTGAGGTGATCAGTTGATCACCTAATCTGCTGAACAGAGGAAAAGTAGAATTCTTTCTAGACGGGAAAGAAGGGGAATAATAACCATAGTCTCTATAATTCTTCTAGACACTGCGAGACTTACATTAGGCTTACATTAAAAAATTAAAAGACGTGAATAAAGAGAAAATGTGATGGATAATTGAGAGAAGAAAAACAGATGATAGAAAAAGACCTGAAATAATCTGATATTAAAATTACCAGGCAAGAACTTTAATACAACTATTATGCATATATTAAAGAAAATAAAGAAAAACGACAAAGCAAATAAATAATGAAAAATTTCTATAGAATTACAGTCTATATAATTAAAATGGTATTTCAGAAATTTTTAAAATTACAATATTTGAAATTAAGACCTCATTGTATGGATTTAACAGCAGAAAGGACATGGTAAAAGACAAGATTAATAAACTTGAAGCTAGAGTAATAGAAAACATTCAAACTCAAGCACAGACAGAAAAAACAGAGAAATGATCAAAAGGAATTATTATAGACCTCGAGTACATACATGGTCATGTAATATAGCATACATGTAATTGGAGTCCCAGCAGGAGAAAGCAAGGAGATAATAGGATAAAAGCAACATTGTAAGATATATTTGGGATTATTTTTAAAAGTTAGAGATAACCCACAGAATAAGAAACTCATTGAACTTCCTCAAAAAGTATAAATATAAAGCTACCATTATACATGCAGAGGCACATCGCAGATAATTTGCTCAAATCAAAAAGGAAAAAAAGTAGACAAATTAGATTTTGCAAGTAGTCTGAGAAAAAATACACAGTATATTCCTCAAAGAAGTAACAAAATATCGATAACTGACTTTTTCCTTCCAGTTTCACTGAGATATAATTGACATACAACACTGGTTTGACCTACATACATCTTGAAATGACTAACACATTAAGTTTAGTGAACATCCATCATCTCATATAGATACAACATTAAAGAAATAAAAAATTTTTTCCTCGTTATGAGAACTCTTAGGATTTACTCTCTTAACGACTTTCATACATAACGCACAGCAGTTACTTAAATTTATCATATTGTATGTTACATCCTTAGTCCTTATCTTATAAGTAAAAGTTTGTATCTTTTGACTGCCTTCATCCAGTTCCCCTCCCCCCCACCCCCTGCCTCTAGCAACCCCAAATCTGATCTATTTTTCTGTTAGTTTGTATATTTGTGTGTTTGTTTTGGAAGTATAATTGACCTATAGCACTATGTTAGTTCCTGTTACACAACGTAGTGATTCAATATTTCTATACATTTTAAAATGATCACCATAATAAGTCTAGTTACCATCTGTCACCATACAAAGATATTACATAATTATCAACTTTATTCCCTACACTATGCATTTCATACCCATGTTTCATTTATTTGGAAGTTTGTATCTCTTAATCTCGCTTACCTATTTCTCTCTTCCCTCTGTACCCCTTCCCTCTGGCTGTTTGTTCTCTGTATCTGTGACTCTTTTTCTGTTTTGTTATGTTTATTGTTTTGTTTTTTAGATTGCACATATAAGTGAAATCATATAGTATTTGTCTTTCTTTCTCTGTCCAACTTATTAGCACAATACCCTCTAGGTCCATCTATGTTGTCTCAAATGACAAGATTTTGTTCATTTTTATGGCTGAGTAATATACCACATCTTCTTTATCTGTTCAGCTACTGATGGACACTTAGGTTGCTTCTATATCTTGGCTACTGTAAATAATGCTGCAATGAACATAGGAGGTGCAAATATATTTTCAAATTAGTGTTTTCATTTCCTGTGGATAAATACTGAGGAGTGGAATTGCTGGATACTATGGTAGTTCTATTTTTAATTTTTTCAGAACTTTCCATACTGTTTTCCATAATGGCTACACCAATTTACATTCCCACCAACAGTGCAGGAGGGTCCCCTTTTCTCCACATCTTCACCAATATTTCTTATTTGTTTTCTTATTGATAGTAGCCATTCTGACAGTGGTGAGGTGATACTTTGTTGTGGTTTGGATTTGCATTTTCTTGATGATTAGTGATGTTGAGGAACTTTTCATGTGCCTATTGGTCATCTGTATGTCTTCTTCATAAAAATGTCTATTCAGGTCCTCTGCCCAATTTTTAATCATGTTATTTGTTTTTTTGATGTTGAGTTGTATGAGTCCTTTGTATATTTTGGATGTTAACCCTTATCAGATATGTCATTTGCAAATATCTTCTCCCATTCAGTAGGCGGCCTTTTCATATTTTTGATAGTTCACTTAACAGTGCAGAAGCTTTTCAGTTTGATGTAGTCCCATTCTTTTATTTTTGCTTTTGTTTCCCTTGCCTGAGGAGACATATCCAAAACAATATTGCTAAGACAGATGTCAAAGAGCTTACTTGCCTATATTCTAGAGGTTTTATGATTTCAGGTCTTACATTTAAGTCTTTAATCCATTTTGAGTTCATTTTTGTGCATGGTGTAAGAAAGTAGTCCAGTCTGATTCTTTTGCATGTAGCTGTCCAGTTTTCCCAACATCATTTAGTAAAGAGACTGTTTTTTCCCCATTGTATATTCTTGCCTCCATAGACTAGTTGTCCATATAAGCGTAGGTTTATTTCTGGGTTTTCTATTCTGTTCCATTGTGTCTGTTATTGTGACAGTGGCACACTATTTTGATTACTATAGCTTTGTAATATAGTTAGAAATCAGGGAGCATGATACCTCCAGCTTTGTTCTTTTTTCTCAAGATTGTTTTGGCTATTCAGGATCTTTTTTGTTTCCATACAAATTTTAGAATTATCTGTCCTAGTTCTGTGAAAAATGCCATTGGTATTTTGATAGGGATTGCACTGAATCTATAGATCGCCTTGGATCATATGGTCATTTTAACAATATAAATTCTTCCAATCTATGAGCCCTGTATATCTTTCCATCTATTTGTGTTGTCTTCAATTCCTTACATCAGTGTCTTAAAGTTTTCAAAGTACAGATCTTTTACCTCCATAGTTAGATTTATTCTTAGGTATATTTATTCCTTTTGATGTGATTATAGATGGGATTGTTTTGTTAAGTTCTCTTCCTGATAGTTTGTTGTTAGTGTATTGAAATACAACACATTTTTGTATATTAATTTTGTATCCTGTAACATTACCAAATTCATTGATGAGTTCTAGTAGTTTCTGCAAACATTTGGTTTACTTCTTCTTTTCCTATTTGGAATCTTTTTATTTATTAATTAATTTTTTCTGATTGTTGTGGCTAAGACTTCCAATATTACCTTGAATAAAAGTGGCAAGAGTGGGTATCCTTGTCTTGTTCCTGATCTTCAAGGAAATGCTTTCAGCTTTTCACCATTAAGTGTGATGTTAGTTATGGACTTGTCAGATATGGCCTTTATTATGTTGAGTCATGTTTCCTCTATACCCACTTTGTTGAGAGTTTTTATTGTAAATGAATGTTGAATTCTTTCAAGAGCTTTTTTTTTTTTTTGCATCTATTGAAATGATCATATGATTTTTATTCTTATTGTGGTGTATCACATTGATTGATGTGGATATTGAACCATCCTTTCATTCCTGGGCTAAATCCCACTTGATCATGGTGTATGATCTTTTTAATGTATTATTGAATTGATTTGTTAATATTTTGTTAAGTATTTTTACATCTATTTTCATCTGTGATATTGGCCTAAAATTTTCTTTCTTTCTTTTTTTTTTAATGATATCTTTGTCTAGTTTTGGTGTCAGCATTACCCTGGGATGGTAGAATGAATTCAGAAGCTTTCCTTCCTCTGCAATTTTTTGGAATAGTTTGAGAAAGATAGGTGTTAACTTTTCTCTAAGTGTTTTGTAGAACTCACCTGTGAAGCCATCTGGTTCCAGACTTTTGTTTGTTGGGAGTTTCTTTTAAATTACTGATTTAATTTCAATACTGGTAATTGGTCTGTTCATGTTTTCTGTTTCTTCCTGGTTCAGTCTTGGAGACTGTACATTTCTAGGAATTTGACCTTTTCTTTTAGGTTGTCCATTTCATTGGCTTATAATTGTTCATAGTAATCTCTTATGATCCTTGGTATTTCTGTGGTATTGGTTTTAACTTCTCCTTTCTCATTTCTGATTTTATATATTTGGGATCCCTTTTCTTGATAAGTCTGGCTAAAGGTTTACCAATTTTGTTTATCTTTTCAAAGAACCAGCTCTTAGCTTCATTGGTCTTATTTATTTTTTAAGTCTCTATTTATTTGTGCTCTGATCTTTATAATTTTAATTTTTATAAACTTTTCGTCTCTCCATCAAATCTGAATGATAACCTTGTGGAGTAAAATATTCCTGGTTGTAGTTTTTTCCCTTTCATTAATTTAAATATATTGTGCCAATCACTTCTGGCCTGCAGAGTTTCTGCTGAAAAGTCAGCTGATAGCCTAAAGGGAGTTCCCTTGTACAGAACTTGTTGCTTTTCTCTTGCTGCTTTTAATATTCTCTCTATCTTTAATTTTTGCCATTTTAATTACACTGTGTCTTGGTGTTGTCCCTTTTGGGTTGAGCCTGTTTCGGACTCTCTGTGTTTCCTGGACCTGGATGTCTGTTTCCTTTTCTAGGTTAGGGAAGTTTTCAGCTATTATGTTTTTTTTGTTTTTTTGTTTTTTTTTAATCTTCCCCTGGACCAGGGCTTCTTTTTTTTTTTTTTTTTAAATTATTATTTATTTATTTTTTTGGCTGTGTTGGGTCTTCATTTCTGTGTGAGGGCTTCCTCTAATTGCGGCAAGCGGGGGCCACTCTTCATCGCGGTGCACGGGTCTCTCACTATCGTGGCCTCTCTCTTGTTGCGGAGCACAGGCTCCAGACGCGCAGGGTCAGTAGTTGCGGCTCATGGGCCTAGTTGCTCCGCGGCATGTGGGATCTTCCCAGACCAGCGCTCGAACCTGCGTCCCCTGCATTAGCAGGCAGATTCTCAACCACTGCGCCACCAGGGAAGCCCAGCTATTATGTTTTCATATAAGTTTTCTGTCCCTTTCTCTCTCTCTTCTCCTTCTGGGATCCCTATAATATGAATGTTACTATGCTTGATGTTGTCTCAGAGGTCTCTTAAACTGTTCTCAATTTTTTTACATTCTTTTTCTTTTTCTTTTTTCTTTTTTCATTCTGGTTGAGTGATTTCCATTACTCTGTCTTCCAGTTCACTGACTGGCTCTTCTATATCATCTAATCTGCTGTTGATTTCTTGTAGCATTTTGTTTTTTAAATTTCAGTTATTGTATTCTTCAGCTCTGTTTTGTTCTTCATATTTTCTAACTCTTCATTAAAATTCTCACTGTGTACTTCCATTCCTCTGAGTTCTTTGAGCATCTTTATTGTCATTACCTTGAACTCTTTATAGATAGATTGCTTATTTCCACTTCACTTAGTTCTTTTTCTGAAGTTTTATCTTGTTTCTTCATTTGAAACATGTTCCTCTGTTGCTTCTTTTTGCCTAATTTGCTGTTTTGGTTTCTATATTGCCCAGCAATTCCACTCTTAGACATATACCCAATAGGAATGCAAGCATATGTTCATTAAAGGAAATGTATAAGAATGTTCACATCATTATTTGTTACAGCTCCAAACTGGATGCAATTGAAATATCAATTAAGAATAGGAAGGGTAAATACATTATTATATACCCATACAAAGGAATACAACATAGCAATGAGAATGAACAACTATGTCTGTGATAGTATGCCTATATATCTCAAAAATCTAATGCCAAGCCAAAGAAGTCAGACATAAAAGGGTAAATACTGTGTGATCTTATTTACAGAAAGTTCAAAAGCAGGCAAAAATAATAGTGTTATAAATTATAATAGTTTTAACTCTTGGGTGGGGAAAGTAGTGATGAAGTGGATGAAGTGACCTCTGTGATGCTGTTCAGATTCAGTTTATCTACTCCTAGTGTCTTGGGTGTTCAACATGATGTGAAAATTCATCAAGTTATATACTTGTGATTTGTCTATTTTTTCCTGTATCTTGCAAATGATGGGAACCTAAATTGTGTCAGAATGAAGAGGGGAAGGTATAGCAGACCTGAAAAATATTTAGGGGAAAATATACTAGACTTTATTATTGACTGCAAGTCAGTGAGTTTGAAAGAAGTATTATTAGTATATCCCCTGTGTCCATCTTGGACAACCAGGTTGCTAGTAGAAACTTTTGCTGAGTTACAAAGCACAGAAAAAAAAAAAAACAACTAGATTTGTCTTGTCTAGAAAGTTGGGCTAATATCTTTAACTCTTCTAGAAGGAAATGTCAGATTCCACTGGATAGAAATGTATTTGGGTACATCATTGAAAAAAGTCATTGTTGGTAGTCAAAATAAATAGAAAAATATTTACCAGTGGGAATTTTCCCTAAAGTATGGGGAGAAATCTCATTGGAATGTAGCATGAAATTGTGGTTTCTCATATTACCTTTGCTTCATAAACTGTAATTTTGATAAAGCCATATAACATGTTTATTTTTAGATAAATAATCTCTCTGTGTAGAATAGGTGGATTTGATCAGATTTTGTGTATAATCCTTTCTAGCTTTGAAGCCTGTAATTCTCATGCATTTCAGCTTGTATCACTACTAACAATACACCTATAGCCAATTCCTTCATTAATTCAACAAGCCATGTCTTTCACTGAGCTTTGACTTTCCTTTACAATTTTTCTTTTTGTTCTCCTCTGAAAAAAATGCCTATTTAAAACATTTTTTCCTTCTACTAATGGAATCCTAATTTATATCACTGTTATTTGTTTTCCCCACATACCTGCACTCCTATTTCCATTCCATGCACTGACAAACCATTTCTTCATAGGTCTGCTCTGTCTATCAGAAGATTCCATTCACACAGTTCTGAAAAGAAAAGCGATTGAGAGGAAAGTAATTTTTTTTCTTAGCCCCAGGCATTTTCCAATAGCATAATGGTCATTAACATTCTTGTTGGCAAAGATTTCATTATACTCTGATAGCGATAAAACCATTTTGCCTGAAGTTAAAAGAAATCCTCGAATAAAATCTAGAATTTATATTATGGTTTACATTTCACAATGTTTTATCATGTATTTTGTTATATAGTGCTCATAAGAATGCTATACTATAGGGACAGACAGTATGAAAAATACACATGCCCCAGGCCAACTAGTGACTAATAATTTGGTCCTCTTCCTCACTCATATTCTTTTATATTTCAAATTAAATTTTAATTATACAAGTAACACATGAATATCCTCATTATAAAACATTAAATATTATTAATAAGACTAAAATTTCTTTTAAAGATTAACCTGAATTCTGCTCCCTTAATTAGAAATAGGCATATTTATGAGTTCAATGTATAACTTTAGGCTTTTCAGAGTAAATACTTAAGCATATGTGCCCATAAAATATATAACATATTTTTGGTTGTTTATCCACACACAGACACACACATATCTACACACAGTACCTACAGTGTGATTATACAACTGTGAATATATACTGTTTAGCAATTTATTAGCTAGTGTTTAGCAATTTGCTTTTCTTCCAGATCAGTATTTATTCGCATCATTTATTTTAACTACAGTATAATATTGCATAGTATGGGCGTGTAAAAGTTTATCCAGTTATTCTCTATATGGAAGGATATTTAGCTTGTCCTAATTTCTGCTACTGAAATCAATGAATATTCTTTAAATATTTAAAAGTCCTTGTGTGCAGATGTTTCTCTTGGTAAGTCTTGCAAACTTGATGATTTGTATAAAATTATAATTTTTACTGCCACAATGACTCCCAAAATGTCTGTATTATATTAAATTACTTATGTATATGTCCACACATATCTACAATATATATTTTTTTCTGTACGTACCCATCAGATGGTAAACATTATGTTTTTTGTTGCTTTAATTTGCCCTTTCCTGATGACTGGTGAGACTGGACCTCTTTCATTTATTGATTGCATCTTTTTCTCCCTTCAATTGCCTAGACTTCTATTATATTTTCATATTTTTTCTAATGATTTGCATTCATAATTCTTAATATAGTCTAAATATAAATCCTTTACTGTTATGTAGTAAATACTTTCCCAGTCTTTCAGCCTTATTTACATTGTCTTTTGCCATAAAGATATTTTACAATTAGGTGTATACAGATTTTTAATTTACTGTTTTTGCTTTTGTGTCTTATTTAAGAAGGCTCCACAAATACCAAATTTATTAACATATTTCATGTTTTCTGAAAACAATATACTTAGGAACTTATTTAGACTTTATCCAATTGTGTGAAATAGGAATTATTCTTTTAATGGATTTGCAGTTTTCTGGGGATGATTTATTTAATAGTACATCCTTCCAACATTTGTTTGAAATACACCTACATCATTTATGTTTCATTGGTATATTCATCTCTTCTTTTTTAAAAAAAATTTTGTAGAGGAGAACTAGCATTTAATAGGGGTTTATTTTACAATGAATACCTGATTGCATACTCTGTTTCAACAGTATCTGACTCAGTCTATGTGTTGTCCTTTGTACATTACTTGCAAGTATTCTGGAAATTTATTTATCATCATTTTGAAAAATTCATTTATTAGTTTTAGAATGACACATATCACTCATTGAAAACAATGTTTATTTATTTATTTTTGTTATCACTTAATTTTTTTCCTTCTAGCTTTATTGAGATATAATTGACATACAAATTTTAAGTTTAAGGTACACAGCATAATTATTTGACTTACATACATTATGGAATTATTGCCAAAGTAAGTTTAGTGAACATCCCATCATCTAAAGTAAAAAAAGAAAAAAGAAAAAATGTTTTCCTTGTAATGAGAACTCTTAGGATTTATTCTCTTAACACCTTTCATATATAACATACAACAGTGTTAATTATATTACTCGTGTTGTACATTTCATCCCTAGTACTTACTTATCTCATAACTGGATGTTTGTATTTTTTGACCACCTTCATCCTATTTCCCCTCCCCCACCCCCCCACTTCCAGTAACCACAGATCTTATCTCTTTTTCTAAGAGTTTGTTTCTTTGTTTTTTGAGGAATAACACTGTGTTAGTTCCTGGTACATAACATAGTGATTTGATATTTCTATACATTACAAAATGATAACCACAGTAAGTCTAGTTACTATGTGTCACCATGCAAAGATGTTACATTATTATTGACTCGATTCCCCACACTGTACATTTCATAGCCATGGCTTGGTATAGTCTTCTCTTCTGGCACCAGAGCTATACCTTTAAATTCCAATTGCTTTGGGTTTTGATATCTGGTAAAGCCAGTTGACTCTGTTTTTCTGGAAAATCCTGACAAATGCAATTATAACTCTTTACTTTAAATATCTATTTTTTGCTTTTTTTTTGCAAGTTTGTCCCTGCAAATAGTGTACTGTGAATTATTTTTGAGCCTATTCTCGATTCTTTGTCTTTAAATAAATTTCAAGTGAGTTTTTATTTACATTAATTGTAGCTATAGATTTGTGTGACCCTATAGTTTCTCTATTATTTTCTTTTCTCTTCACTATATTTCAAGTTCCCTGCCCTTCTTACCCTTTGTGATTGTGATATTGTTTTGTCTAGTTCATTTTATTCTACTGCTTTAAAGTTATGTATCTACTTCTATCCTAATAGTTCCCCTCATACTTTTATTGTGCCTATTTAAACCTGCTTTAATCATAAATTATAGAGTTATCACTATCTATTATCCTCCTACTAAATGTGGAATAGAGCATGTTTTTACTTACAGCTGCTCTGTTCCCCACCATCCCATCTTATGTTGACATCACTGGAATTTTTCTGTATTTGACCATGTACTGTGTTAACTCACAGTACTTTCTATTCCCCCAAAATTATATTGTGTCATATTTTAATTTTATGTACAAAAAGTGTGCACCAAAGAGACCCCCTAATGATGAAACATGGCAATAAAATATCAGAAGAGATTCAAAATTTATACTTCACTGGTCATTTTCTTAAGAAAAAAGTCATGGGAAAATAATTAGAAATACAATTTGGAGTTATTTCTTTTATACTTTACAGTTAAATGTATTTCTAATTTAATCTGCTATATATCAATATTTTCTGATAACAACAAATTTCTTTCTAGATCTGTAGTTTTAGACTGTTTCAAGACCAATGGGCTATTACTGTTACTCAGAACTTGTGAGTTTTCTACTCAATTCCAGCAGAGACCATACTATGTGTACAAAAACAAAATATTTTGTTCTTAGAAAATCAATTTTACCACAAGTATATTGAACATATTTTTTCCTAAAGTTATTTTGTTTAAATTGTACTATGCTATTTACTCCTGAATTTCTATATGCTGATCAATATTACATATAGAATAATCCTGTTTTCTGTTCTGAAAATCATTGTGAATATGTTTTATTCCTTTTTGATTTTCATATTCTTAAGATCTAATTAGGTGTTGGCACTGCTTGGTTTATGTTTAATGTTTTACCTTCCAAACTTTTGTTTTGCTTTCTGGGAGAATACCTTTGCTCAAATTTGCAGCTCACTGATTGGCTCTTTCTCTCTGAAAATTCTTTTAGTTTTGTTTGCTGAGATTTTAACTTAAGTTATCAGAATTCTAATTATTGTGATTATTTTTCAAGGCTATATATCACCCTGTCAACATCTTTCAGAGGATTAAAATTAAAATTATTCTAAAGTCAAATTTTTTTGCTCTGGTTACTTTACTTCCTCAGAGATAAGTTCTTCTGTATGCTTTTTGATGATCCTTAATCATGAGATTTTCTTCCTAAGTTGTGTTTTTTGTTCATTCCATGTTGTATTCTTTTGCACTATATTTTTCTGCTTGGTGTTTGAGGGAAGGTCAGGAGCAGTTGCTGTGGACTTAGTGGAGGTGGTTTTCATTGACCTTAGAGAATGTGGAAGACCTATTTTCCTAGATATGGAAGTTTCCCAGGTCTGCTGAAAGTCTCTAGTCACTTCCCCACCCTTGGAGCCACATAGACTGTTCCTGCCTGGAGTTGCTGTCCTGTCCAATGGGGTGTGGGAGCAAAGAAGTGCAAAAATCCTTGCACTTGGCTGCACCAGTCCCTTTCCCAACTGATTACCTTATTGTTTACTCCTTAGTCTGCATGTTCTTGTATCTTTCACCTCTGCCTGCGAAGTTCTTTTACAGCAGTCTCAAATTGGTCTAAGAACGCTCTTTTATTTGGGGTTGTGATTTCCATTTTCAATACAAACCTGACATGATCTCTGTCTTCCCAGGATCTCTCATAGTCTCTGATTTCATGAAATTGTTCTCACAGATTTTCTCATTTGTTGGATAATTTAAAAATATGTTTTAAAAAATCGGGCTTCCCTGGTGGCCCAGTGGTTGAGAATCTGCCTGCCAATGCAGGAGACACAGGTTCGAGCCCTGGTCTGGGAGGATCCCATGTGCCGTGGAGCAACTGGGCCCGTCAGCCACGATTACTGAGCCTGCGCGTCTGGAGCCTGTGCTCCGCAACAAGAGAGGCCGCGATAGTGAGAGGCCCGCGCACCGCGATGAAGAGTGGCCCCCGCTTGCTGCAGCTAGAGGAAGCCCTCGCACAGAAACGAAGACCCAACACAGCCAAAAATAAATAAATAAATTAATTAATTAAAAAAAAAAATCATGTGTAAGGATTTGAGACCAGGGGAGGCTGCAGTTTCTGCCCAGCCTACCATCTTGAAACAGAAGTTGAAACAGCTGTTTGTCAACTTTATTAGATACTTATTAAATGACAGTGGAGATAAGCTGTTTCTATGTAAATAAAAACATATATCCCTTTCTTTATACTTAAAATAATTGACTATGTATAAACATTTCTATAACATTTTAATTATTGAAAATTATTTTTTATTTTTGTTTATGCATTCCATAACTGGATAATGCCATCACTCAGATTCTAAGAATAAAGGAGACTTACATGAGTATATAATAAAAATAGATTTCAAAGATTTTGAAAGGCTTTCTTAACAATAACTTTATACTTTTGGACATGTGTGGTTTATGAGAAGCAATATTTTCAATTTATATTGACACCAAAGTATTCATAAATTTATTATACATGAAAAATAAAAATTGCATTTTAATTAAATTTACTAAATATGTAAGACAAGTTCATAAATAAGATTTCTAATTATAGCATTTTCTAATAATAATTTATACAATTATATTAATAGTGATTATTATAATCTTAATACCAATTTACTTTGATTTAATTTTGGATTATACTTTATACTATAATATGACTATTGATTGCTGAGTAAAAAAAAGGGTATCTGACTACAGTAGCTAACCTCAAAATTCTAGATATGTCCAGGTTGTTTATATGGCTATCTAAAATGGCCAGAAAGAGAGCAGAAGAATCTTGAGCAGTTATGCCCTAAATAAATGTCAAATTACTCTCACAGATGGAGGTAAGTGCTATACAGAATAGTAACTTGATATATTGTTAAGGTCTGAAAGGGAAAATCTATAAACATCCAAACAAACAGTGAAAAGAGCTATAGAAATTTCCTACTTCTTATGTTTTTGTGCAAAAAGAAGACTTGAATAAATCTCTCCCCATAAAATGTTAAGAAAGAGAAAGAGGGGGAAAAAAACTAAAAATATTGGAACATAATGGAGAAGATGCCTCACCTTGAAAACTCACAGAAAAATATATTTCATACAATGCTTTTTTAATTAATAAACTTTATTTTTTAGAACAGTTTTAGGTTCACAACTAAATTAAGTGGAAAGTACAGGGAGTTCCTATATACCCCAAATTCATACACATGCACAATATGTAGGTATATATTTTCAATTCCTTTGGGTAAATACCAAGGAGTGCAACATTGGAGAGTATGGCAAGAGTATGCTTAGTTTTATAAGAAACCACCAAACTGTCTTTCACAGTGGCTAAACCATTTTGCATTTCCACCAGCAATGAATTGGACTTCCTGTTACTCCATATCCTCTCTAGTATTTTAAGTGTTGTCAGTGTTCTGGATTTTGGCCAGTCCAATAGGTGTGTAGTGGTATCTCATTGTTTTAATTTGCATTTCTCTAATGACATATATGTAGAGCAAATTTTCATAACTTTACTTGCCATCTGTATATCTTCCTTACTGGTGTGTCTGTTCAGATCTTTGGTCCATTTTTTTAAACAAGTTATTTGTTTTCTGGGTTTTTTTTTTCTTTTCCATTATGGTTTATTACAAGATATCAAATATAGTTTCCTGTGCTATACAGTAGGACTTTATTCTTCATCTATTTTATATGTAGTAGTTTGTATCTGCTAATCCCAAACTGTAAAATGTTTGTTTTATATTATGTTTTTGAGCTTGTTTTCTTACTGTTGCATTGTATGAGTTCTTTATATATTTTGGATAGCAGTTCTTTCTCAGATGTATTTTTTGGAAATAATTTTCTCCCAGTCTGTGGTTTGTCTCTTCATTCTCTTGACATTGTCTTTTGCAGACCAAAGTTTTAAATTTAATGAAATTTAAACAATACTTTTTACAGGAAAATATTTTTAAAACTTATCAAAATAATGAAAAATTACAATAGTGCAATAAAACAGAAGGAGTATTTGCCATAAGATGAAAGAACAGATTAAAAATAAATAGAGTGAACTGAAATGAGTCAAATTACCACCAATACTCTCTTTCCAAGGGGGAAAAACATAATCAGTCTAGTCTTAGATTTTATTCTTCTTCTGTGGATCCTTTAATTATGGAAAACAAGATTTTGAAAGAGAAAAGATTTGGAAACGTTACATGGTTTAGCTCTACTCTTGGTTCTGGCTAAAGACCTCAATTTATTTCAAGTACAGAAGCATACACAAAAGATCAATTCACTAAGTTGAAACTTGAGTTTTTCTTACTATGGAAATTAGTTTTACCAACTCTATTTAGTAGTTTCATAGGTAGGTATTTAGATATTTGTTTTTCGTACAGAATAAACTGCTCGGAAGTAAGAATCTGCTACAGAGGCACAAAACTTAAACATTTTCAGAACTGTTTTGCATTTAAATTTTTTGACTGAGAATAATGTGATTCACTTGCTTTTCATACTATTCTGGAAATTCACTTTCTATAATAAATTGGAAAACATCAAAAAAGTTTTGTCAACAAACTTCTGGATTGCATAACTAAACCCCCCCACCCCCAACTTCAACTTTACTTTGGCTTAAGGCTACTTTAAAAATGAGAAAAGCAAACCATTAGAAAATCAGGAAATCTCCAAACATTGGTTTTAATTTCTTTTAAAAAATATGTTGTTGATTAAAGAACTCAATTCACTTTGATAAGAACCTGATCTGTACCAGAACCAATCTCTTCATCTTTATTCTACTATGTCAAAAGCACAAAGTGGGCCAAAGGCTAAAAAAGTTAAGTAGAATGTTGGGGCAGTTGAACAATGTGCATTTTATTTGTAAGTTGGGTTAGTACAGGTAAATAAAAACGGTATGCACCTTAACATGGCAGCAATAAAGATAAAATAGCACTAATGTCAATTGCATTTACTCTAGTCATTCACTAGAGAATAACTCACAAAACAGCATCTGAATATTTTGAATGAATCTAATAAGCAAAAATTTAGATGTCATCATTATATATTTGCCCACTTTGTATGATTATACAGCTAGCAAAGGAAACATCATTCAAGTATACTGGGAAGCTATGAAAGCTAGTATTTACATTTCCCTATGAGGAAGCACACACATTTTCTATAAACATCTGTCAACCTAACATCTTACCAACTTAGCTGTGTAAAATATGATTCATACTTCTGCATATCCCATTAGGATGAGATTGTAAGGCTGGTTTTCCTTTTAGTAATATTTTTTTCTTTCAAATTTATTCATATTGTCTTTGGAGATTTATGGGATAAAGGAAGAATCATATACCTCCATCCTGATTTTCTCTCTCATTAGATGCCTGCTTTGTAATACAGTCTTTTATTTTGGGGGTAAACTAAAAGACAGTCAGCCAATTAGATTTTCACACTAGGAAGTAAAGGAAAGTGACAAGTATGTCCAACTAACCTAGAAATTCATGGCATAGAATGGCATAAGTAGAACCAAACTGTGTATACATTGGCTTTCTGAGCCAGGAAGCTCAGCTTTATGCTAGATGAAGTTAATTGTTTATATCCCTAAAGTCCTGTGCCAAGATGTTAGAGAATGGAACTAGTATCTCCTTCATTAAGCTTTCAGAAAAGAAAAATCTGGGGAAAGAGTTTTAGTGCCAGCATGGAATTCTCTGTTACAGGTTTTTTACTCAGGTAAAAATTAACTCCTCAAACTGCAGACAAAATATAGAAGAGAATTAAAGATAGGTTCATTTTTATTCTTTAGTGGGTTTCTCTGTGTAAAAAGGAAAAAATAGACCTTGTCATTCAAAAGAATAGTTATTCTCATAATATATTATCCTTTTCATTATCATCATTCCCCCGAGGCTGAATCTGCATAGGTTCATTCATTAACTAAAAAGACTTTAATTTTTTTATGTCTCACATTAGAATTATTATTTCCCATATTGAAACATATTTGGAAGTCAAAGCTATCTACAAAATGTACAATTCCAGCATAGAATCAAAAGTACAATATAAGATCATCTCAGATTGTTAGAATCAATTATAAGATAAAAGTTTTATTATTGCATTTAAAATCTTAAGTTTTGATTATTTGATTATTGGAGAGTATTGCAATTTGAGATGTGAGAGATTGTAGTCTCTTAATTCTTCCCCTGCTTTTACAGTTGGAGTAACTGTGACCAATTTTATTGTTATAATATCTGATGAGAGAAGGGAGCCATGGTGACACAAAGAGAGATATCCCCTCAATGCCACCTCTGCCAACATAATCACATAACCATCTGTTTGCCCAAGCCATCCAAAAAAGAAACACTGTATGTCACAATGATGGGTTTTCTGTATTACCACCTTATCAAGCCATGTCTTTGTCTTTCTTTCCAGACAGATAACCAAGACTTAGGATTTTCCTATGTAGAAATTTATAAGTAAATTTTCTTTTGGAAACCAACATTATACATTACAGTATGAAATGTAAATAGTTTTATTTAAAATAACTAAATTTTCAAATCCAATCCCTTTATTTTTCTGATGAGGACAGAGAAGCCTAGAGAGACAGTTCAACTTGCCCACAGTCACTGCTAACAACCAGTTAGTAGCAGAAGGTGGTTGGGACACAGCTCTAGTCCCAAACTCTGAGGGGCAGAGAATACTTGATTCAGCTTCTTCTGAAGGCCAGTCTTGGACTTCTTAACATGCAATTCCTAATAGCCAGAGGAAAGTGTACATTTAAAACTTTGGACAGATCGGAACCAAGATGACAGAGTAGAAGGACATGCTCTCACTCCCTCTTGTGAGAACACCAGAATCACAACTAGCTGCTGGACAATCATCGACAGGAAGACACTGGAACTCAAAAAATGATACCCCACATCCAAAGACAAAGGAGAAGCCACAATGAGAGGGTAGGAGGGGTGCAATCACAGTAAAATCAAATCCCATAACTGCTGCGTGGGTGACTCACAGACTGGAGAACACTTATACCACAGAAGTCCACCCACTGGGTGAAGGTTCTGAGCCCCACATCAGGCTTCCCAACATGGGGGTCCAGCAATGGAAGGAGGAATTCCTAGAGAATCAGACTTTGAAGTCTAGTGGGAATTGATTGCAGGACTTCAACAGGACTGGGGGAAACAGAGACTCCACTCTTGGAGGGCACAAACAAAGTAGTGTGCACATCAGGACCCAGGGGAAGGAGCAGTGACCCCAGGGAGACTGAAACAGACCTACTTGCTAGTGTTGGAGGGTCTCCTGCAGAGGTGGGGGTGGCTGCGGCTCACCGTGGGGACAAGGACACTGGCAGCAGAAGTTCTGGGAAGTACTCCTTGGTGTGAGCCCTCCCAGAGTCTGCCATTAGCCCCACCAAAGAGCCCAGGTAGGCTCCAGTGTTGGGTTGCCTCAGGCCAAACAACCAACAGGGAGAGTACCCAGCCCCACCCATCAGCAGTCAAATAGATTAAAGTTTTACTGGGCTCTGCCCACCAGAGCAACAGTCAGCTCTACCCACCACCAGTGCCTCCCATCAAGAAACTTGCACAAGCCTCTTAGATAGCCTCATCCACCAGAGGGCAGACAGCAGAAGCAAGAAGAACTACAATCCTGCAGCCTGTGGAACAAAAACCACAGAAAGATAGACAAGATGAAAAGGCAGAGGGCTATGTGACAGATGAAGGAACATGATAAAACCCCAGAAAAACAACTAAACAAAGTGGAGATAGGCAACCTTCCAGAAAAAGAATTCAGAACAATGATAGTGAAGATGATCCAGGACCTCAGAAAAAGAATGGAGGTAAAGATCGAGAAGATGCAAGAACTGTTTAACAAAGACTTAGAAGAATTAAAGAACAAACAGAGATGAACAATACAATAACTGAAATGAAAACTACACTAGAAGGAATCAATAGCAGAATAACTGAGGCAGAAGAACGGATAAGTGACCTGTAAGACAGAATGGTGGAATACACTGCGGCGGAACAGAATAAAGAAAAAAGAATGAAAAGAAATGAAGACAGCCTAAGAGACCTCTGGGACAACATTAAATGCAACAACATTCACATTATAGGGGTCCCAGAAGGAGAAGGGAGAGAGAAAGGACCAGAGAATATACTTGAAGAGATTATAATTGAAAACTTCCCTAACATGGGAAAGGAAATAGCCACCCAAGTCCAGGAAGCACAGAGAGTCCCATACAGGATAAACCCAAGGAGACACACACCAAGACACATAGTAATCAAATTGGCAAAAAATAAAGACAAAGAAAGATTATTGAAAGCAGCAAGGGAAAAACGACAAATAGCATAAAAGGGAAGTCCCATAAGGTTAACAGCTGATTTCTCAATAGAAACTCTACAAGCCAGAAGGCAGTGGCATGATATACTTAAAGTGATGAAAGGGAAGAACCTACAACCAAGATTACTCTACCTGGCAGGGATCTCATTCAGACTCGATGGAGAAATCAAAAGCTTTACAGACAAGCAAAAGCTAAGAGAATTTAGTACCACAAAACCAGCTCTACAACAAATGCTAAAGAAACATCTCTAAGTGGGAAACACAAGAGAAGAAAAGGACCTACAAAAACAAACCCAAAACAATTAAGAAAATGGTCATAGGAACATACATATCGATCATTACCTTAAACGTGAATGGAATAAATGCTCCAACCAAAAGACACAGGCTAGCTGAATGGATACAAAAACAAGACCCATATATATGCTGTCTACAAGAGACCCACTTCATACCTAGGGACACATATAGACTGAAAGTGAGGGGATGGAAAAAGATATTCCATGCAAATGAAAACCTAAAGAAAGCTGGAGTAGCAATACTCGTATCAGATAAAATAGACTTTAAAATAAAGAATGTTACAAGAGACAAGGAAGGGCACTACATAATGATCAAGGTATCAATCCAAGAAGAAGATATAACAATTATAAATATATATGCACCCAACATAGGAGCACCTCAATACATAAGGCAACTGCTAACAGCTAGAAAACAGGAAATCAACAGTAACACAATAATAGTGGGGGACTTTAACACCTCAGTTACACCAATGGACAGATCATCCAAAATGAAAATAAATAAGGAAACAGAAGCTTTAAATGACACAATAGACCAGATAGATTTAATTGATATTTATAGGAAATTCTATCCCAAAACAGCAGATTACACTTTCTTCTCAAGTGCACATGGAACATTCTCCAGGATAGATCACATCTTGGGTCACAAATCAAGCCTCGGTAAATTTAAGAAAATTGAAATCATATCAAGCATCTTTTCTGACCACAACGCTATGAGATTAGAAATGAATTACAGGGAAAAAAACGTAAAAAACACAAACACATGGAGGCTAAACAATACGTTACTAAATAACCAAGAGATCACTGAAGAAATCAAAGAGGAAATCAAAAAATACCTAGAGGCAAATGACAAAACACGACGATCCAAAACCTATGGGATGCAGCAAAAGCAGTTCTAAGAGGGAAGTTTATAGCTATACAAGCCTACATCAAGAAACAAGAAAAATCTCAAATAACAATCTAACTTTACACCTAAAGGAACTAGAGAAAGAAGAATAAACAAAACCCAAAGTTAGCAGATGGAAAGAAAGCATAAAGATCAGAGCAGAAATAAATGAAATAGAAACAAAGAAAACAATAACAAAGATCAATAAAACTAAAAGCTGGTTCTTTGAGAAGAAAAACAAAATTGATAAACCATTAGCCAGACTCATCAAGAAAAAGAAGGAGAGGACTCAAATCAATAAAATTTGAAATGAAAAAGGAGAAGTTACAACAGACACCACCGAAATACAAAGCATGCTAAGAGACTACTACAAGCAACTGTATGCCAATAAAGTGGACAACCTGGAAGAAGTGGACAAATTCTTAGAAAGGTATAACCTTCCAAGACTGAACCAGGAAAAAATAGAAAATATGAACAGACCAATCACAAGTAATGAAATTGAAACTGTGATTAAAAATCTTCCAACAAACAAAAGTCCAGGACCAGATGGCTTCATAGGTGAATTCTATCAAACATTTAGAGAAGAGCTAACACCCATTCTTCTCAAGCTCTTCCAAAAAATTGCAGAGGAAGGAACACTCCCAAACTCATTCTATGAGGCCACCATCACCCTGAGACCAAAACCAGACAAAGATACTACAAAAAAAGAAAATTACAGACCAATATCACTGATGAATATAGATGCAAAAATCCTCAACAAAATACTAGCAAACAGAATCCAACAACACATTAAAAGGATCATACACCATGAACAGGTGGGATTTATCCCAGGGATGCAAAAATTCTTCAATATATGCAAATCAATCAATGTGATACACCATATTAACAAAATGAAGAATAAAAACCATATGATCATCTCAATAGATGCAGGAAAAGCTTTTGACAAAATTCAACACCCATTTATGATAAAAACTCTCCATAACGTGGGCATAGAGGGAACTTACCTCAGCATAATAAAGGCCATATACGACAAACCCACAGCAAACATCATTCTCAATGGTGAAAAACTGAAAGCATTTCCTCTAAGATCAGGAACAAGACAAGGATGTCCACTCTCACCACTATTATTCAACATAGTTTTGGACGTCCTAGCCATGGTAATCAGAGAAGAAAAAGAAATAAAAGGAATACAAATTGGAAAAAAAGAGGTAAAACTGTCACTGTTTGCAGATGACATGATACTATACATAGAGAACCCTAAAGACGCCACCAGAAAACGACTAGAGCTAATCAATGAATTTGGTAAAGTTTCAGGATACAAAATTAATGCACAGAAATCTCTTGCATTCCTATACACTAATGATGAAAAATCTGAAAGAGAAATTAAGGAAACACTCCCATTTATCACTGCAACAAAAAGAATAAAATACGTAGGAATAAACCTACCTAGGGAGACAAAAGACCTGTATGCAGAAAACTATAAGACACTGATGAAAGAAATTAAAGATGATACCAACAGATGGAGAGATAAACCATGTTCTTGGATTGGAAGAATCAATATTGTGAAAATGACTATACTACCCCAAGCAATCTACAGATTCAATGTAATCCCTTTCAAATTACCAATGTCATTTTTTACAGAACTAGAACAAAAAATCTTAAAATTTTTATGGAGACACAAAAGACCCCGAATAGCCAAAGCAGTCTTGAGGGAAACAAACGGAGCTGGAGGAATCAGACTCTCTGACTTCAGACTATACTACAAAGCTACAGCAATCAAGATAATATGGTACTGGCACAAAAACAGAAACGTAGATCAATGGAACAAGATAGAAAGCCCAGAGATTAACCCACGCACCTATGGTCAACTAATCTATGACAAAGGAGGCAAGAATAAACAATGGAGAAAAGACAGCCTCTTCAATAAGCGGTGCTGGGAAAACTGGTCAGCTACATGTAAAAAATGAAATTAGAACACTCCCTAACACCATACACAAAAATAAACTCAAAATGGATTCGAGGCCTAAATGTACGACCGGACACTGTAAAACTCTTAGAGGAAAACATAGGAAGAACACTCTTTGACATAAACGACAGCAAGATATTTTTTGATCCACCTCCTAGAGTAATGGAAATAAAAACAAAAATAAACAAATAGGACCTAATGAAACTTCAAAGCTTTTTCACAGCAAAGGAAGCCATAAACAAGACAAAAAGACAACCCTCAGAATGGGAGAAAATATTTGCAAATGAATCAATGGACAAAGGATTAATCTCCAAAATATATAAACAGCTCATGCAGCTCAATATTAAAAAAAGAAACAACCTAATCCAAAAATGGGCAGAAGACCTAAATAGACATTTCTGCAAAGAAGACATACAGATGGCCAAGAAGCACATGAAAAGCTGCTCAACATCACTAATTATTAGAGAAATGCAAATCAAAACTACAATGAGGTATCACCTCACACCAGTTAGAATGGGCATATTCAGAAAATCTACAAACAACAAATGCTGGAGAGGGTGTGGAGAAAAGGGAGCCCTCTTGCACTGCTGGTGGGAATGTAAATTGATACAGCCACTATGGAGAACAGTATGGAGGTCCCTTAAAAAACTAGAAATAGAAATACCATGTGACCCAGCAATCCCACTACTGGGCATATACCCAGAGAAAACCATAATTCAAAATGACACACGCACCCCAATGTTCATTGCAGCACTATTTACAATAGCCAGGTCATGGAAGCAACCTAAATGCCCATTGACAGGCGAATGGATAAAGAAGATGTGGTACATATATACAATGAAATATTACTCAGCCATAAAAAGGAACGATATTGTGGCATTTGTTGAGACGTGGATGGATCTAGAGACTGTCATACAGAGTGAAGTAAGTCAGAAAGAGAAAAACAATTATCATATATTAATGCATATATGTGGAACCTAGAAAAATGGTACAGATGAACTAGTTTGCAGGGCAGAAATTGAGACACAGATGTAGAGAAGAAACGTATGGACACCAAGGGGGGAAAGCCGGGGGCGGGGGTGGGGATGGTGGTGGTGTGATGAATTGGGCGATTGGTATTGACATGTATACACTGATGTGTATAAAATTGATGAGTAATAAGAATCTGCTGTATGAAAAAAATAAATAAAATAAAATTCAAAAAAAATAAAACAAACAACAAAAAAATAAAATAACTAAATTTTCAAGTTTTAATTTTTACCTGTACTTTTATAATATTATTTTTTTCTTTGTGACATCAACATATCTTTTTCCTATTTTTTGAATGAAGCAAATAGCCACCTGTAGCAAATATACTCAGAATTTTATCACAAACATTTATTCTCATGAAAAAATTGATTCAAAGTGAAAAGAAAGGAGGCAAGTATACTAGATTCCATTAACTTATATTGCATGTTCTTTCAGGCCAATGCCTATGTTTTATAAAGAAAACTTTAAATTAGATATTGGGAAATAAACCAATGATAACTTGAAAAACAGTTTTAGAATTAGGTATAGGTAGTGGTCAAATAGGGTAGTTCCCTTATGATCTTCATAAATGAAGTCAGATCATTATATTGTATATTATACATATTTTTATACATATATAATCTTTTCTTTTTATTTCTATTGTTATTCTCAATTGATTTATAATTTAAAGAATCCTCAAATATTTTGGTCGCAAAACTGTGTTTTAATAGCAGAAATTTACGTGATTTTTAATTTAAAATTATCCCTTGTATTGATTTGTATATGATTTATTTAGAAAGTACCTTTTGATAACAGAACTTGTCAAAAAAATTTATCTGCCTGAATCCCAGAAAAAAAATCAGTTAACTCTTGAGATCTCCCAATTAAACTGGAAACAGCTTGTCAGATGTAGTTTCATCACACATTTAAAAAAATATAAACACGATTGATATTTAAACCAAAAAGAGTGATAATTTTTTACTTTAGAAAGGAATTAGGTTTCTTCATTTTGGCCTGAGAGACAATGAGAAAGTTCCTCTTGCTCCCTCCAAAAAAAGAGAAAGAAAAAATTTTATGATAACTCTTGCATAATGACCACTGAAAGAAAACGCTTATCAGGACATGCCATAATAACTTTGGTTATAGAACTTATCCAGTGAGAAGTCCTACCTAAGACTCCCAACTTCATAAATTTACTCATGATAATGATAACAATATCAGTAATGATGATATCAGTATCAGTCATTAGTTTCTTGAACCCTTATATGTATTAAGTGCTTAATGTGCATTGTCTTAACCAGAACTTAGGGTAACCCTACAATGTAGGTAGGTACTACTAGCATTTCTGCCTCAGTGATGGGAAACTAGACCTTAGAGGCTAAACGTTTTGTCTTGACCACCCTGATAGAAGGCGTCATTGCCAGGACTTGAATCTAAGTGGCTCTGCATCAGCATGAGCTCCTGAACACCAGCCTCGTTTCCTCTTCTGCAGAGATAACTTCATATTTCCAGAAGCAGACGTTAGCCAAAAACAAACACATTTTTGTTAAATTAATGTTCTAATATTCATCTTTATCTCTCATCATGTTCTTTCCCACAGAAATTTTATGAGTAACTGTAATTTGGCTGAGTTGAAGATGACATTTAGTTTCCTGGGTTTTAGACACCACCACCCTCTGGGGTCTCTCTGTGATCTCCGTGCACACCAGCCTTTGTATTTTTAGTAAATATTGAAAGAATCTTGTAACTATTATGGAATGTTAGTCTCAGCCCAGGGACATAAACATGTAAACCACAGCTTTGAATTTTATAGAGCCCTGTGAGAATGAACTTGAACTTACCCACAATTAGGGTTTGGGCATATTCAAACACTTGATGAACTGAGAATCCTCATGTGGGGTCAGAGAGATGGAAAAGAAAATCAGGGTCTTGAAACAAGCAAACAAACGAGCCAAAACCAAACACATGAATTGAATTTGCTAGAGCGAGTGAAATTGAGTAGCAGGGTTCAGATTTGAAGGGGTTCATGAGACCAGGAAAAATATGAGGCTGAGCTTCACCCTTCATCAGAATCATGTGAGGGGTTTTTTAAGAATATAGATTGTTGGGAATTCCCTGGCTGTCCACTGGTTAGAACTTGGCGCTTTCACTTCCCCGGGCCCGGGTTTGATCCCTGGCTGGGGACCTAAGATCCCACAAGCTTCCCAGTGTGACCAAAAAAAAAAAAAAAAAATCAAAAAAGAATATAGGGCTTCCCTGGTGGCGCAGTTGTTGAGACTCCGCCTGCCAATGCAGGGGACACGGGTTCGAGCCCTGGTCTGGGAAGATCCCACATGCCGCGGAGCAACTGGGCCCGTGAGCCACAATTACTGAGCCTGCACGTCTGGAGCCTGTGCTCCGCAATAAGAGAGGCCGCGATAGTGAAGAGGCCCGTGCACCGTGATGAAGAGTGGCCCCCACTCGCCGCAACTAGAGAAAGCCCTCACACAGAAATGAAGACCCAACACAGCCAAAAATAAAAATAAATAAATAATTAATTAATTAATTAAAAAAAAAAAAAAAAAGAATATAGATTGTTGGGTTTTGCTCTCAGTTACGTAAACGTGAAGTGAACCAGAAAATCTTTATCTTTTAAGCATCTCACTAAATGATTCTGATCCACAGCCAAGGTTAAGAACCACTGGCATAAATGAAAGAACCATGTCATAAAGGGTGCAAAAGCTCTGCTGTGATAAATTCCTTTGAAAGAGCTTGTTCCAGGAAGCATAAGAAGTTTTATGCTGACCTGAGTAGAGAAAGAGCACCTAAGTGAACAGTCCAGAAGAGGTCTGCAGCTACAGAGAAGCAGCTGATGGGCAGTATGGAGGTGGGGCCTAAGGACTTGGGTAGCAATGGGGCAGAAGATCAATAGTATCAATGGCCCAGAAAAACAGTGAAGGCTGTGATACTAGAAAGCTACCTCCAGGAGGTCAGGGACATTCACAATCTTGTTAATTAATTATGTCCAGTATCTAGAATCATATCTTGCTCATAGTAGATGCTCAATCAATAATTGTTAAATAAGTGAATAAATGAAACTAAGGCCAAGGATTTAGAATGTTGGAAGCATTACAAAATATCAAATGATAACCAAACAACCCTTACCTACCCACAAATACATGCCTCTCCAGATACCAGGGTAATTGATGGAGACGCCAGAAGAATATTGGATTTTTTTTTTGTTAATCATGCAAGTGAAATCTTAGGGCTTTGAGATTTATAACACAATGCATTAAAAAAATAATACATTTGTATTCACAGATGTGGTAAGGGGACAGTTAGATTTCAAATGGAACTTTTTGATATGTATTTCTTCCTTTATTGGAGATCTGGTCGAAACCACCTGGCAGACGGGAACTCTCGACAATTGTAGTTAATGGCTAGACCTGTCTTCACCTAGTTGGTTAATTAAGTTTAAACCTGAGATATGTGTCTGAAATATGGTCTCAATTGACTGGTTCCTTGGAGAAATATATATTTGCCAGTGTAATCATAGAGGGCCAAATTCCTAGTAGACAATATTACCTGCTACAACAGGGATGAAGCAGCTGTTCTGTCTCCATTTATCTTTAGGACCTCAAACTAAAGGGAAATAAAATATAAGAAGTTCAAATTCAAGTTATACTTGCATATGTAAGGGTTAATATACTCTACTACCTGAGGCAAAATATCAAGGACATTCTCATTTCTACTCTAAGGAAAATTACATCTTCATCAGTTTCAAACTAAGTAAGATCTGCTTATTTTTCCTCCACTAGTCTGTAAGTGAAGATTCTTAACGGATGAAAGTTTGCAAATTCTTGATTTCATATAGAATTTCTTACTTTTCTGAAATATATGTTTTAATTCGTCAGAGACATTAAAAGCTTTCTCTAATTACCAGTCTATAGAACTTAAATTATTTATTAATTAATGTAAAAAGGTAGACCTCCAAATAGAGGGTTTTTTTTCACTTTCAGTCTGTATAATTAGATGTGACTGCTTTTTCCAATACCTTGCTGTAATTAGCACCAGACAGTAAACTGTCTAAAAGTAATATGTCCAGTCTAAAAAGTGCTTCTAGAACAGTACTAAAATTAAAAATAAAACACAGCATCTGAGCAAGACAATAAGTTCAGATTTGTGATTGACAGCTTTTTGGTTCTGAGTAAAAAATAAATCTTTTTCTCCAAATGCAAATGCAAATATCACTTTCCAAATTTCAATTTCTTCTATTTTAAAAATATTTGTGTATATCATGTTGTTATCCCTTCTTTTCATCTCTCAGATTTTGCTGGTACTATACATGGTATTTTTACCTAGTGAAACTCAGTCATACCAGACAAAAACTCCATGAGGCTAGTCAAAGTATAAAATCATTGTCAAGTTCTTAAATCTATCTGGGAGAAAATTTTCCATTTGATTTAAAGTGAGTGAAATGATTGTTTTAACAAAAAATAACTTAGTCCAAAAAATGATGATCTCTTTTTGATTTGGACAATATTCCTCATTTGTTTTAATATCTAGAAGTCACCATTAGATTTAAAATTCCTTGAATCTAACATTTACCTTATAAAGCCAATATGTTAGAAACAGTTAACAAGAATTGACATGAAAATAAATAGTTCTAAATATAAAGTCATGCTTTCAAAATGTTATAAGAATCAGTACAAAAGGGATAGATTTTTAAAAAATAAATCATGAGGGATTAATTGTCTCACTGTATAAAAAACATGAAATTGGATCTCTTCCTCACACTAGTCATAAAACTACAAAAATAAATTCCAGATTGATTAAAGGCTTCAAGGTAAAAACCAAAAATATTAGAATGAAATATTTAATATATTTATAGATATTTTAAAATGTTGCTAAAATACCATTAGTCTGGCAAGCCCATGATCCATGTGGTATGATTTGATTAATTCTGATTGATTCTGATTAAATTTAGTAAAATCTTTAACAACATTACATTTAAAAAAATCCAATTTAGAGAGATCCATAAAATCGGAGGGGGGCGGTCAGTGCAGAGCAAGACGTAGTCTGCTTTTAAATTATCTGTTACATTAAAGGAGTGTATTATCAGGTGTGGACAAGGAAAATAAGACAAAAAAGACACACTTCAAACTGATTCTTTCTTTATTGTCATGTTCAGAGCTGAGAGAAATGATTCCAAGTAACTGTTGACCAGCAAGTCAAAAGGGTATTCTTTCAAGTGATTTTGAGAGTATCTGTTTTATCATAGTAGAAGATGTTAAAATGATATAGTCTCAAGTGGTGAATGGTGAAAGTGGAAATCAAGGCTTGGCAATCTAGGAACAAATTGCTCAAAAGCTAGATGTTGGAAACAAGGCCACTGTGGACAGGGGATCCCCTGTGGTTTCATTTGACAGGTACTACACAGCTCTCCTTGCTCAGCATTGATTCCCCATTGCCATTTCTGTCAGTTGAGGAAAAAATGTTAGAGGTATGAAAGCTGGAGTTGCGGGAGGTATAGAGATGTCGAGACAAATGGTGTGATGGCTAAGAGATCAGGGTTAAAACCGGTGCTGAATCCATTCTTTGGATTATTTCACAGTTATTTCTTTTACATTTTGATTAAGTTCAGCCAGCAAAGAAGAAAAGCAGAATTAAAATACCAAAAAGAAAATAAATACACAACATTGATTATTAAGGTTATTTATGGAGAATCCTGGGAAACTTAGTGACCTGAGGGAAGCTCACTTCACTTTGCCTCCAAACATAATGAGTTTTGCTCTCTAGACAGCAGGAAGTGAGTGAGACTAGGACTTTTCTCCCCTGAGAGTTGGGCAGCCTGAATGGGAGTCCCAAGGAGCTCCAGAGATCTCTGTAGCCACCTAGGGACTATTGGAGGCAAAGTCAACACCTGTTCCTTGTAAGCGTGCTGGGTTTCTTTGTCCCCCAGATGGTCAAGTGGGAACTGAAGGGGTAAAACAAATCTTCCCTCACACTGAAACTATACAAGTACAAGCAATGAGACTTTCTCTAGTTCCTTTATTAATGGTGTGGCAACTTGCCTGTTTCTACATAACCACACACATCCACTAGCATGGCAGACAGTTGTTCCAGTACCAACAACTAGCTGTGTTAGATAACAAGGAAAGTTGACATCCCATCCGAAGGGTCCAGCAGCCAAAGAAAAAAGCTCAGTTAGAACAAACACATGTTCAGCCAAATAGAGGTGGAGGAGGAGACAGATAACAATCTGAACAAGAAAATATAGATGAGTTCTTAAGGAAATTGAGGTGAAGCCCAAAAGAAAGGTTTCTAGTGCTCAAAACAATAGCAAAAAATTATCCTCCTAACAACAACAACCCAGTAGCTCTATTAAAGGAAAAAATAATAAATACTCCAATGCAAATAAGTGGTTGAAAGAAGAAATGCAAGAAATATCTCAGAACAAAGGGCAAAAGTACAAGATCATGAAGGCAAAGTCAGAGACTGGGGAATATGGTCATCTGGAATTGTATGAAAAATAGAAGTTTTATAAAATGAAATATAAACTGCTGATGGAAAGACAGGAGTTTAGCAATTAGAAGAATTTTTCCTGAACTGAAAAACTAAAAAGTTGCCCAGAAAAAGCTCACTGATTTAAAGACTACACTGATGAGAAAAGGCACACAGAACTAGGGATTTCTTGGTAAAATCTGTGAACTCTAACAATCGAGACAAGACCTTCATGTAAGATTCAAGGCAGAAAGAACTAAGTGCCTACAAGGGAAAGAAACTGTGTTATCATCAGCCTTATCTGTAACCCTGAATATAGAAGAAAGTAGAATAGCATCTAAGCAATGTACTCAGTTATCATTTGGCAAATTTATTTAATGATAATCAGAAATTCAGGGACTTATTATCCAGGCCATCTTCAGAGGAAAAGAGTCAACAAAAGTCTGTGTCATTCAGGTTTCTTATTACCAATAACAATATATTCTGAATTCATAAGCAGGAAAAGAATTTAATAAAGGGTATTAGATGGGTCACAGAATTTCCAGGAAACCCAGATTGTCAGGATTAAATACTATGTGCTATGTCTAAGATTACCCTAGATAAAAGATAACAGAAAAAGTCTCATTCAATATTCTGTAAGTTGTGTATAGAAATGAATGGAAAGGCCTATATAAAAACATAAGAGCTAGTGAAAAAGGTTAACTCTGAGGAGAAGAGAGAGTGGGAATAAAACATGAAAGTGGTAGTCATAAACTTGGCCTATAAACTTGGATATTGCTAGAATATTTTATAACCAAAATATTTTAAAATACTGTTTTACAACAATGTAGACTATAGTAGAATTTTCTATTCATGATTTCAACATGAGAATACAAGAGATAAAAATCAATGCAGTGTCAGACATTTGTTTTGCCTTATGAAGATTAACGGCTTTTATTTCAATTAAAAAGTGGAAATTCGAAGCAAAGCATTCAGCTTGGCCTAATAAAGCAAGAGCTGCCAGGTAGCTTTGATCAGTGTGAATTAAAATATTGTATGTATTTGAGGGATAAGAAATTAAATGTGATGTGGCTTTTTTTTTTTTTTTTAAACTCAGGCAGACTGTGATAAAGGACTGACATTGTCTTAATGGAAAATACATCCACTAGTATGCCAAGGTCATCACAACTTAATTGCCTCAGATTTCAATCAGTGATTTATCAAATATGAATACCCTTTGGGGAGAAATGTATAAAAACCTGAGCTCTGTGTGTAAACTATATCATGTGACTTGTATAGCAAAATATATCACCAGTGTCCTTGTAAAATACATGTGTACACATGAGGGCAAGAACTAAATGTATTGCTCATTTTGCAGAACTGATAGAGATAATAAATAAAATGTAGTGGAAATATGAATGTATTATATTTTAAGAATGAATTCAATGATTTGTCAATGTTTTTAGGTTTGCTAACCTTTCAACTAAAATGTTCTTAAATGTGTCATGGGATTTCTAAGCAAATTTTTTTTTTTTTTTTCAAACTAAGACCACTTGACTGTTACTGAAATGAATAGCCCAGTTTGCTTTTTTTTTTTTTTAAGAAATTCACGTTCTTTTATTTATTTATTTATTTATTTATTTATGACTGTGTTGAGTCTTCGTTTCTGTGCGAGGGCTTTCTCTACTTGCGGCAAGTGGGGACCACTCTTCATCGCGGCGTGCGGGCCTCTCACCATCGCGGCCTCTCTTGTTGCGGAGCACAGGTTCTAGACGCGCAGGCTCAGTAATTGTGGCTCACGGGCCCACTTGCTCCGTGGCATGTGGGATCTTCCCAGACCAGGGCTCGAACCCGTGTCCCCTGCATTGGCAGGCAGATTCTCAACCACTGCGCCACCAGGGAAGACCTCTAAGCAAATTTTTAAAAAACCTTTAAAATTCTATAATATGACACTGTTAGCTCTCTTTATTGGTGAACAAAGCATATCATCTTAGAAGAGAGCTTGTTTATTCAGAGAAGAATCATTGGAATGATCCCTACATATTTACATAGAGGAAGTCACTATGGCTGGAGAATTGTGAAATAAGACATCTGTGGCCTTGAATGTCTCCCAAAGCTACTTGGAATGCAGAGCTGATCAGTAGTTAGAAGGTGGACATATTTGAATTGGGGCAAATAAACCTTCTGAAAGGAAAGAGATTGAGACCATAACCATTTTCTTTTGAAGTTTAATAATTTGTCTGTTGGAATGTCCCTGACCTAACTGATATTGACTGGAAGGAAATTTATTAAGGACATCCAAAAAACTCACCATGAAGAAGAAGAAATCTATATTGCTAATCCAGGCTCACCATCAAGACTGGATGTTTTAAATGGAAGGTCTGGTTCCAGAAAATATATGGCTACAACTTGCAGTGGTCTTTTCTAGAGTCAGTCTCACTGGTGTGGGAGTATGAGTTAGACATATGAGAGTGAACAGGACGAGCTATAACATTGAAATCCAATGCCAGGATTGGTGTAGGGATCTGGGTCACCATAGATAGAACCCTTGCTGTGAACTGATATTTATTGGAATACGTGGGAATAGTGTCCAATAGCAATATCATATTCTAAGACCAAAAGCACCAGTGTCTTGTCAGCTTGGGCTACCATAACAAAATACCATAGATGGGACGGCTTGAACAATAGAAACTTATTTTCTCACATTTCTGGTGGCTGGAAGTCTGAGATCAGAGTGCCTGCAGGGTTGGGTTTGGTGAGAGCTCTCTTCCTGGCTTGCAGATGGCCTCCTGCTTATAGATGGCCAACTCCTTACAGATGGCTGCCTTCTGCTTGTGTCCTCACATGGCAGAGAGAGAGAGCACAAGCACTCTGGTGTCTCTTCTGACAAGGGCACTAATCCCATCATGAGAGGGCCCCACATTCATGACCTCATCTAAACGTAGTTGTCTCCCAAAGGGCCCATGTCCAAATCCCATCATATTGGAAGTTAATGCTTCAACATATGGATTTTGAAAGGGACACAATTCAGTCCATAGCTACTAGGAACTTTCCAGATTTTGCCTGTTTCTCCATCTGAACTTGGCAATAAGAATGGCCCCCTGTACTGAGTAAACTCCTGGGTTTCATGGAACAATGGGGTACCAGAGAGATTTTGATTTTCTGACTAATCAGAAATGCGAGTTCTTGAGAAACTAATTGGAGTTTTAAACAGTGAGAACAACACTTAGACACCTCTAGTATGGCTACGTGGGGAATTTCATGGACCCACTCCCCGGGAAAACAATAATAAATGGATTAAAATTATAAAACACAACCAGTTAAAGTCTTTGGAATTTTTTTGTAAGAACAAACTGTACATGAAGACACTTTATTCAAGAAAACTACCAAATTAGGTGAGAATGAGAGTCTGTGGCATTTCAGAAAGGACCTGCTCCTTCCCTCCCGTTCCTCAGCTCAGCATGACAGAAGCTCCATTCCTGATGGGTGTTACCAAGAAGTTGGGGACCCCTCTCTCCCCAGCTCCCAGTCAAGGGCTAAGGTATCTCCATGGGAGGGGTAGGCTGCCAGCTTTTCTCACCCTCCTTTAGCTCTGTGTTGCAGAATGTAATTCCAGGAGAGTGCAGCCAAGAGTTTCAGTCTCCCTTCATCCACCTAGCCATAAGTTATAATATAGAGGCTATACCTCAGGCATGGCAAGCCAAGAATACTGGGGCTCTTATTACTTTCACTCTAGTTTCCTCATAGAGTGAAGTTTCCATGACAGAAAAAGCAAGCCAAGAAGACCAGAGGTTGCCATTCCTGCTGAATGCCCATCTTGTAAACCAATGGTGTCATTCTGAGAGAAGAAGGCCACTGTCCTTACCCCTCTCCAGTGCAGCGCATCAGAGATTTGCCAAGGAGGTGAGGCAGGCCACAAAATTATAGGTTGAAAAGCACAATAAACAATATAAAAAATGTACTAGTCGATTTAAACTAATGTATGAAAAAATCAGCAAATGTGAAGATAGATTTAAAGACATCATGCAGTCTAAAGAACAGAGAGGTAAAAGAATGAGAAGAATGAACAAAGCTAGAGAAATGTGGGACATCATTAAGCACATGAAAAGATTCATAATAGGAGTACCAGAATGAGAAGAGAGAAAGGAGCAGAAAAAAATATTTGATGAAATAATGGTTGAAAACTTCCTACATTTGATGCAAAATATTAATCTACATAATCAAGGAGCTCAAAACTCTCCAAGGGTTAATTCATCAGGAAGATACAATAATTATAAGTGTATATGCATTAAAACAGAGCTCCAAAACAGATGAAACAAAACCTAGAAATAGAAGGGGACTTCATCAATCTGATAAAGAACATCTATAAAAAAACCCATATCTAACATTATACTTAACTGTGAAAGACTGAATTATTTTCATCTAAAATCAGGCACCAGACAAGGATTTCCACTCTTGCCCAAGCAAGGATGTCCACTCTTGCCACTTCTATTAACATTTTTCCTGGACACTTTAGCCAGTACAAATAGGCAAAAAAAGAAATAAAAGGCATCTATTTGCATATGACATAATCTTGTATATAGAAAATCCTTTGAAATCCTTTAAAAAGCTATGGAAACTGAAAAGTTCCAGTTTGCAAGGCACAAGGTCAATATACAAAAACCAATTGTATTTTCATATAACTGCAATAAAAAAATCCAAAAATAAACTTAAGAAAACAATTCCATTTACAATAGCAGCAGAAATAATAAAATACTTAGGAATACATTTAACAGAATAAGTTAAAAATTATACTGTGAAAATTAGAAAATATTATTGAAAGTAATTAAGGAATACCCAAACAAATGGAAAGACATTCCATATCCATGTACTGGAAGACAACATTATTATGATAGCAATACTCCCTAAACTGATCTACAGATTAAAAAACTCCTTGTATAAATACCAGCTGTTGTCTTTGCAGAAATTGACAAGCTGATCCTAAAATTCATATGGAAATTCAAGTGAAGCAGGCAAGCCCCAAACATTTTGAAACAGAATAAAAAGTTTGGAAGACTCACACCTTACTATATCAAAGTTTATTGCAAAACTACAGAATCAGAACAATGTGGTACTGGCACAGGATCAACATGTATTTTCAATAGAATAGAATTTAAATTCCAGGAAAAGACTGTCACACAGTCTTTAATTGATGATTAATTAATTGATTTTCAACAAAAATGTCAAGAAAATTCAACAAGGAAAGAATAGTCTTTTCAACAAATGGTGCTAAGGACAACTTGATATCCACATACAAAAGAATGAAATTGAATCCCTTCCTTGTACCATAAGTACAAATTAACTCAAAATAGTTCATAGACATAAATGTAAGAGCAAAAGTTATAAAACTCTTTGAAGCAAATATAAGAGTAAATCATTGTGACCTTGGATTAGGAATAACCTTCTCATATATGACACAAAAACACAAGTGACAAAAGTAAAAATAGATAAATTAAATTTAAAATGAAAAACTTTTGTGTTTCTAAAGATACCATAAAGAAAGTAAAAAGACAACCCACAGAATGGGAGAAAATAATCACAGAATGGGAGAAAATATTCACAACTCATGTCTCTGATAAGAGAGCTGTATTCAGGATACACACAGGATCCTACAATTCAATACTAAAAGACAAACAACCCAACTAAAAATTGGTTAAAGGGTATAAGTAGACATTACTCAAGGGTAGATATACAAATAGACAATAAGTACATGAAGAGTTGCTCAGTATCATTAGTCATTAGGGAAATGCAAATCAAAACCACAATAAGATATCACTTCACATTCACTAGGATGGCTATAATACAAAGTGTTGGCAGGATGTGAAGAAATCAGAATCCTCCTATAATGCTGGTGGGGATGTAAAATGATGTAGCCACTTTGGAAAACACTGCGGCAGCTTCTCAAAAGGATAAGCATAGGGGTATCACATGACTCACAGTCCTATCACATACACACACGTGTGTGTGTGTATGTGTGTATATATATATACATATATATAATGAAAATATATGTTCTCACAAAAACTTGTATATGTTCATAGCAACATTATTAAGAGCTCAAAAGTGGAAACAACCCAAATGTCTATCAACTGATGAATAAAATGTGGTACATCCATACAATGTATTATTATTCAACAATAAACCGGAAAACAGTACCCTGGATTAGTGAAAGGGGGGGGTGCATTTCTACCTCTATTAATGAAGGCACAAGAGGATGAGACATTTATAGACTAGAGAGAAATTGCCTGGAGAGTGTTGCCCAAATGGAATTGTTAAAATTAATCAAGAGGTGAAGCCAGGGCACAGCACCATGACATGAAAAAAACTGGGGTAATAAGCACACTGAAAGCCCTCTCTCCCCTTCATCAAATCTCCCACCAGTGCCATCTATTGACAGAATCCAACTAGAAGTCCAAGGTCAAGGGACATTTTTGCAGTCATCTTATATGGAACATCCTCTCTGGGTGCAGGGTTGGGTGCAGAAGAGTGAGCATGGACCTGGAAAAGTACATGAAAATACTACAGCCTACAAAGTTTTTATGACCAAAATTTCATGAGATCAGGGGAGTCGTATGGCACAGAGAAGGAAGCATTCACTATTATAGTGATTCTCAATTGTGCCAACTAAAAATTGGTACTTGCCCTCTGCCTCTACAAGAATTAAGTCACAAGCTGCTGCAGCCACTGACCTTCAACACACCCTGAAAGGACTTCAGGATAGAGATAAGGAATGAGGCACTCTGTGCTCTGGGAAAAACTGGCAGAAGAGTTCTTCAGATAGATATTTTCAGGAAAAGATTTTATAAGCCCAATTCTTGCTTCTCCTCATATCTAGAAAAGCGCTAAAATCATTAACAGTGGCATCTGTTCCTCGTGAGTAGCAGCAAGGCTCTGCCAAAACGTGTGCTTGACAGCATGTACCCCCTTCACTAAGATCATATATAATACTGACCTCTCCCCACCCCCCCACCTCTCTGGAGCAGTTTCTCAAAACTATCTGAGATTTTGTCTCCTGGGCTATAGTCCTCATTTTGCCCCAAATGAAACTTAACTCACAACTCTCACACTGTACATTTATTTTTTTAGTTGACAATTGTTAGCTGGAATAAGAATCAGCTAGAAGACTAAAAACATAGATAACTGGACCCCCTTCCAGAGTTTCTGGCCAGTTGGTCTGGAGTGGGACCTCTCCCTGTTAGAATGTGCATTTCTAACTAATTCCCAGATGTCATTGATGCTACGAGGAACAAAATTTGAGAACCACTGAACTATAGAACCAGAATAACTAGATTTAGAATCCTGACTTCGCTTGAACTAACCTTGAACCATGAATAATTCTCCCAATTCCTCTGATGTTCAGAGATTTATCTATTCAGATATTAAAATTCATCAATTATTAATTAATTCATCTTTTTTTGGAATGAGGATGGTTGTGTTCATCTTGAATAACTTTGTAGATATTATTGTGAAATTTCATGAGAAAATCCCTAGTACATTGCCTTGTACTTGATAAATATAAATACACAGTACTTGTTTTTATTCTAATATGTTTTGAGAAATCAATTAAATTAATTGAACTATAAATAATGAAAAACCAATGGAAATGTATAAAAAGCTATAATATGTAATATTCTAATGTAATAATAAATGTACACTTTTATCTACTAATCTTGAATTAAATTATTTGTGTATATAATTTTTACCTATGGCAGCAAATGTATACATAATAGCTCTCTGATATTTTGTGCTTATTGCCTCTGTATGAATATTCTGAAGCCATGTTTTAATTATCTCTTGAGAAATGACTCTCATGCTTTACTTGAAGGCAAATGGTAAATGAAATTAATAGTAGTTTGCTCTGTGTAATAGGCAATAATGGATCACCTTTTGTAATAGGCTAGTAATGTTTCATTTATACTGCACCCTCTGGGAAATTAGATGTTCAGGATAAGTAAAATTTCCAGATAATTAATGCTTAAACCCTGAAATAAAATATTTACTCTTTATCATTGTTTTGTAAATGCTCTGAGATATGTAATTTCTTACCTTTTAATTTTTTTATTCCAATTTTTCAAAATGATTACTCAGAAGTCACATTAGGCACCATGGTGTTGTACTATGCTCTAACATCATGAAACATGCAGGGGCCTTTAAGGCAAATTGGACTTAACACTCCCTTTATTCATTTTCCCATAGTTTATTTTGTTATTCTACCTCCTTACCCAATAACAGAGTGAAATCTGGAATAAGAGAAATAGCTGTTTTAACTCAAAATAAGCCCAGATTCTTTTTGTTTTATTTTTGCATTTCTTCTACAGTCCTTTGGGTAGTCCTGAGGTCCCTTTTTGCAGCAGTTAATGTGTACCCATACACCCATCACTGTCCTCTGTAGATTCTAGTGTATACGCTCTAACCAGAGAATACCCAGAAACCGAGGCTGTTTTAAATTTATTTATTTATTTATTTGTGGCTGTGTTGGGTCTTCGTTTCTGCGCGAGGGCTTTCTCTAGTTGCGGCAAGCGGGGGCCGCTCTTCATCGCGGTGCGCGGGCCTCTCACTATCGCGACCTCTCGTTGCGGAGCACAGGCTCCAGACGCGCAGGCTCAGTAGTTGTGGCTCACGGACCAAGTTGCTTTGCGGCATATGGGATCCTCCCAGATCAGGGATCGAACCCGTGTCCCCTGCATTGGCAGGCAGACTCTCAACCACTGCGCCACCAGGGAAGGCCCTCCGAGGCTGTTTTAAAGTGAATTAAATATATTCTGTGTCACAGATGACACACAGGGCTGAGGGTTAAGAATTTTAATTTGAAAGAAGTAACCTTATGATCTAGTTATTTACTTATAAGCTTAAGACTATTCTAAGATGATGTTGTCTCTAGTAATAACCTCCACATAAAAGATGTGATTTTTTTTCATTACATGATTTGGTTGTATTGTTTTAAATTATTTCATAACTTGTTATTAACTATGATTTACTTAAATAGGAATGTTTCAATTAGCATAGCAGCTATTTCTGACTTCTTGCCTTTATTTCTTTCTACCTTCGATGAATCTTTGCACATAAGCTGCAAATAATGAGACTCTGGCTCTCGTGTGTGTGTGTGTGTGTGTATGTGTGTGTATGTGTGTGTGTGTGGTTGTAGTATCTCCAGCTCTTAAAATAATAATTTTTAACTGTGGTTACTCGATGGAATTTTCTAGAGGCCACTTGGCTTCCATTTATAATCACCTGCTTGCTGGGCCCAGGTAGTTTGATATAAGGGGTCTACATAGGGGCTCAGGCCTCAGAGGTTTTTAAACATTTCCAGCTGCAGCAATGATTGAGATTGCTGGACCTAGACTAATGTCTAGTACATAGTTGATGTTCAGTAAATATTTGTGAATAAATGAACAAACAGATAAATAAGATATTTATTGAATGCCCTTTACATGTGAGCTCTATAATAATGTTAGTGATACATTGGTATGCAAAGTCACTGCCTTTGACCCACTCATAGTGACACAGAGATGGGTATAGTTCTAAGCATTTGTACTGAAATATCATAATCACCTTCATGCACGAAAGTGGCACAGAATCAGTCGTAATCATCTCACTCGCCAACACACCTTTTCCCTTTCCTGTGCTTTCTGAGCTGAAGATAGCAACACCACCTGCTCTTTCACTCTATCCAGAAATCCTTGGATCATCTTAGATACCACTCTTTCTTTGCTCTCATATCAAATTGATCCCTGGGTCCTGTGTTTTTTGACTTCCTATGTAGTGTTAGAGGATCTTCATTTTTTCACTTTCCTTACACTATCACTGCCATAGTTAAATCCATTATGATCTGCACTCTGTTCACTGAATCAGCATCCTAATGGGTCTGCCAGCTTCCAGTATGGACCATATGTAAGCCATTCTCAAATTGTTCTAAAGCATGAAACTGAATATGTCTGTTCTCTCCCTGCCTCCTTAGTTTTATTCAGAATAAAATCTCCATCCTTCCATTTTATAGGACCCTACAATATAGTCCCCTTCTTGCCTCTCTAGCTTTATTTTTTAAGTGTGGCTTTCTTGCACCCCATGATCCAGTTCTAATTAAATACATCCTGTGCCTGTGCCTTGAATCAATCCATTACTCTCTAGATTAGCTTTTGTTATTCCCTCAATTTATAAAGCTTATCTTCTCTTCAATCTCAACCACATTTTAATAGTTAAATACTCTTCCTCCCTTAGTATTTATCTGAGACCCCACATCCTCCAGGAAGCCCTTACTGATCCCCAAGGAATATTTGTTTTGAAATATTTGAATACATAACAATAATAATCCCTCTATTTAAATATCCCCTATCCTTCCTGGAGCACAACTTTATAAGTGGGCAAGACCAGGAGAACATCTCTAGTTTGATCACACACCTGTGTTCAAACTGAGAGTGAGAGGTATTCTCAAAACTTGTCTCAGGGATCCCAGTGAAATAGGGGCTAGTTGGGGTCACTTGGGATCTCTCGAGTAAATTTTTGAAGCTCTACACTTGAGTAATGGAATCCACATTTCCGAGCTCCATAATCCCCTTCAGTTCTGTCAGCACCACATAATGTACATTTATCCTGGCCACTTCCTAGATGTTCATAGCAGTATTTTTTCATGAGACTCTTAAACACTATCGTTTGAGTCTATTGACAAGGTGTATTTTGGCACTTTCCACAGTGTTAAGGAGATCAGAGGAGAAGGTTGGTTTCCTGATGTGCAATTCAATGAAATAGCAACCACACGTAGTCTGAAAGCAAGGAAATGGAAATCAATATGTATCAGTGCCAACCATATGATGGCATTATGTTGGCTTTTCCAGAATTCTTTAAGGTATGGGAGCTTATCTCCATCTTACACATGATGACAAAATTAAGAACTGGAGAAACTCTGGGTTGATTTCAGAGCCCACACTTTTACCATTAGAACATGCTGCTTCATAAGGCAGTAATGTTAATGCATATGGAATCCTGCAGCCTCCTTCTATCTATCCCACAAGACACATAAGAAGCCCACCTGTTTTAAACTATTGAACACTGGGGAGTTGGATTTAAAGTGTACCTCTGGTGGGAAATCTAGTGATGGCGAGGTGAGTAAAAATTTGGTACACCGTTAAGCTTTCCATGTTATAAGCAAGGACAAACTTGATATATCTTTATTAAGATCATTGAATTAACTTTATTTACCTATAATAAAAGAGTGCCTGTGGAGGAAGCCTGGGCTACATTAATTGCAATGTCTTTAGTCTCAAAAATATGTCCCTAATCCTGTAACTGAAATATTTGCTTAAGCCTTTGGCTCCTTGTTGATCTCTGATGGTAAAAGCAGAATAGTTAAAAATCATAGAGAGACAATATCAGCTGCTCTGTGAGAAAAGAAGAGTTCCAGTCTAATTTGGTTTCTTAGAACAATCTTTAGGTATACATCATGCCCATAAATGCATTTCAATAAAACCACATCACGGCTTGAATTGTGCCTCCCGCGTAAAGATATGTTGAAGTCTTAACCTCCAGTACCTTAGAAAGTGACCTTATTTGTAAATTAGGTTATTGCAGTTACAAATAGTTAAGGTAAGGTCATAATTAGTTAAGATAAGGTCATACCTTTCATGTCATCTTCTTAGTGAGCACCCAGCCTGGACACCTATCTAACTTACAACTCCTCTGTCACTGACATGTTCCATCAGGTCCCTTTCCTGCATTATTTTTCTTCTTAGAACTAATCACCAACAGACTTACATTTTATTTACCATGTTATTTGTATCTCCTAGAATAATGTAACTGTGAATATAGGGATTTCTGTTTGTTTTATTCAACGATGTATTTATAGACATGAGGTGTCAGTAAATATTCATTGAAAATGTGAATGACCTTGTTAAGACTGAAGCCAAATTATAGTAAATTGAAAAATGTTAGACGAAGATTTCAGCAGCGCTGAGAAACTTGCACCCTAAATTTCCCCTGAACTTCCCTTAGCAACAAAATCAGACCTTCCCCCAATCTGAGGAAACTACATTTTAATAAAAAAAAAAAACCTTTAAATTTCTTATCATTGAGGTATTTGCTCCCATCCTTTATGAGGAAGTATCTTAATTGTGTGAGAAAAAGGGTGATGGAATATAAAGCTGTTTTAGGCTAAATGTATTGATATGTGTGCAGTTACTTGGAATTCAGCATTTAACATGTTAGCTCCAGCCCCTAGGAGGAACCTCAACAGTTTGATGTGCTGATTAAGGAAATCTTGGACTCATTAATGGCCTAGAGTTAATAAGGTTAAGATACCATAACTTTCCTGGTATACTATTGATATACAGAGAAAGGGATCCAAAGGGTTAAGAAATGGGAATGTTGGAGAAAATGTACTTTGTTCACCTTGATCAGCCATCTCTAACCATATGAACATTTTACTAACTGAGCTGGTGAAGAGGGATTAGCAAGCTCTCCATATGCTTTAATGCAGCGGTTCCCAACCTTTTTGGCACCAGGGACTGGTTTTTGTGGAAGACAATTTTTCCACGGACAGGGGTGGGCGGGGGGATGGTTCAGGCAGTAATGTGAACGATGGGGAGCGATGGGGGGCGGCAGATGAAGCTTCACTGGCTCGCCGCTCACCTCCTGCTGTGCGGCCAGGTTCCTAACAGGCCACGGACCGGTCAGCAGCCCGTGGGTTGGGGACCCCTGCTTTAATGGGATATATGTACACCAGAGTGTAGACAGGAAGCCCTGAGAAGCCTCAGAGGCTGCCACATTAGTGATTTTCTCTAGTGTTTGGGGAATGGTGGGGCTCTTCCTTTAAGGTGGAAGACAACTTAATACACATATTGCCATTCAGGAAGAAATAAGCCACATTTTAAAGCTTTGGGGGTTTGACTGTTGTCCAACAGTATGTGGTATTTAGAATGCCTTCCTAACTATTTTTGAGCAGCCATTGCCTGTATTTTCTTAGCGCCTCCCTGGTTTCCTTACATGAGCTTATCTGACAAGGAAATGCAGCTGTTTTGTTTGCCCTCTCTCCATACTGGACCATCTAAGTCAGCGTTCTAACTCATCCCTGATGGTCTGTGAGATACGTAGACTGTTCCAACAGACTCGATAATTACTCTTAAGGAATTTTTAGGTAGAATTGGTACTATTAGGAGACTCTTGGTGTCACCTTTGTTATCTTGAAAGCTGGTCCCTTCCCTGAGGCTCTTAATTTTTTGAAAACTTGATGCTATTTCAGCTGAAAAAATTGGTGAGACTATTAAACAAATTGAGGGGAACTGTTTAAGAAGTTGAAAAGTAATCGCAAACAACATTGGATAATTGTGACTTTCAGTTCTGTATCAGTTGAATTTTTGTGCTCTTTTCCCTGTGTATGTGGTGGTTCTATTTTTCTCCAATAAAACTTTTATTTAAAAAAAAAAAAAAGCTTTGGGGGTTTGTTGAATTTTAGATTGTTCTGCTCTGTCTCATATACTGAGAAGTCCATGATGACATCATCAGTTTTGAGTAGAATCTAGAGTAAGAGAAAACTTTTCCACAGACTCAGTCTGAGATGCAAGCTTCTACCCAATGACACAGCACAGTTAATAATGAAGAAAATCTGTGTGGTCGATAGGGATGCTAGATGGGGCAGCTGACATCAAGAGCAGAGGCCATACCTCTTCCTTCCATCACATACTAGGCCTATCTTATTCATAAAATCATAATGTTGGATATTAACAAAAGCATTTCATTGTAAATGGAAATGGTATATGTGAGACCAAGCTCGAAATGCTCTAGAGTAATAAGCATAAGCAGATGGCAACTCACAAATACCTGCTCTTAACAATTTCACCATTTCTTACTCAGTCCACACACTGGGATTCATGGAGAGCTTATTAGGACCAGTTAATGGAAGGGGAAAAGCATGGGCCTGCCTGGTTTTCAGATGGGTTTGCAAAGTAGCATGTTCCATTTGGAAATGCATAGCTGCTACATTATAGCTCAACTTGGGGAAGTTGTAGAAGACAATGGTAAAGATAAATGTTTTCTTGACCAACTGTCAAGCAGTGTATATACGTTATTATAATAATTATATTGATATATATATTATTATTATGTTATAATGTACCTATTTATATATGTAAATTTATATCTTATTAATAAATATATGTAAATAATATATATAATTTTTTTTTAAAGAGATCATGTGTGGGATAGATCTATATTGATTCATGGGTAGTGGCTAAGTCTTGTGGAAAGACTGGAAAAATAAACAATAAAATTGGAATATTTATGACAAGGAGGATTGGGAAGATTTGGATGGGCATCACAGAATGAGCAAAAAGAGAATGAATTCATGTTTCAAATAGACAACCTTCCAGAGACATCACTGCAGAAGAGACTTTCAATAATCAGACGGACAAGATGAGCCATCCTGTTGATGTCAGTTCAACCTCATCCTACAAACACCTCTCTGTCACCTCAGTGGCTGTGTACAAAGAAGACAGGCACCTAGAGATATGGACTCAAAAGTCACGGAATTTTTCTCATTAAGGATGATCTGGTCACCACCTGCCCAACTTATCAATAGATGTTACAGTTAAACTGCTTTGACTCTTTCCCTCAGGTCTGAGGCAGTGATTTGTTTTTATGAGAATAAGTACATATTCCAAATACGAACTTGCCTTCCCTGTCTGAAATACTTCTGCCAGAACATCCATTAGCGGATTTACAGAATGCCTTATTTATGGCCTTGTTAGCTCACACATCATTGTCTCCAGACAAAGAACTCATTTTACGGTGAAAGAAATGTAACAATGAGCTCATGTGCAAGGGTTTCATTGGTCTTACCATGACCTCCTCACCCAGAAAAAAGGGGTTTGAGGGGATAATTTTATGGTTTATTGAAGATGCACTTATGTCCTCCAGTTACAATGTAGTCCAATGTATGCTTCCAATTTCTTTTCCGCTAGAATGTGTAAGTTTAGGAACCAAGGTGAAGATAGGCCCCCTTCATGGATATATTTAAGAACCCATTTGTTGAACATTTGCTGCTTGTCTCTACAGCCTTGACCTTGGTGGATGTGGAGGTGCTAGTAGCTGAAGGAGTGGTGTATATATAGTCATGGTGCTGTTAGTTAGATAGCTGAGGCTACTCACTGACCATCTGGGGCTCGTCATGCTGCTGAAACAGGAGAGTGATTAAGATCAGCCCACTGGTCGCAGTGTTTATTCCCAATTATGAAGGGAGAATTGGTCTGCTACTCCACACAGGGGCAGATTCAGTGAATACAGAAGATTCACTGGGGTGCCTATTATTCCCATGTCCAGTTATAATCATCAATGGGAAACTGTAACCATCCAATAAAGACTGGCCCAGTGAGGGCTTGGGTCTGATAATAATAAATATTTGAATCACTCTACCAAGTCGAGATGCTGTCAAAAGGTAAGAGATGTTGTCAGAGAATAGCACATGGAACGATTGGTTTAAGAAAAAAGCTATAATTATCAGTTTTTAGGCCTAGTGACCAGGTATACACCTGGACATCATGGCAGCTCTAACTTAATTGATCATTCTCTGCTACCTTATCTGAAAAGTAAAGGTGATGGCTATGCTATAATTGTGCTTTCATGGGGGAGTATAATTGAATTGAGATTATCCATCAATGATAGTGTATCTCCCCTGGACTGAGAATATTTTCCTCTGAGCAAATCTCTGGAATGGATTAAGATTGGCAAAGGGGTGGAATATACTTTAAAATCTCCATGTGCTCCACTCCATCTCCAGGTCCACTCTCCATGCTTTGCTACCTGCTGTGTGCTGTTGGAGCAGGTCAGCAAGAGGACATGACCTCTGGTTCACCAGTGAGCCGGACCTGGAAAATCAGAGGCTCCTCACCCCTCCCCTGTTCTTGGAATGTGCATTCTGTTCTCCATTCCCACAGTGGGAGCTGTTCCAAGGACATAACTTTGAGTAAGTAAGGTGTCATTGAGACCATCTGCATGGTATATATAACTGAACCCTGTTAAGGTCTCTGTATACACGCTTGAGATTCTGGTGGGCGGGTGTGGGAATCCACTTGTCCTGTGGCTGCACGAGACAAGCCTCGTAGGTAAGTTCCGTGCTTATTAAACCTGCCACCTACCAGTCTGGAGTGACTTGCCTCTTGCAGTCACTTCCAGGGCCAGTTTATGAACCATCAGAAGTTCTTGGAGGCTAGCCTGTCTGAAGCAGCCAGGCCTCCCTAATTTCTGGCTTTAAGTGCTCATTTCTTAACATTTGTCAGGCTACTGAGGGACTAGGTCTCAGTCTAAATATTTGAGCCTTTCTTTCTTTGTCAATGTAATTTCACTTTTATTCAGTATGGGTTTGTAGAAAGCAAAGATAATGATCCCAACCAACTCATATAAGATTTATTACTTTTAACCAGGTGGAAAAACTGTTAAAACAGGAATGTACACCACTCAACCAAAGAAAAAATTCCTACCAGTTCCTGAATACATATGAAGGGCCTCCACAAGTACTTCCACCTCTACTGTTTTCCAAGTCCTTGAGAGTCTAAATTCCAACCTAAAAATTTCAGTCAAGAGAGAGAATTCAGAGCTCATCCTCTATTGGTTAGATGACATACTAACATAAGTGACTCTTCAGGTCATTTTTTAGGTGTGTATAAAACTGGAATCCTGGCATTCAAATGGCCATAACTAAGTCCAGATATGTGATGTTCTTTCAGTCAATAGCTAACAAAGAATAGATTACTTAAGCAACCCTCAGATGAAAGTCTCAGATAGGTGCTGTCATTGTGGTCTTGTCTGTGGGGTAAGCACCTTTGGAAACAGAGAATGGGCATAGCCCTGTCTTCAGAAGAACAGGGTTTCTGCCTTTTATCTGTTGTTAAAACAATTTTCTTTTATCTCTTTTGACTAACAATCAAGGCTTTTCCCCTTCTTAACAAGATTTCCTTATGTCAGAAATTTACCCTTAAACTGCAAGACTTAACTTGTTTTATGTAAAGGCATACATTTGCCTTCTCTTTTCAAGAAACAATCTCTGAGATTCAAGATGGCAGAGGAGTCGGTGGACATGGAGTTCATCTCTCTCCACGGATGCATCAGGAGTACATCTATAGATGCAACAATTCTCACAGAACACCGGCTGAAAACTAGCAGAAGACCTTGGACACCAGAAAGGACTATAAAGATCCCTGCATAACTGGGTAGGATGGAAAAAAGAAGGGAGAAGGAGGAGGAGAGGAAGTGGGATGGGACCTGCACCCCAGGGCGTGGGAGCTGAAGCAGAGGAGAGATTCCCGAATTCAGGGAAATCCCCTCTCCAATGATGAAAACCCCTCTCTGACAGGGAGATCCACTAGGACAGAAGGGAAGCATTTGAGGCTGTTGGAAGAGGGTGAAGCTGCGGATCTGTGGCAGACGGGACAGAGTGAGAAATACACAGACTGTCTGTACTTTTGTCCTACGTGCCCCAGACTGTGACGTGTGTTCACAGGTGTGCAAGGGGGCTGGGAGCTGGTGTGTGGGGATTGGAGAACAGGCCCGGAGAGAGAACTGCTATTGGCTGTGGGGAGACGGACTGAGGGGACGGGAGGGAGGAAATGTGCAGCAGGGAATGCCTATGGAGGAAGACAGGACTGCCATGGAAGCAGGGCACTACTGCTGAGTCACACGCAGGGGGAGGAGCCACTATTGTAGCCTCTCTCTCCCCACGTACCAGCACCTGCCAGCGACAATAAAAGAAGCCTCCTCAGGGCTGGCTCTTGTGCGCCGGCTGCCGAGCAATAAAAAAAAGCCCTCTCAGAGCTGGCCCTCATATGCCGCAGGCTGCAGGGCAATAAAAAAAAAAAAATGCCCTCTCAGGGCTGTCCTTTGTATGCCTGCTGCCGAGTGCCATAAAAATGCCAGCCAGTGCTGGCCCTCATGTGCCTTATGCCAGGCGCCAGAAAAAGCCCTCACTAGGGTCATATCTCTTGCACCCATGGCCACCTGCTTCCCTGTGCATTTGGTGCTGCCAGAGCTCCTGCCATCCAAGCAGTCATACCATCTCTGTGCCCGGTACTCACAGGGGCAGACCCAAGAGCTCCAAGGCAGCCTCAGGACCAGACTCCTGTGTGTGAACCAACACAGAGGTGGGGGATAAAACCAAAGCTGAACCTGAGGGATGGAGTGACTAAGGAAGAAGATCGAAAACCTTTCCATCAGCTGTACAAGCTGCAGAGTAAATCCACACGATCAGCTAGGTAGACCCTGCATCTATGGAATATCTGAGTAGACAATGAGTGTTCCCACAAATGAAAGCAGTCTAGCTCTGGCACCTGTGGACTTTAGGGGCAGGACACGCAGGAACTGGGGAAGATCAGAATCTGAATTGTCCCCACAGGGCCCACAGCAGGTCCAGAGACCAGCCCAGAGGCAGAGGAGAGCCTCTTGGGGAGAAGGAGATGAGCTGTGGCTCACTGTGTGTGCAAGGACACTTACAGCAGACATCCCAGGGAATCGTAATTATTACTATTAATTTTACTATGTTTTGGTTCATTGTGTTGTTTGTTCTAGCTTTTTTTGGGGGGGAGGTTTCTTTTTCTTTCTTTTTCTGTTTGTTATTGTTATTTTAGTTTTTTTGTTGTTTTTTTTTTTAGTGTTTTGGGATCTCCATCATTTATAACAATTTTTATTTTTTGTTTTTTTTTTTTATACATTTCTATTTTTACTTTGCTTTTCTGTTGTCCTGTGTTTTTTCCCTTTTTATTTTACTTCATTTTATTTTATTATTATTATTTTTAATCATTTTTATCTGTTTTTCTTTCCTTGGTTTATTCTTCAGTTGGCACACTGCTTTGGTTTTGTTCTTAGGTTATGTGTTTTTGTTAGTTTTAATACTACTTGTTTGATTTCATTTTTGAGTTCTTTTATTTTTTCTGGGTATTCTCTTGCATTTTGTTTTATTTGGCTCTGTTTTTGTTTCTTTTACATGTCTGTGTGTTTCCTTGTTTCTGTTTTTGTTCATTTGACATTGTTTTTACCATTTCTCTGGGTTTTTTTTTTTTTTTCCTCTAATATATTTTCTGTTGTTTTTTTTTTCTTTATTTCTGTTTCTGCATTGCTTTTCTGTTGTTCTGTCTTTACCCTTTATCTTTTTCTTTCTTTTTTTATATCGCTTTTGTCAGTTGGCTTTGTTTCTTTGCTTCATTCTTCAGTTGGCATACTGCTTTGGTTTTGTTTTTTGGTTTTGGACTTTTGTCAGCTTTCTTCTTAATTGTTTGATTTCATTCTTGGGTTCTTTTGTTTGTCTGGTTGTTCCCTTGCTATTTGATTTATTTGGCTCTGTTTTTGTTTCTTTTGGGTGTATGCCTATTTCCCTACTTCTGTTTCTGTTTGTTAGATTTTAATTTTTAACATTTGTCTGGGGTTTTGTTAGTCTTTTTTTTTTTTTAATCCCCTTTATTGCTGGGACGACTGACTTGTGTGGTCTTTTTCCTTCAACCAGAGGTTGGGTCTGAATCTCTGGATTGGGAACACCAAGTCCAGGATGCTGGACCACTAGATAATTCCCAGCCCCAGGGAAGATTAATCACCAAGCGCTCTGTCAGAGACCTCTATCTGAATCCAAGATCCGGCTCTACCCAAGTGCCAGCAGCTCCCAGCACTGGATGCCTCACACCAAACAATAAACAAGACAGGAACACAAACCCACCCATGTGCACACATACTATCTAAAGTCATACTAAGCTTACATACACCCCAAAACACACCACCTAAAATGGCCCTGCTCATCAGAAGGAAAAGACTCAGCTCCACCCACCAGAACACAGGCACCAGTCCCTCCCATCAGGAAACCTACACAAGACACTGATTAATAAAACTAAAAGCTGGTTCTTTGAGAAAATAAACAAAATTGATAAACCATTAGCCAGGCTCATCAAGAGAAAAAGGTAGAAGACTCAAATCAACAGAATTAGAAATGAAAAAGGAGAAGTAACAACTGACACTACAGAAATACAAAGGACCATGAGAGACTACAACAAGCAACTATATGCCAATAAAATGGACAACCTGGAAGAAATGGACAAATTCTTAGAAAAGTACTACCTTCCAAGACTGAACCAGGAAGGAATCAAAAACATGGGCAGACCAATCACAAGCACTGAAATTGAAACTGTGATTAAAATTCTTCCAACAAACAAAAACCCAGGACCAGATGGCTTCACAGGCGAATTCTATCCAACATTTAGAGAAGAGCTAACACCTATTCTTCTTAAACTCTTCCAAAATATAGCAGAGGGAGGAACACTCCCAAACTCATTCTATGAGGCCACCATCACACTGATACCAAAACCAAAGATGTCACAAAAAAAGAAAATTACAGGCCAATATCAATGATAAACATAGATGCAAAAATCCTCAACAAAATACTAGCAAACAAAATCCAACAGCACGTTAAAAGGATCATACACCATGATCAAGTGGGGTTTATCCCAGGAATGCAAGGATACTTATATATAGGCAAATCAGTCAATGTGATACACCATATTAACAAACTGAAGAATAAAAACCATATGATAATCTCAATAGATACAGAAAAAGCTTTTGACAAAATTCAACATCTATTTATGATAAAAACTCTCCCAAAAGTGGGCATAGAGGGAACCTACCTCAACTGATAAAAGCCATATATGACAAACCCACAGTCAACATCGTTCTCAATGGTGAAAAACTGAAAGCATTTCCTCTAAGATCAGGAACAAAGCAAGGGTGCCCACTCTCCCCATTATTATTCAACATAGTTTTGGAAGTTTTAACCATGGGAATCAGAGAAGAAAAAAATAAAAGGAATCCAAATTGCAAAAGAAGAAGTAAAACTGTCACTGTTTGCAGATGACATGATACTATACATAGAAAATCCTAAAGATGCCACCAGAAAACTACTAAAACTAATCAATGAATTTGGTAAAGTAGCAGGATACAAAATTAATGCACAGAAATCTCTTGCATTCCTATACACTAATAATGAAAAATCAGAAAAGGTAATCAAGGAAACACTCCCTTTTACCATTGCAACAAAAAGAATAAAATACCTAGGAATAAACTTACTTAAGGAGGCTAAAAGCTGTGCTCAGAAAACTATAGGACATTCATGAAAGAAACCAAAGACAATACAAACAGATGGAAAGATATATAATCTTCTTGGATTGGAAGAATCAATATTGTGAAAATGACTATACTACCCAAAGCAATCTACAGATTCAATGCAATCCCTATCAAATTGCCAATGACATTTTCAGAGAACTAGAACAAAAATGTTTTAAATTTGTGTGGAAACACAAAAGACCCCGAATAGCCAAAGCAATCTTGAGAAAGAAATATGGCGTGGAGCAATAAGGCTCCCTGACTTCAGACTATTCTACAAACCTACAGTAATCAAGACAGTATGGTATTGGCACAAAAACAGAAATATAGATCAATGGAACAGGATAGAAAGCCCAGAGATAAACCCACACATGTATGGTCACCTTATCTTTGACAAAGGAGGCAAGAATATACAATGGACAAAGACAGCCTCTTCAATACGTGGAGTTGGGAAAACTAGACAGCTACATGTAAAAGAATGAAATTAGAACACTCCCTAACACCATACACAAAAATAAACTCCAAATGGATTAAAGACCTAAATATAAGCCTGGACACAATAAAACTCTTAGAGGAAAACATAGGAAAAACACTCTTTGACATAAATCACTGCAAGATCTTTTTGACCCACCTCCTAGAGTAATAGAAATAAAAACAAAAATAAACTAATGGGACCTAATGAAACTTAAAAGCTTTTGCACAGCTAAGGAAACCATAAACAAGATGAAAAGACAACCCTCAATATGGGAGAAAATATTTGCAAATGAAGTAACTAACAAAGGATTACTCTCCAAAATATACAAGCTGCTCATGCAGCTCAACATCAAAAAAACAAACAACTCAGTCCAAAAATGGGCAGAAGACCTAAATAGACAGTTTTCCAAAGAAGACATACAGATTGCCAACAAACAAATGAAAAGATGCTCAGCATCACTAATCATTAGAGAAATGCAAATCAAAACTACAATGAGGTATCACCTCACACCATTCAGAATGGCCATCATCAAAAAATCTACAAACAATAAATGCTGGAGAGGGTGTGGAGAAAAGGGAACCCTCTTGCACTGTTGGTGGGAATGTAAATTGATACAGCCACTATGGAGAACAGTATGGAGGTTCCTTAAAAAACTAAAAATAGAACTACCATATGACCCAGCAATCCAACTTAGGCATATACCCTGAGAAAACCATAATTCAAAAAGAGTCATGTACCACAATGTTCATTGCAGCACTATTTACAATAGCCAGGTCATGGAAGCAACCTAAGTGTCCATCGACAGATGAATGGATAAAGAAGATGTGGCACACTTATACAATGGAATATTACTCAGTCATAAAAAGGAACGAAACTGAATGATTTTTAATGAGGTGCATGGACCTAGAGTCTGTCATACAGAGTGAAGTAAGTCAGAAAGAGGAAAATACCATATGCTAACACACATACATGGAATCTAAAAAATTGGTACTCATGAACCTAGTGGCAGGGCAGGAATAAAGATGCAGACATAGAGAACGGACTTGAGGACACAGGGTGGTAAGGGGAAGCTGTGACAAAATGAGAGAATAGCATTGACATATATATACTACCAAGTGGAAAATGGATGACTAGTGGGAAACTGCTTCATAGCAGGGAGATCAGCTCAATGTTTTGTGACAACCTAGAGGGGTGGGATAGAGAGGATGGGAGGAAGGCTCAAGAAGGAGGGGATATAGGGATATATGTATACTTATAGCTGATTCACTTTGTTGTACAATAGAAACTAACAGAACATTGTAAAGCAATTATACTCCAATAAAAATATAAAAATACATAAATTAAAAGAAAAATCTCTACATTTTAACTGTTGACTACTCACCAATAGCAATTCCATAACCTTCCTGAAATGCATTCCAGTGCTGTGAGGGAATTCTTTTTAATCTGGAGCCTTAAACTAGATTCTCCTTGCACTGTCTTCAATTTAAAAAAAAATTTCTACTCACTGTTTCCTCATAACATTCTTTTCCAAGCCACAAGTCAGTTATTGTTTCATATTTTCTCCTTTTATCTTTGCAATTTCAATTCTACTTTCACTCAAGTATATCTTCTGTTACTTATATATTTAGTAATGTATTACTTGTATATTAATTATTATTACTATTACTTTATATGAAGAACTATAACATCCTTACAAAGACTCTTTATATTTATAACTTTTGCTTTTTATACATGTACCTACATTTGTCAACTTTTATATTTAAATTTAATTTGTCAACTTTTAAATTTAAAATCTAAAATGTTTCTTCTTTCTGCTTACTTCTCTTTTTTCCACAGCTCTTTGCTCACGCCTTTAACTATAAATAAATTCACATTCTGTTTACATTTCTACTTTCCCACCACTCTCAGAAATCAAGGATGAGAATTTCTTATCAGTGTTTTGGTTCAGAGTGCCTCTCAGAGCCCAGCACAGAGGACTCAACAACTATTTGGTTCAGTGGGTGAATGGCTGTAAGACTAAATGTAGTGCTTTCGTGTAAGGCAGCACTTAGTTGCTAGACAGAAAATGCCAACTTCTATATCTGACCCATATTTAGCTTTATATTAAATAATTAGTCTGTAGCTGGACTTAAAGAATGTATATCCTTATATATATTATGTTTTCAGTTAAAAATAGGATGTTAATTTTCTTTTTTCTTTTTTGGGGGAGGTTCGCCACGCATCATGGGGATCTTATTTCCCCGACCAGGGATGGAAACTGTGCCCCCTGCAGTGAAAGGGCAGAGTCTTAACCACTGGACAGCCAGGGAAGTCCCTGATTTTCTTATTACAATAAAATAGAAAATCTTGTTCTTATGTTTATATAAATCTTTCTAAAATGTACTATGTAATTCACATAAACAGAGAACAAATCTATTTTGTAACCGTTATTTCATTAGTGACTAACAGTGCTTTAAACAGAGTGGATGTCCCATAAGTACTTGTTGAATGATTTAATATATTGGTTAATGAATATTTTAAAAAGGTGATAGTCTACACCTTTCCTATAGATGTAGTAATAGATGGAATGAATAGAACAATAGATAATAATAGGCAAAAAATAACTAAGAATGTGTTTAAAAATTTTTGTTCTTAAAGATAATAATAATGAAGATAATAGTTAATTCTTTTTGATCATTCATTATGGACCAGGTTCAGTAATAAGAATTTTATATGGATTGTATATGTAGCCCTGAAACAAGCCTCTAGGGTAGGGAATCTTTACTTTCTACATAAGGAATATGAAACACAGAGACTAAGTTGCCTCATAACTGGTCTTGTCTGTTAGTATTTAAATCCATATAATTTGACTCCATTGACCATAATCTTTATCCTTATGCTTTGTTAATTCTCCAGGAATAAAATGCACTTAATATTTCAAGTAAAGGCTAATGTACTACAGGCAAAACACAGGCCCATGTACTTGTGTCAGCAAGGTAAGTTAAGTTGAAGATATTCTTTCCTTTTATTTACTATATGTCTATTATGCTCTGAAATAAATTGTGCTCTCTACCCAGGGATACCTTTCATATGAAAGTAGTATGCACTTCCAACAGACCCGCTCTGGAAAGTATTGAACACATTTGACAGATTCAGCCCAAACTGGGATACAAAATGGATCTTCTCTTCAAAAATTGTACATCATTTTAAAGATATGTCTGTATATTTTCTTTCCTGACTAAAGCTCTGCTAGGTTGTTTATCAACTTTATTTTTCCACAAAGAATCAATCAGAGTTCCACTTCAGCTCACAGATACACTATATAATTTTAAATTATTAAAAAACATTAATATACATAACAGGTACATATTATAAGGGGATTTGACTATAATAGAGTATTAATAAGTGGCTTTTAATATTTCCTCCAAAAATGCTACTTTGTGAGAGTTACATTATTTCTGAAAAATATGCTGCTATATTGATTGCATAAATCTATGATGGACTATCAACGGATGGTGGTTTGAATTTACAATGAGAACATTAAATTGATCACTTGTCCTAAGTGTTTCATTTAATGCTTAGTTAGATTCTTTCATTTTTGGATGTATAGTTATATATTTGACTTTCTTTTCTTCTGTTTTGTGTGTGTATGTTTGTTTATTTATTGTAGAAGACTATAGGATTGATTTTATGTGAATGCAAAATCAGTAGACTTTAGCTTGAACCTGTTTATGTTTTTAGGAAATACATGCCTTCCTTTAAATTTGGGGAAGAAAGCATGCTTCCTATTACCTCAGAAAAGTATACAGAACCAAATATTTTTGGGAAAAGGTACAATTTAGGAATGTTTCTTAAAATGCACTGAAATCATAGCAGAGGAAAGTAATGAATATGGTCTCCACATTCTCAGCGGGTTGCTTGTAAATTTTAATGACATGCACGATGTATTGAAATATTTCATGACCGACTTGCCACATTTACTGAAGCATTAATATAAGGAGCTCCTGGAACGGTTCACGTTCTTGCTTACTGATGAATGGAATTGTTTGTGTCTCAACTGGGACTGTAATTGGCACTCACCGTCCTCTCAGCTTTTCAGAATATTGACATTTCTTTTCAGAAAATTCTTAAGCATGGGAGGAACTAAATGAGGGCAGGAGGATCTTTTGAATAGGTGAGATAACCTGTCAACTACCAACTCATTCACATTCTCAAGGGTTATCTGAATAGAAACTACTACCTTTTGCACAACAGAATTTTAGAAGTTAGAAAAATGGCATTACATATGGTTTCTTGTTTCACCTGTAGTGGTTACAGTCAATTTTCAGCATTTTTCTAAAGCAATGCTTTCTGCCTAGAAATCTACCTGCTAGTAAACTACATTTACAAATCATATTAATGAAATAATTACATAGGATTTTATTCTAACTGAAATTTCTTATTTACGTTTTCTTAGAGATAAATGATTTTTTTCTCCTCAAAACAAATTCTAACAGCACATAATAATACCAAAATTATTTATTGAATATTTAGGTGTCAGGCACAATGCTAAGCCCTTTAGACATATCACCTCTTAATCCTAATATTTATTTCATATTATTGTCCTCATTTTACTGATAAAGAGATTGAGACTCAGGAAGAACTAAAAAATATTTTCAACAACCCATTTCTTTTTTTCTTTGAACAGATCATTTTATTTAATTAAAAAAAATTTTTAACATCTTTATTGGAGTATAATTGCTTTACATTGTTGTGTTAGTTTGTGCCGCACAACAAAGTGAATAAGCTATACGTATACTTATATCCCCATATCCGCCCCCTCTTGCGTCTCCCTCCCACCCTCCCTATCCCAACCCTCTAGGTGGTCACAAAGCACCGAGCTCATCTCACTGTGCAATGCAGTTGCTTCCCACTAGCTACCTATTTTACATTTGGTAGTGTATATATGTCAATATCACTCTCTCACTTCGTCCCAGCTTACCCTTCCCCCTCCCCGTGTCTTTAAGTCCGTTCTCTGCATCTGCGTCTTTATTCCTGTCCTGCCCCTAGGTTCTTCAGAACCATTTTGGTTTTTTTTTAGATACCACATATATGGGTTAGCATACGGTATTTGTTTTTCTCTTTCTGACTTACTTCACTCTGTATGACAGACTCTAGGTCCATCCACCTCACTACAAATAACTCAATTTCATGTCTTTTTATGGCTGAGTAATATTCCATTGTATATGTGCGCCACATCTTCTTTATCCATTCATCTGTCGATGGACACTTAGGTTGCTTCCATGTCCTGGCTATTGTAAATAGAGCTGCAATGAACATTGTGGTACATGACTCTTCTTGAATTATGGTTTTCTCAGGGTATATGCCCAGTAGTGGGATTGCAGGGTCATATGGTAGTTCTATTTTTAGTTTTTTAAGGAACCTCCATACTGTTCTCCATAGTGGCTGTATCAATTTACATTACCACCAACAGTGCAAGAGGGTTCCCTTTTCTCCACACCCTCTCCAGCATTTATTGTTTGTAGATTTTTTGATGATGGCCATTCTGAATGGTGTGAGGTGATACCTCATTGTAGTTTTGATTTGCATTTCTCTAATGATTAGCGATGTTGAGCATCCTTTCATGTGTTTGTTGGCAATCTGTATATCCTCTTTGGAGAAATGTCTGTTTAGGTCTTCTGCCCATTTTGTGATTGGGTTGTTTGTTTTTTTGATATTGAGCTGCATGAGCTGTTTGTATATTTTGGAGAGTAATCCTTTGTCAGTTACTTCATTTGCAAATATTTTCTCCCATTCTGAGGGTTGTCTTTTCATCTTGTTTGTGGTTTCCTTTGCTGTGCAAAAGCTTTTAAGTTTCATTAGGTCCCATTTGTTTATTTTTGTTTTTATTTCCATTTCTCTAGGAGATGGGTCAAAAAGGATCTTGGTGTGATTTATGTCATAGAGTTCAACAACCCATTCTAAAAAGGGATTGGGCAGGGTTTGAATCTATGTCACTTTGGCTCAAATATATCATCTTCCAACCTGCATCCTGCTTTATAAATGAGAGCGTATTTCCCCCATGTTAGTGTTGGTCAGCTGAGAGGAAATACATTTCAAAAAGTAATTTTTGAAGTTTTAAAAATATATGCTGGCCCAGAGGATTTTTAGGGCAGTGAAAATACTCTGTATTATATGATAATCATGGATAGATGCCATCATACGTTTGTGCAAACCTATAGAATGTACAACACCAAGAGTGAACACTAGGGTAAACGATGGACTTGGGATGATTATGATGTGTCAATGTAGGTTCATTCTTGGCAAAAAAAAAAAGTACCATTCTGGTGAGTGATGTTGGTAATGGGGGAAGATATGCATGTGTGAGGGGAAGGAGTATATGGGAAATCTCTGTACATTCTTCTCAATTTTGTAGTAAATTAAAGCTACTACCCCCCAAAATCTTAAATGTATTTTCTGCCGTGTTGCCTCTTATATGTCAAGTATATTTCCATCAAAAAATTTCATTTTGCTTTGCATCCTTCTGCATACAAAATTGAATACCCATGCAGTGGTTCCTAGTATTACATTTTAATCCTTTAATTACTGTAAGATCACTAATTACATCCTCTCTTTCACTCGTCAATTCTATTATTTTGTGTCTTCTCTCTTTTATCCTCACCAATAAAATTTTGACGATTGTGTTGATCTGTTCCCAAAAAATCATCATCTCTTCCTGAAGAATTCAACTTTTATCATTATAAAATCTTCATCTTTGTGTCCTGTAACTTTTTTTGTCTCAGACTATTTTGTCTGATATTAATGTAGCCATTCTAGCCCTCTTATGGTTACTGTTTGTATGGTATATTTTTCTGTACTTTTACTTTTAATCTATTTATACCTTTGAATCTAAAGCTTTCTTCTTACAAACTATGTAGAGCATGACTTTGTTTTGTTTTTAGTTGAATTAAAAATCTCTAATTTTTGTTGTTGTTGGTTTTTTTTTGGCTGTGCCATGCAGCTCGTGGGATCTTAGTTCTCTGACCAGGGATTGAACCCATGCCCCCTTCATGGAAGCACAGAGTCTTAACCATTGGAGTGCCAGGGAAATCCCTGTGTTTGTATTTTTAAAATCAATTTATGTTTAATGCAATTATTGTTATGGTTGGACTTACAGTTCACATTCTATTATTTGTTTTTGGTTCACTATTTTCCCTCTGTACCTGCATTATTGTGTTCTTTTGTGTTAAATACATATTTTATAGTTCGCTATCTTTGTTCATTTTTTGAGTTATTTTCTTAGTAGTTACACTAGGAATTACAATATATATCTTAATTTATAATAATTTCTTCAGATTAATACTATTTAATTTCAACAAATATAGGAATTTTTTTCCAATGGAGCTTCATTGCCCACCTTCTTGTTACTATTTGTCAGATTATGTATATATATTACATCTTTATATTATATAAGTTCAATAGTACAGTTTTATAATTATTGTTGTATGTAATTTTCTTATAAATTCGTTAAGAGAAGAAGAGAGAAAATATGTATTTCCAGTATCTTTTATATTTACCTATGTAATTACTTTTACTGGTGCTCTTTATTTTTGTGTGTATGGATAAGCATTACTGCCTGGTGACATTTCCTCTCAGCATGAAGGACTTGTGCATATCTTTTTAAAACATATCTACTAACAATGCATTCTATCATATTTTGTTTATCTGGGAATGTCTTTATTTCACCTTCAATTTTTTTAATAGACATTTATTGGAATATAATTGCTTCACAATACTGTGTTAGTTTCTGTTGTACACCAAAGTGAATCAGCAATATGCGTACATATGTCCCCATATCCCCTCCCTCTTGAGCCTCCCTTCCATCCTCCCTATCCCACCCCTCTAGGTCATCACAAAACACCGAGCTGATCTCCCTGTGCTATGCTGGTTCTTCCCACTAGCTAACTATTTTACATTCGGTAGTGTATATATGTTGATGCTACTCTCACTTCTCCCCAGCTTCCCCTTCCCACCCTGTGTCTTCAAGTCCGTTCTCTATGCTCTATGTCTACATCTTTATTCCTGCCCTGCAGCTAGGTTCATCAGTACCATTTTTTTTTTTTTTTTGGATTCCATATATATGCATTAGCATATGGTATTTATTTTTCTCTTTCTGAGTTACTTCACTCTATATTACAGACTCTAGGTCCATCCACCTCACTACAAATGACTCAATTTCATTTCTTTTTATGGCTGAGTAATATTCCATTGTATATATGTGCTACATCTTCTTTATCCATTCATCTGTCAATGAACATTTAGGTTGCTTCCATATCCTGGCTATTGTAAATAGTGCTGCAATGAACATTGTGGCACATGTCTCTTTTTGAATTATGGTTTTCTCAGGGTAAATGCCCAGTAGTGGGATTGCTGGGTCATTCTATTTTTAGTTTTTTAAGGAACCTCCATACTGTTCTCCATAGTGGCTGCATCAATTTACATTCCCACCAACAGTGCAAGAGGGTTCCCTTTACTCCACATCCTCTCCAGCATTTATGGTTTCTAGGTTTTTTGATGATGGCCATTCTGACCAGTGTGAGGTGATACCTCACTGTAGTTTTGATTTGCATTTCTCTAATGATTAGTGATGCTGAGCATCTTTTCATGTGTTTGTTGGCAATCTGTATGTCTTCTTTGGAAAACTGTCTATTTAGGTCTTCTGCCCATTTTTGGATTTGGTTTTTTGTTTTTTTGATATTGGGCTCCATGAGCTGTTTGTATATTTTGGAGATTAATCCTTTGCCCGTTGTTTCATTAGCAAATATTTTCTCCCATTCTGAGGGTTGTCTTTTCATCTTGTTTATGGTTTCCTTTGCTGTGCCAAAGCTATTAAGTTTAATTAAGTCCCATTTGTTTATTTTTATTTTTATTTCCATTACTCTAGGAGGTGGGTCAAAAAAGATCTTGCTGTGATTTATGTCAAAGAGTGTTTTTCCTATGTTTTCCTCTAAGAGGTTTATAGTGTCTGGTCTTACATTTAGGTCTTTAATTCATTTGGAATTTATTTTTGTGCTTGGTGTAACATAGTGTTCTAATTTCATTCTTTTACATGTAGCTGTCCAGTTTGCCCAGCACAACTTATTGAAGAGGCTGTCTTTTCTCCATTGTATTTTCTTGCCTCCTTTGTCATAAATTAGGTGACCATATGTGCATGGGTTTATCACTGGGCATTCTCTCCTGTACCATTGATCTATATTTCTGCTTTTGTGCCAGTACCATACTGTCTTGATTACTGTAGTTTTGTAGTATAATTTGAAGTTGGGGAGCCTGATTCCTCCAGCTCCGTTTTTCTTTCTCAAGATTGATTTGGCTATTCCGGGTCTTCTGTTTTTCCATACAAATTGTGAAATTTTTTGTTCTAGTTCTGAGAAAAATGCCATTGGTAGTTTGATAGGGATTGCATTGAATCTGTAGATTGCTTTGGGTAGTATAGTCATTTTCACAATATTGATTCTTCCAGTCCAAGAATATGGTATATTTCTCCATCTGTTTATTTCATCTTTGATTTCTTTCATCAGTGTTTTATAGTTTTCTGAGTACAAGTCTTTTGTCTCCTTAGGTAGGTTTACTCCTAGGTATTTTATTCTTTTTGTTATGATGGTAAATGGGATTGTTTCCTTAATTTCTCTTTCTGATTTTTCATTGTTGGTGTATAGGAATGCAAGAGATTTCTGTGCATTAACTTTGTATCCTACAACTTTACCAGATTCATTGATTAGTTCTAGTAGTTTTCTGGTGGCATCTTGAACATTTTCTATGTATAGTATCATGTCATCTGCAAACAGTGACAGTTTTACTTCTTCTTTTCCAATTTGTGTTACTTTTATTTCTTTTTCTTCTCTGATTGCCATGGCTAGGACTTCCAAAACTATGTTGAATAATAGTGGTGAGAGTGGGCAACCTTGTCTTGCTCCTGATCTTAGTGGAAATGCTTTCATTTTTTCACCATTGAGTATGATGTTTGCTGTGGGTTTGTCATATATGGCTTTTATTATGTTGAGGTAGATTCCCTCTATGCCCATTTTCTGGAGAGTTTTTATCATAAATCGCTGTTGAATTTTGTCAAAAGCTTTTTCTTCATCTATTGAGATGATCATATGGTTTTTATTCCTTAGTTTGTTAATGTGGTGTATCACATTGATTGATTGTATATTGAAGAATCCTTGCATTCCTGGTATAAATCCCACTTGATCACTGTGTATGATCCTTTTAATATGTTGTTGGATTCTGTTTGCTAGTATTCTGTTCAGGATTTTTGCATCTATGTTCATCAATGATATTGGTCTATAATTTTCTTTTTTTGTGATATCTTTGTCTGGTTTTGGTATCAAGGTGATGGTGGCTTTGTAGAATGAATTTGGGATTTTTTCTCCCTCTGCTATATTTTGGAAGATTTTGAGAAGGATCAGTGTTACCTCTTCTCTAAATATTTGAGAGAATTCGCCTGTGAAGCTCTCTCGTCCTGGACTTTTGTTTGTTGGAAGATTTTTAATTATGGTTTCAGTTTCATTACTTGTGATAGGTCTGTTTATATTTTCTAATTCTTCCTGGTTAGGTCTTGGAAAATTGTACCCTTTGAAGAATTTGTCCATTTCTTTGTGGTTCTCCATTTTATTGGCATATAGTTGTTTGTAGTAGTCTCTTATAATCCTTTGTATTTTTGTGGTGTCATTTGTGATTTCTCCTTTGTCATTTCTAATTTTATTGATTTGCATCCTCTCCCTTTTTTTCTTGATGAGTCTGGCTAAGGGTTTATCAATTTTGTTTATCTTCTCAAAGAACCAGCTTTTAGTTTTATTGATCTTGCTATTGTTTTCTTTGTTGCTATTTCATTTATTTCTGCTCTGATTTTTATGATTTCTTTCCTTCTACTGACTTTGGGTTTTCTGTGCTCTTCTTTCTCTAGTTGTTTTAAGTGTAGGTTTAGATTGTTTTTTTGAGATTTTTGTTGTTTCTTGAGGTGTGATTGAATTGCTATAAACTTCCCTCTTAGAACTGCTTTTCCTGCTTTCCACTGGTTTTGGGTCGTCGTGTTTTCATTGTCATATGTTTCTAGGTATTTTTTGATTTCCTCTGTTATTTCTTCAGTGATCTTTTGGTTATTTAGTAGTGCACTGTTCAGCCTCCATGTATTTATGTTTTTTTACAGTTTTTTTCTGTAATTGATTTTCAATCTCGTAGCATTGTGGTCAGAAAAGATGCTTGATATGATTTCAATTTTCTTAAATTTTCTGAAGCTTGACTTGTGACCCAAGATGTGATCTATCCTGGAGAATGTTTCGTGTGCACTTGAGAAGAAAGTGTATTCTGCCACTTTTGGTTGGAAAGTGGTATTCCTGGTCTATTGTGTCATTTAAAGCTTGTGTTTCCTTATTTATTTTCTTTTTGGATGATCCGTCCATTAGTGTAAGTGGAGTGTTAAAGTCCCCTACTATTATTGTGTTACTGTCAATTTCTCCTTTCATGGTTGTTAGCATTTGCCTTATGTATTGAGCTGCTCCTGTGTTGGGTGCATAATCATTTATAATTATTATATCTTTTTCTTGGGTTGATCCCTTGATCATTATGTAGTGTCACTCCTTATCTCTTGTAACAGTCTTTATTTTAAGGTCTATTTTATCTGATATGAGTATTGCTACTCCAGCTTTCTTTTGATTTCCGTTTTCATGGAATATCTTTTTCTCCACTTTTGGTCTGTATGTGTCTCTAGGTCTGAAGTGGGTTTCTTGTAGACAGCATATATGTGGGTCTTATATGTGTATTCATTCAGCCAGTCTGTGTCTTTTGGTTGGGGCATTTAATCCATTTATATTCAAGGTTATTATCGATATGTATGTTCCTATTACCATTTTCTTAATTGTTTTGAGTTTGTTTTTGTAGGTCTTTTCCTTCTCTTGTGTTTCCTGCCTAGAGATGTTTCTTTAGCATTTGTTGTAAAGCTGGTTTGGTGGTGCTGAATTCTCTTAGCTTTTGCTTGTCTGTAAAGTTTTTGATTTCTCCATCAAATATGAATGAGATCCTTGCTGGGTAGAGTAATTTTGGTTGTAGGTTTTTCTTTTTCATCACTTTAAGTATACGCTGCCACTCCCTTCTGGCCTGCAGATTATGGGGATTCCTTTGTATTTTATTTTTTGTTTTTCCCTTGCTGCTTTTAATATTTTTTCTTTGAATTTAGTTTTTGTTACTTTGATTAATATGTGTCTTGGTGTGTTTTTCCTAGGGTTTATCCTGTATTGGACTCTCTGTGCTTCCTGGACTTGGGTGACTATTTCCTTTCCCATGTTAGGGAAATTTTCAACTATAATCTCTTCAAATATTTTCTCAGACCCTTTCTTTTTCTCTTCTTCTTCTGGGACCCCTATAATTCGAATGTTGGTGCTTTTAGTGTTGTCCCAGTGGTCTCTGAGATTGTTTTCAGTTCTTTACATTCTTTTTTCTTTATTCTACTCCTCAGCAGTAATTTCCACCATTTTGTCTTCCAGCTCACTTATTCGTTCTTCTGCCTCAGTTATTCTGTTAATGATTCCTTATAGTGTATTTTTCATTGCAATTATTGTGTTGTTCATCTCTGTTTTTTTGTTCTTTAGGTCTTCTAGATCTTTGTTAAACATTTCTTGTATTTTCTCAATCCATGCCTCCATTCTATTTCTGAGATTCTGGATCATATTTACTATCATTACTCTGAATTCTTTTTCAGGTAGATTGCCTATTTCCTCTTCATTTATTTGGTCTTGTAGGTTTTTACCTTGCTCCTTCATCTGTGACATATTTTTTTGCTGTCTCATTTTTGTTTTTTTTAATGAGTGGGATTATATTCCTGTCTTACTGGTTGTTTAGCCTGATGCTTCCAACACTGGAGTTTGTAGGCTGTTGGGTAGAGCTGGGTCTTGGGGCTGAGATGAGGACCTCCATGAGACCTCACTCTGATGCAGATTCCCTGGGGTCTCAGGTTGTCTGTTAGTCCAGTGGTTCAGACTCAGAGCTCCCACTGCAGGAGTTTCAGCTGGACTCCTGGCTCATGAACCAAGATCCCGCAAGCCATGTGGGGTGGCCAAAAAAAAAAAAAAAAAAAGAGAGAGAACAATAACACAGTAAAAAATAAAATTAGACCAGGAAACTAACAGATATGTTGTACCAGAAGGTACAACAGTACCACAATAGTATAAAAGAGGAGGAGGGAAAAGAAAAATAAAAGGGGGGTGGGGAAGGTCTTTGCTGTGGAAGGCAGGGCCTATGCTTAGAACCCATAGGGATGGAAAAGGCCCTGGGGGCTGTTGGGGCGGGGGCTTAGGTTCAATAGAACAGAAGGTGTCCAGGCATGCCCCCCATCCCTGGTGTCAGGGGTTGGGGGACCTCACCTGGGAGCCCAGCAGGTTTCCTGGGCTGAGTGGGTGGGGCAAACGCCCTCCTCTCCTCTCCTGCTCCTCCAGGAGGGTCCCTCCCCTGCCTCTCTTGTTCTCCCCTCGGTCTCCTTCCTATGCCCCCAGGACCAATGTGTCCATGGGGAGGGGGAGACTTTGGAGGGCTGGGGACTGGCCTGGGAGCTCAGCAGTCTCCCCAGGCCTGAGTGGGTGGGGCAATTACCCTCTGCTCCTCTCCAGCTCCTCCCCGAGGGCCCGTCCCACCTGCCTCTCCTGATCTCCCCGGCCTCAGGGGCACCGATCCTGTCCGGTGTCCTCTTCTCCTCCCCCCTTCATTCCCCCCACATCTTACTTGTTCGCTTGGGGGTTCCTCCCATTTCCTTGGGCATCAGGCTCTCCCACGAGCAGCTGGCAGTGCCCTAGTTGTGGGGAGACGCTAACTCAGCGTCTTCCCACACTGCCATCTTGACTCTCCCACCCCTCACCTTCATTTTTGAAAGATATTTTTGCCAAATATAGAATTCTTGGTTGGTCAATATATTTTTCTTTCAGCACTTTGAATATATCAGTCCATTATCTCCTGGCTTTAATTATTTCTGTTGAGAAGGCAGCTATTAATTTTTTGTTGGTTTCCCTCTCATTCCTCATCTACTGCTTTCAAGATAACATGTTTGTTTTGACCTTCAAATGTTTGACTATAATGTGTTTGTGTGTAGCTCCCTTTGTTTCTATCCTATGTATTATAGTTCTACCATTGAAATAAACCAGGATAATATATATACCTATAATAATAATATAATAATAAGATTATATAATATGTACATATGTTATAATCTACATATTTAAATAAAATAATTATCTACATTTACACAATGAAATATTACTGAGTAAAAAATACTGAACTACTGATCACAGCTGTGCCTGGGAAAGAGCTCCTGCAAAGATGGCTACAGTCAGAATTGGAGGACCAGAACCCAGTACTGTGATTCTAGATGGTCTAGATTTCAGATGCCACCAGTCAGTAAAGTGATGGAACTGGTGCCTTGCCACACTGCATTGGCCCTATACTGTTTGGAAGCGTCTGGGTGAGAAAATGATCTTTTGCCAAAGGGAATTGATTTCTGAAACTTGCTTTCTCCAGGGCAAGAAATTATGCTAGTATCTGAAGCAGATATTGAAGCTGAAGACTTCAACTTACTTAAAGTCCTTTGGACATAGCTGATTTCAAATCACTCCCAGCCACACCCATAAAATACCAGCTTTTTCCAAATGTTTATCCTTTTCCAGAGATGACTAGTTGACAGATACAGATTTCTGGATGTAACGTAGGAATGATTTGGGACTAGGAGAAGGAGTTGGCATATTGCACTTTGAATTTGCAATATGTTAATCACAATGTGAATAGGAAATGTATAGTCTTGAGGGAAAATATAAAGCAAGATGAAATGACTGCTACATAGAGATAAGTTAAAGTTCTGTTTAAAGAGAAATAACTACATGTGATGTGAGGTAAGGGGAAAGGCTTCAAGGAAGCCTTAGCATTTGAATTAGTTTAGAGGATTGAGTTGACTAAATTGGATTGGGACAAAGCAGCGCTATAAAGGTACCAAGCTTTGATGTATACATATTGTTGTAATTAGACAGAGAAAAAGTAATGGTTATAATAGAAGCTGGAGAATCAAGTTTACTGAAAACCTTGAAGGTTAGCCTGAGGAGGTTGGAGGTAGACAATGCAAAGTCTTTTCTATTTATTTAATTTTTAAGGGGCTATAGGGAGAGTGATATTGTTTGAATTATATTTTGGGATAATAATTCTTGAGGTAAAGTGATATATTGGAGATTAGAAGCTCATATATGTAAGGGTTTGAAAAAAAATAATGATTGTAATGGATTATCTGTTTTCAACCCAACATAATTACCACTACTTGAAATATACTCTGCATTTACCAGAACATCTTTTATATGTGGTTCCAGATTATTGTGGATGAGAGGACCCTGAACACGATTTCACGACCCTGAACAGAGAAAGCTATTTTTCTCAAGAAAGTGTTGCAGCCAGAGGAATGGGAAGATGTGAAATTCACAAAAGGAAGCTCTTGATGACGACTCACTTCTCTGTTACAGAATGAGACAGTTGATGTGAGCTTTTCAGAGATTCTTGACAGTGTGGCAGCTTCCTTCCAAGATTTTGAGAATCACTTTCATGCTTTAGGCTAAGATTATCAGTGTTCTTCCCTAACCTTTAGTAGCAGCAACCTTACCTTTGGCATTGGCTTCCTGCATCTTCATTCCACAAACATCTCCAAATCATCATGAAAGGTCCTAGTAATGCACTAAGGCTTTGTACTCAGAATACATTTAGTTGCTCCTGTTTTCTTGACTTAATGATGATTGATGCAATTTTGGTGCACTAAGTCTCAGGTAACAGTATCTAAAAGAAGGGTATCTGGAATCTGTTCTCTAATCTTATCAGATTTGAATTTAGTGATAACCTCATTGCCAGCGGAAAATGGGAAATGAAACACTAATAGTCTTTAGTATACAGTTGTGAAAAATTTATTAAATAATCACAGGTAATCAAATGCCTAAATAAGGCAGACTTTGAGAGATCAAGTAGCAATAGCAATATGATATAATGGAGAAAACAAAGAGTGCAAGGACTGTGGAGTGGACTGGCATCTTCTAAATGTACTGGAAAACTTGAAGAAAGAAAATAGGTTCATCGCTTTAAATATCCAGTTCAAGGTCAGGGCTCTGAAATAATTTCTTATTTATTATAGCCTCAGGGCCAACATTTGTGAAAATCAAATGCCAAGACTGACCTTCCTGAGTTATTTTAAAAAGAAATTAATTTATAGTTTCATTCGTTGTCTACTGTTAAAGTTAGGACATTGATTTGGAGTTGCTGGGAACCACAGTTTCTAGAAATGTTTTCTTGTTTGCGTCAAGGCTAGTTTACTAATTGGAAGGCCCCAGTCCAAGATACGAAAAGAAAAATGGAGAAATCAAAGGTAGCCAAATGCATGGGAGATGTGAAATTCTCAGTGGCTTCCCACTTCCCATTGAGGACCCTGTGTTTTGCTGCTGATGACTGAGACAAGAGATGCATACTTCATAGAGCTTCTTGAAAATTACAGTAGCTTGCTTTCAAGCCTTTGAGAAGAACATACTTTGATGCTTTAAACTGAACTTTCCAATATATGCTTTCCTAACATTTGGCAGCAGCTTACCTGATCTTTAATGGGCTTTTCACTAACTTCCATTCTACCGGTTCTCACATCAATCATCTAAATCCATATTAAGCCATTTATATTTTGATTGCATAGAATGGTTTCTATTTTCCTGACCATGTTCGGAATGATACAGTGATTAGGGCCTGAACCAGGGAAATGGTATAAAAGAATATGGATTTTCACTTTATGTAAACTGTATAGTTTGTTTCATTAATGGCTTAGAATATTTATAGTATCTGATGAATTACAAGTTAATCATACTTTACTATATTTTCCATTTGAGAAGTGCACTTACAAAGTTTAAATTACATGTGCAGTTATTTTTGTATTATTACTTATGAAAGAAAATCCCTGAAGTTTACCAAGAAGAGAATGCTGTCATCCACATAATTGTTAGAGAAGTTATTTCTGTTTATAAATCTGAAGCTTTCTATTTTTCGCAATGAATTAGCACAATCAATGTTAGATTTTCTTTTTCTTTTTAAAATGAAATCAGATCATGGCTTTGAAAGTTATGATGCTTAGGTACAATAGCCAACAAATATTCAAAATAAATATAAAAGAAGGGAGTAAAACCTCAGAATGAAAAAGCATTCTGAATTAACATACTTCAACCAGATTGTTCACAGGACTCATGAGCAAACTTATTTACAATATTTTTTAGGACTTGTGTTATAAAATAAAATAGAGCAACAAAAATCATAAAATATGGAACAATGTAGGCCATAGGTGAAAAGTAGAAATTTGGAATTGTCTCTTATATGAGTTTTAAAAGTCTATTTTGTTATAAAAATTACTTTATTTTAATATTAATACATTTTTTATTGGTTGATTTTTGTCAGTATGTCATAGGTTATAGGCAGAATCCTGTTCAGGGCATGAGGCCATTAGTTTGACTAAAGATCATAACCAATAACAAAGAAATTTGTTGTACTAAACTTGATTATATAAACCAGTAAATCACTAACAATTATTTAGAGGAAAATGATAGATTTTAGAAACAAGCATTTTAACAAGTTTATTAGAAATCCTCCAAAGAATAAGAAATATCAAGAGACATGGTCTTATTAATGACCATGACATTATAATCTAATTTAAAATAATTGAATTATTAGGGTCAAGTGAAGACTCTGTGATTTTGTGTGATAAACTGTAATCCATACATCAAAGTCAATTAGTAACTAAGTCAGTCATAACTCCCTTCAAACAAATGACTATATTAATTCTCATTAAAAGAGTTTAATAGGAAATCAAAGATATCAGATGTAATAAAGCTTAGAGATGATTTACGATTTCTAATGTAATCAGAAACTAACTATTCTAATACGTAACTGTGCTACTAAATGTAAACTGCTTAGAGAGAAACATGAGTAATAAACAAATAATATATATTTTTCTGGGTGAAGATGCTAATCACTATCATGTTTAAAAACAATTATAAAGGAACCTTGAAGATATTAAGCTAATGAAATAAGCTAGTCACAAGAGGGAAATACTGTATGATTCCACTTATGTGAGGTACAAATAAATAGTAGTCAAATTCATAGAAAGAGAAAGTAGAGTCATGCATGCCAGGACTAGTGGAGGCAGGCATACAGAATTTCAGTTTTGAAAGTTGAAAAAAGTTCTGATAATGGAGAGTGGTGATGATTGCCCAAAGTGTCAATTGCACTAAAAAATATTCAAAACAGTAAATTTTATTTTATATATATTTTACCAAAATTTAAGTTAAGCCAATCAATCTATCAGCCTACCAATGAATAAATATCAACTAGAAGACATTATTCCTACTTTCAAAAAGTGTGTGGTATTTTTGAAACAAGGCAACAGGAGTCCAATAATGAAGAATGATGCAAGTCATGGTATAAGACAGCATCTGACATATTGTTAACAAATTGATTTAGAACTCAACTCAGCTCTTTCCTATAGGTGCACCAGATTTCAGCTGTGTCACACTCTTAATCTTGACTGACCTTGTTGGATCTGGGGCTTTTGGACACTCTGTTAAGTTTGCTCCCAATACTGTGAAAAGGCATGCTGGTTTACTACAGTGTGTTGTATGATTTTATTGATTCTCTGTGCTATCATGGCATGAACAGCCATGCCGTGAGAAGAATTGTCTACTAAGTTGTATGAGTTTAAGGAGAGATCAGTATGGATTGGAATGAATTTGTGAAACTACATAAACAAAAATATACTTAAAAGGGATCATAAAATATGAGCATAGTTTTCATATAGTTTTTATTGTATTTGTGCAAACTGTTGGAGAAAAAAGGTGAGAAAGTTTAAGGCATATACAGTAAATCAGTTTGGCTTTAGCAAAAATGTTAATATAAAAGAACAGTGGAGATAAGTTTGGAGAGTAGGTTTAGGAAAACTTTGGGAGATCCATGAATGACAGGTGAGAGTACATAAAGAGAAGGCATTGGAGATTCAATCTCTGGTTGAATTTTGAGTTACATTTCCTTCACAAATTATCAGATAATGGCCATAAAATCACATTTATCAATTGATGCTACCTCTCTTAGTTTTTAACTTGGAACAAAGAATTGAAGGAATATTTTTATTTTTAATGATATTATTACTAAAAATCTAATTGTAGGAATGTAACCAAAATCCAAGAATGGAATTTTTGGAATGCATATATGTATACAGCTTCAACATGTATAAATTCTTTACAGTTGAAAAAAATATTTGGTCTCTGAGGCCTAAATAACTAAAGAAAATTGTGTGTATTTTGAGCTATTACTTTTGAATGTACCACCAGGTCCTCTGCAATAATGTGTGTCTCCATAATAAAGTTACAAATAATGGAGAAAAAAGAAAAAAAACTTCGAGCAGAGATCTGATGCAGTATGTGTTTTCAATTAATTAATCAGTTTGTGTGATTTCTTCTGTAATTCTGCTACATTTTGCTGGAATCTCAACTTAATGAAATGGAAAATGACCAAGATGAGATAGTTTCTCTGCTAACCTGATCCAGTGTTTAATCACAATTTGTTAGCAATATATTGCAATTTATAAAATCCCTACCCTCTTCTGAGACCACCCTGATCTGATAATTGGAGGTCCAAATACCTTATTTTTGTACGCCATTGAAGTGTCATGATCAGAGTAGTCTCTGAGTTCTACGAAAAATGTTAAGTCTCGAGACATTGTGTATGATTTATGATGATTGTTTAATTCTCAATTTAACTGGATTCTCTAGGGAACTGAAAAGAAATCAGTCATCAAATCACCCTCAGGCCTCTGAAACAGAAGCAGGAGAATTGTGAGTCCCCTGTAACTGGCAAAGGCCACTTCCTCCCAAGTGAAGATATTTCAAAACTGGTCCTGGCAAAGTAAATATTTCTAAATGTCCTTGAATTTTGTCATGTCAACTACTTCAGTCATGAACCTAAAAAATAAAGTTCATAACATAGGAAGCTTAGGCAACTGGATCACAATAAAATGATCTCTCTCATGGTTATTATCATGATAATTATCTCTAACCATGATACTGATCATTTGAAAACTTATTCATATCCGTGAAGATATTTCTTTAATATTTTTCTTTTTATGTTTGTTAGCTCTCAAAAGCCTCTCCTTTGTCTTAGAAATATCCTGAGCTCAATCGAATACAAACCAGGCTGCTAATAATGAATTTAGTCACAATTCACTGAGAGTTTATTGAAGGTGCAATAATAATAGGTGCTGCAGCAAAAAATTTAAAAAGAACTTACACAGCCCCTGATATTTTGAAATGAATAGTTTTCAAAAGGTAAATATGTACATTGAAAAATGACACAAAACTTTCAAGATACAAGCATGTTTATTTTCAACAATTTTTGAGCCTGTAATTGTTTTACAATGACGCTAACTGATCTTGGAACAGTATCAGTTACTCATCAGACTTACTCATTTAGTCATTCCTAAATCTCAATACCAAATTAGACATACTTTACTAGGTTTTTCCACATGACCTTTTTTTTAATCTCCCATATAGGATTTTCATATTGTATGATTATCTATGTATATTTCTGGCTATGTAAACTGAGTTCCTCAAAGCAGGTACTTACTCTGTTTTACTCATCTTTCAATCTGTAGTGCATAATAAGACACTATTTTTATGTTAAGTATTAATTGAATGTTAAATGAGTGATTGAATAATTGAATGAATTAATGAACTATAGGATATCAGTTCAGGTCAAGCACACTATGGAAATTTGGCCTTTGAAAGCAAATGAAATGTAAGCTAAGTCAAAAGCAAAATTATTTTCTCAAGAAATTATTGTGTACTGAGAAAACCCAAGGGAAACACCTAAAAACTCACTAAGAACAGTTATAGTCTTTAATAATATGGCTAGGAATAAAAAGTAATACATAAAGTCAATAGTTTTTAACATGTAAACAATTAGAAATTAGAAGCAATTAGAAATCCCATTTATATTAGTAACAAAAATGATAGGACTGAGCAGTCAACATATGAAAAATTGTTCAAGATCTGTTTGAAGGAAATAAATACACTATGAAAAGATCTGATATAACATTTTAATATTTTTTCCAATCATATAATATTTTTGAATAGGATGCCTCAATATTCAAGAAATGACAGTTCTTACATTAATTATGGTAGACATTAACACTGTACACCAAAAATTGTTTGCCATTTTTTCTTCTGGGTAGGTAGAGTTGATGTTCATGTTACCTTGAAGTGAAATATGGCCATGTGATTTTCTTTGGCCAATAAAATATGAGAAGTTACATGTGTCACTTCCAGGAAGGAGTTTTAAATGCCAGTACATGAATTAACATGTTTCCATTATGATATTTTTCTACAGGATTTATGGTAGAAAGTTTCAAGATGTAGCTTCTGTTAGCCTGGGTCCCTGAGTAGCTATTATAAGAACTGACAACCCCTTCCACGCTCACTCAATTGCTATGAATTAAAAGTAAGCACAAGAAATACAATTTTATTATGTTGAGCCAGTGAGAATTGGTGATTATATTGGAAATTTGGATATATATTAAACTGAAACATTAATCTACAACAGAGATCAACAAACTTTTTCTGTGTAGGTCCAGATATTAAATATTTTTGGTTTTATGGTTTATATAGATAGTACCTAAGTGAATAAATGTGGCTGTGTTCTAATAAAATTTCATTTACAAAGACAGGTGAAAGGCCAGATTTGGTCTATGGGTTGGAATTTGCTGATGCCTGATCTGAAACTTGAGTATGATCCTGACAAATTCACAACTAGCTTAATTTTTAATCTAAGTTGATTCTGTAGGTCACATGGGGAAATTCTGTAGGTCATATGGGGAAAATGTGTAATCATAGTTACAAGAAATCTAAAAAAAAAAGTAATTGTGCAAAACTAGCCCAAACAATTATTAAAATGTATTTGAAATGCCAACATAGATACTGACAGATGAATGGATAGACCAACATGTATAAGGGAATATATTACATAGTAAAGGTGTCACTACGTATCAAAGAGAAAAAGATAGATTAATTGATAACATTTTAACAACTAAGCAGCTATCTGAGAAATATTTAGATCTATATCTGACTCCTCAAAAAATTTTCTTATGTACTAATATAAAAACCAACCCAAATGCACTAGAAGAAAACATGGGAAAATGTTTTATATAATTAAGATATAGAGGTAGAATTATTTCATATAATATCAAACCCAGAAATCATGAGAGACAATTGATGGATGTAAATTAATTTTAAAACTCCTATAAATTGCATGAACAAAATCAAAAGACAAAGAAAAATTTTGGAAATATACTTGCAAAAATTATGACAGTTCCATTATTATTTACTTAGTGTATAAAATGTTTCTTGCAGAGAGATAGGAAAAAGATCAACAACACATTAACAAGATGGTATGGGACATGAAAACAGAAGTTACCATAAAATAAGAATGGATTTTCAAAACATGAAAAGATGCTCAACTTCATGTTAAGATAAATGAAACAAAAACTACAGGTTTATGAAAGTTTAACTGCACTTTTTTTTGTGTGGAACAATGTAAATTTCTATGTGGGACAAACAGCTATCAAAATTTAAAATGTGCATTCCCTTTAACTAGAGAATTTCATGTTTAGGAATTTATCCTACAGATATTCTGATAGAGACTCAGATATAAGCAAGAGATGCTTTGTGTTTATTACAGAACAAGACTGAAAACGCCTACATGATTACAATAGAGTACCACTCCTAGACATTATTCTGCATGTATTAAAGGGACCTCTATGAACCTACTAGAAGAATAAGTGTCTTAAGTACTGGTATGGAATTGTCTGTAAAGGAAAAGATAAAGTTCAGAAAAGTCTGTGAAGCATTCTACCAATTATGTAAAAAGCTTGCATAGAAGTAGAATATCTCTGGAGCAATATGCAAGAAACTGGTAACAGAGGTAAAACTCTGTAGAGAACAGGTCTAGGGCCTGGGGAGGGACAGAGTGGAAAGTAGAGTTCTATAGATTATGTATCTTTTTGTAACCGATATGGTTTGTTACTGTAGCCATGCTTTATCAGTGAGAAGTAAATTATTTTAAATTATATTGCAAGCTTTTATTTTAGGAAAGGAGTTTTTCTGCAACGTGCTATAATTTTACATCCAACTTTTACATGCTTCCAATGATAAGAATTAACTAATGATGATTTAGATCTTTCCAAATTTATAATTTTAATATTTTTTGAGAAAAATTTGCTTTCCTATATCTGTTAATCCTTTGTCCTCTTCTCCCTCCTAAAACTATCTAAATCAAATTTAACTTCTTTCCTTTGGGCATTTGTAAAATACCTTTCTATCTCCATAAATCTATATTTCTTAGGTCTATGTTCTCAGTCCCTCAAGACAGTCTTCATACGATATGATTTTTAGGTCTCTTACATCATTCTCACTATCACTAATTTAGCTCCTGTTTACTAGCGTCATCTTAAAAATCTGCCATAATATTTGACCAATTAAAAGTACAGAGCTTAAAATATTTTTAATCCCTTGACAGTGACATTGCATTTTGATTATTGTAATTTAAGATTAAATAAATATTTTTTCATTGTAATATATTGTTAGCTCAGATTTATTTTGCAGTGAATTATAATTAGTAGGTTGTTTATTTTTTGGTGGAGTTTAAGAACTAATGATGTGTTTAGGATCTTGAGCAAGACAAATTGGGATTAAATCTTTGCTCAACTACCAGGAGGGTTGTGTTGGACAATTTACTTATCTTTGACATATTAAATTATAAAATTAGAAGATAATAGTATCTACTTCATATGGATTTTATTTGTAATAATTCAATAAAATGTCCTTTGTGATCTTGATATAAGGTTGTGACATGGGATTAAGAAATAATATCTGTGAGATAGTGACAAGAAACTAACAAAAATGTTTTTGAAGTAAAAATCTTTAAAATCTGAGACCTGCAGAAATTTTGACAACATGAAGAGAATGTTTATGTTCATTGTATGAAGATTGAGGAAAAAATGGGATCAATTAATTCTGTAATAGGAAAAAGTAACAAAGAAATTTAATGCTTCCAATTAATTTGACTATGTTTTCCCTTTCTGGAAGGAAAGACATAAATGTATTCTCAAACAGGTAGGTAGGAGTCAGCAAAATTTATAAGGTTGAAAATGCAATCGAAAAGTTGATAGTGGTTTCAGTAAGGTCGTGAAAAAGGTAGGAGGTGATGGAATCAAGAATATAGTGTGACGTTTTGTCCTTGATAGTAAAGACTCTTCTTTTGCATATGAAACAGTACAAGTGATGATATTGAGATTTTTTGTGGTAGAAAGAAGGAAATTTGAAGGATCACCATTAAATAGCCTTAATATTTGCTGTACAGCCAGATGAATACTCCTCTGAAACTTATGGGGATGAGCAAAGTGTCAACTGGAGCTAAGTGTTCAAGAGTCTTGAAGAGTCTGAAGGAAGTTGTAATAATAACTATTTCATTAGTGGTGGAAAATGCAGGAATTTCAATAAAGAGTCAAAAAAGATGAATATAGAGATCAATAATGTAATCCAGGTGTTGTAGTGATCATATCCATATTTTTTACTTTCACAGGTTAAACCTCCTCTCCTATAAAGTGGCAATCAAAAAGTTTGATCTTATTCCTCTAAGATCATGGATCCTCTTACGCATTTCCTAGAGTTTTGGATCTCTGTGTCACTATTTAAAAACCAAGATGACTCTATGTTGGAGTCTACTCAGGATGTGCTGGATTCCTTGTCCATCTGTTTTAGCTGAGTTGTCCAGGAAATTACTAGGTAAATCAGATTCTTATCTTCCTTGAGCCATCCTTACCTTATCAGTCCCTACCAATATAGTCATGCCAATTACCATGTAAATACTTATATATATATATATATTACTTTTTAAAAATATCATGCAATTCTTGGGAGTTCCCTGGTGCCTTAGTGGTTAGGATTCCAGGCTTTCACTGCCGTGGCCTGGGTTCAATCCCTGGTTGGAGAACTGAGATTCAGCAAGCCGTACGGCATGGCCAAAAAAACAAAAGAAAAAGAAAAAGAAAAAAAAAAATCACACAATTTTAAGAAAGACATTTTATTGTAGATTAAATAAAGACTGAATGGTAGTTAAATCAGCCATTCCCTTACAACAGTTATAGAGTATCCTTCAAGACTGAATCATTCATAGGGACTGTGTACTCTACGACCCCTCTTTCTCCTCATGCTAAATTTATCTCACTTGGAGCCTTCTCTTGCTCACAAATAGCCCCCTTTTCAGCTCTGCATTTGGAAAACAATCTCCCTCTCTCAAAAGGAAAGTAACATTCCCTATGACTCATTATACTCCTTCAAACTCGAACAAAGTCTCAAACTCTAATATAAGACTTATACACATTTTCTTTTGTCCAGGTTTCCAATGGTGGATGTGGACAGAGAAGATACATTATTTTTTAAAAAATATTTAGGCTTGCATCATTTGGAAACATTGTCCTAAACATTAGTCTGGTATGAATTATTATTTATGGAACCTGACTGCATTACAAGAAAATCCAGATAGGTTGTCCATGGTTTCCCTTAGTTGTTTTCTTTGCTACCCAAAGAGACTGAAACCAGCTCCTATGCTACAGTTTTAATTAAACTATTGTAATGTCGTGACTCACTCAAAATGAATATGGATTGGGTTACTGACGGCATATTTTGTAGAATAGATGAAATGAATTTGTAATGATTCTAGTCGCTGATTTCTTCCTTCCTCCTTTTTTTATTCTAGGAAGTCTCTGATGAATTGACATGGGAAGAGTGGAAGTGGGACTTACCTAGCACATACATAGCCAGATGGGTTAACCAGGTAGATTATAGTGGGAGAAATGTGAGCTATTTTAGGATATATGTAATATTTAGGAGATAGGAATGTTTTTAATGACTGATTTTTGAGTTTAATGATTCGGGAAAAATAGGAAGTCAAAACAGTTATGATGAGGAAGACTGGAAGGGCTCTAATCAATTAAGAAGAGTATTCTTGCTGCTGACTATAATAAGTCGGATATGCCATGCTCTAAACAAATGTAAAGAATGTCATAAAGAAAGTTTATTATGTGAAAATAGCATGACAATAGCTTTGAACCATCTGTAGAGAGCAAGAATAAATAGGGAGTGACCCTCTATCTTGTGTATTTGGGGAATGAACATGAAAAGGTAGCGATTACTATTGCTTTCATGGATGAGATAAATTAAGAGGAAATCTATTTCTTTTAAGGCTTGCATATGGACTGAATAATGAATAAAAACTTGATGCTTGGAGACAACTTTTGTGTTCTCAAAAGAGTGGGAGTTCTGAAAAATACTTTGAAGTGGCTGAAGTGACAGAGATGTAGACAGGGATTGAGGAGGAGGGAACAATTAGATAAAGCTTAGCATGGGAGGACTAATGAGTAAAAACTTTATTACTATTATCATTTATGAACTTAAGTGTATGAGTGCATACAGCTGTTTGCCAGGCAACATTAGCCATAAGACATAGCCAGGGTTCAGCTTCCATCACAGATGCACTGAGCAATATTCCCATCTCAATTTATACCAGGAATTTTGATTCCACTCCCCCTTCTCTAGCATGGTAATCTCTGGATGCTAGTTGTAACTCTCATTCCTTTCTAATTAGGGAGGGGCATTTCCCATGATCTGTACTTCTCTTTCCCCAGTAGCCTGGAAGGTTTATTTGACACTCTGCCCCACCATTGCCACTGGACTCATTTGACTCTCTTTGAGTGTCAGCCCTTTTGACCTAAAAGGAAACATTTTACCTGGAAGTAAGATATGGCCCCTAGGTGACTTTACCTATTTTGACCTTCTCTATGTAGTCTCCTCCCAGGGAACTATACTTCCCTGTCTACGAGGCTAGACCAAGTCCCCAGGCGCAAAGATGTGAGCTAGTAGTGTGACCATCTGTGCAACTGCCTTGGCATTCCTTACCAAAATGGAGCAAGATTTCTTCACATCTATTCTATCCCAGAGGGAGATTTCTGGCTTATGATGACTCCTTTCCAAGATCCTGGATCAGTCTCTAAATCCAAGTCTGTTTTAGGGATAATAGAAATAATGTTATTCAAAGGATCAGTTCCAAAATTTCCTTCATCAGAGATCCTAGAGGCAACCATAGAATCAATATATAGGTAATCCCATATTCCTGGCAATGGACATAGATTAAGTTTCTATGTGAATTTTGCTGCATTTAGTAGAGGGACTAGTAAAAAATGGAATTATTAATCTTCTTGGATACTAAATATCAACGCTTAATATTGACCTTGAACATAACCTTAAACTTTACAAATGATCTCTCACAGAATTCTGCCCCTCTCAAATAGACATGACAATAATACGTAAAAGTGTATTATAATATTTTATAGAGTATATATCTGTTGTTGCCATCTAGAACACTCTGTGATAATAAGTGAAACCATGAATTTAGAGGCTTGATACATTTTTAGTCATGGCTGTCCTGATAACTATGTAACTGATTATTAACAACAGAAGATTTTCTGTAATTAACTACTCCTCAGGCTGTTGATCTGTTTCAATAGGCAGTAAGTCATATAAAATATTCAAAATAGTTGGCTTAAGCACCTCACTTCAATTTCAAAATATTTTCTACACATGTTTAATACAGGAGAGGAAGGAAATAAGAACATGTCTTGATTCTTATTCTGATTTTAGCCCTATATTTCTTAACAGACATTAAAAATTGCTGAGATGAATGCAACAATTGTAATTTTTAATTTCCCCCAAATAGGCCTCTATCATTTCTCTAAGTAAACACTATCTTGACTTTAGCCACTAAATCCTTGCCTCACTGAAACAAAAACAAAACTGCAGAGCTGGTGTAACATACCTCCCCTGCTGAGTCCCCATCAGTCCAGGTGTTAAAAATTGGACTCTTTCTCTTTTTTTATCCCTTTGATATATGAAAACAAAACCAGAAGGAAGCTTGTTGAGGAAACTGTGTTTTAAACAGTAGTAGCTCAATCTGTTGATTTACAGGCTACTGATTTACAAGCTGTGAATGAATTGAAGGCTTCAGCAACAGGAAGCTGTGCCATTGGGAAACCCTAGAGCTCCAGCTGGAGCTGGGGGACCTACTTGAATGCTTACAGGAAAACTCACTCCAGGAGCCCCTGTAATCAGAGTTGTTAACCAGAAGGAAATGTCTTCAGTGCTCTTACATGGCCCTTAATCAGATACTGACAGAGTGCCTTTGATCAACGCATTTGCACCATGAGGTTAACCAGAGGGTTCAGTACGTCCACATAGATTTCACAGTCAGCTCCAAATGTACACAACCAACAGAGAGACTATTCAAGCCTGATCCGGTTGCTGGCTCCCTCTCTGTCCTCTCAACCTCTGGGGGTTGTTGTGGGGATTAATGAACTACATTTTTCAAGCATCTTGCCGTCTCTGCACTAGAACCGAGAGTGAAACATGAGGCGTTGTTATGGAGGCCTGCTTGTTACTTCTCTGTTATCTGCTCATGTCTTAATTGAAACCTTAGACAGTGGTACCAGCCTGCTGCCCTGTGTTAGGCCTTTAAGAACACAGTAGAGGAGAGAAAGAAACCTCAGGGAGGGATTATCTCACAGACAGAGATCACTGGTGGGTGAAATGGCCCTGGCTGAGTTATTTTTCATCTGCCAGTTTGGTCGGTATCCAGAATCCGTGACTTGAAATGAAACTACCCTGTAGTCTCGGAGCCGAAAAACAAAGTTGGCACAGAGGTGCGAGAGCAAGCAGCTCACAAGGTGCCTCCCAAAGGGGTTAAAGAGTTAAATATTTTTCTGTCACTTTCATTGCCTGTGAAGGAGTTCATGTACTTTGTTTTAGGAGACAAGATGGATTAACTCTATCTTGTTGTAGGGCAAACGAAATTACTGGGTCTGCACTGAGCTTGATGTGGAGGAGATATGAATAAGGTGATACCTAGATTCTTTGTGTATATGTTAAAGCAACGCATTACAGGGTGAAAGTTTATATCTGCACTCTGTCATATTCATTGGATGGTACAGAAAAAATATGAAGGTAAATAATCATGAAATTTTGCAACTCTGCGGGTTACAGTTAGGTTTAAAATAGTCAGAAATAAATTAAGAGCAATAAAGAAACAGACCTATGAGTTTTCTTTCATTTAGATGTTGACATAAGATTGGCAATATGTATCCAAGAGCTACCAAAAAAAAAAAGCAACTGTTAGAAAGAAATCAGTTTTTTTTTCATCTTAAGTATTTACCACTATAATTTTAAACAGTAAATGTAAATTTCAAAATACAACTACTTTTATAGTACTTAAATCACTTGGTTTTTATTTTTTAAAAAACCTTCAGGAAGTTGAAGAATCATCTTTCATGCTCTAGTTTCTGACCTGTAAAAGAAAATATGGAAAAATCATTGAGGCAAAATAAGAGATAAGTGGTTATGATTAGTTTTTGATATATTACCTTGACACATAAAGTGATTAAAATTTATGGAAGGATTTTTTTTCCTTGCCTTCTTTTAAATTAGTTAATATTATTCCAATTTGGGGGAGCAGTTAATATTCTTAACTTCCAGACATCAATACTTATTTCAAATGGAGTCACCAGTCCACTTACTGTTTGAGAATCTTTACATTGAAATTTTTACATGTTAATTACAATGTAAAGTAAGCAAATGTTTAAGCTTTTGTCTCTAGAATTCACTTATTTTATTTTTCACTTATATTCAGTTTCATAAGGAATCAATTGTAAAATCAAAATAAAATATGATTTTTTCTAATTTATCAAGATAAAGCTTTAACGAGTTTTAGCAAAATCTTAACAGCACTACTATGATGGCAAACGTGCTAAGTTAGGTCTTTGTGCAAGACTTTGAGATGTGCAAGGAGGTGGCTGATTGTCCTTTGGATGGAATATTAGGCATTGTGTAACTGACCCTCTGGGATTATTTGATTCTGTAAGAGTGTTCACCTGTGATAGATAGAAGTTATCTTTGAGAAAACTGAAGTAATCAACTGTTTCCTGGAATTGTGTTTCAGAGCTGTGTGAATGATTCCTGCTTAGGCAATGCAAATGGATTTTGTACGGAATATAAATCTCTAGAATTCTCATTTGAACTGATTTGAACAGGTTATTGTTTCTCTCACTTATTAGTGGGTTAAATAAAAATCTTTGACAAGTGTTCATTTCGTATTAGAAATGAGAGTCACCACTTTACCTGTCTGAAAATTGTAGTTTAACAGACATGCAGCAGAAAAAGAGTTCTTTCAATTAAAATTAAAGCTAGTTTATTTTAGTTTTCCCTTATAAGAATGTTATCACAATAGTTAATGTTAGATCTGCTTGTTAAAAATATTCAAGAAAAAAATGTGTAAAATTCTAGAATGCACATTGGGGAAGAATGTTTTTGTTTCATGTATTAGTGTCCTCAAGAGAATGTAACAGTGCTGCATTGTCGGCTCCATATAAAGATAGCAGAACATAAAATGGAAACAAAGGATGTAGCCAAATCGAACAGGAGGGACAATGCACAAATTTAAAAAAAATTGAAAAAGACAGAAATCTTATTCCTTCCTACCAACATAAAAATTGATTTTAAATGATGTCAAGTATCATAACAGAGTGCACTCCGGAAAGGGTGAGAATAGGACTTTTTTTATTATTATCTAATTTTGCAAGGGAGCGTTTTTTTTCCTATTTGTTTTTGTTTTCTTTCTTCAAATTTTTAAAGAACCATTATGCTAAACTGGCTAATTTGAAAATACAAATGTAATCCCAGGGTCTGTTAATAGAACTGTGAACAAAGATTCTTCTCAATATTAAGCTTGGGCTTTTATTCTAACGTAAGAATTTAATGAAATAAAAGGTTCTCCACAATTTATATATTGTAATAGAATTATAACATCCTTCCCTTTCACGCAATCTATGGAAAATAAATATGAGTGAGGTCATCTTATACTGTTCTATTTTACGAACGAATACATGTTAGGTCAATTTCTCAACTGGTTTAATAAGTTTGATTATGATATGTCTTTGTGTGGTTTTGTACGTGTCTTCTTGCTTGCGTTTTATGAAATTCTTGGAATTGTAGGTTTAAAGTTTTATCAAATTTGGGAAATTTTCAGCTATTTTTTCCAAATATTTTTTCACTCCTTTCCTTATAGGACTTTAAATCCAATAAATTAGGCTTCTTGAATTTGACCCCATCACATACTGATATTCTTTACACTATTTTTCAGTCTTTTTCTATGCTCTATTGGGCAGCTTTTATTGCTATGTCTTCAAGTTCACTAATATTTTGCTCTGTAACATCTTATCTGCTCTTGATATCATTCAGTGTAGTTTTTATCTGAGACATTGTATTTTTAACTGTAGAAGTTTGATATGACTTTTAAAAAATATCTCCCATATCTCTTATTAACATGATCATATTTTTCTTTAACTTCTGGAACAAATGCTGTGTATTTATAGTAGCTACACTAATATCCTTGTCTAGTAGTTCTATCATCTATATCATTCCAAGTTCATTGCTAGTGAATCATTTTTGTATGTGTTGTCCACTCCCATGTGCATGACTGGCAATTTTTTTTTTCCTAGATGCCAGACATTGTGAAATTGTATTTGTACATGCTAGGGTTTTTTTGGGGGGGTAGGTATTACTTTAAATATTTTTTATCTTTGTTTAAAGACATAGTCAAGTTATCTGAATACAGTTTGATTCTTCTGAAGCTGGTTTTTAAAGCTGTTTTTGGCAGGATCAGACGTAGCCCTTAGTCTAAACTAGTTTTGCCCCGTTACAGAGGCAATGATTTTCTGAGTACTTTACCTGATATCCTTTTTCTTCTCTTTCTCTCTTGAAAACATGACCTATTATTACCAGCCCTCTATGAACATTGGTTGTTGCTCTGTTTCTTCCTTTTTCCCACCTCATGTAGTTTTCTCACATGCATTACTTGATCAGAAATCAGCTGATGATTCCAGGAGAATCTGTTCCACACTCCAGAGTTCTGTCTGTGCAACTCTCTCGTCTCCTGTACTCTACCCTTTGAATTCTTGATATTTCACCTCCTCAAATACTCAACCCTATCTCTGCTACTTGGGTCATATTGCTTATTTTTCTTCCTTCCAAGATAACTGCCTTCTGCTGCCTGTTGTCTAATATCTGAAAACCATGGTTTCATACACATTGTTCATGTTTTTATTTGTGTGAGACTGGAGAATAAATGTGATATCTCTTACTTCATCATGGCTGGAAACATTACTCTGTTCTGTGGTCAATTAAAGTGAGACAGAGCTATTTTTTTTAATGTCTTAAATATTCCATGTTTACCAATTGTAGAATATTAGGGGCTGGATACTAAAAACTATATTTTATGCCAGGCAAGAATGAAAAGTTAAGCCAGTAGCTCAACATAATGTTATATGTGTAACCCCATTTCATAAAGTGTAAGTCACTTGGTCTCTGCGAGAAGCGAGACCTGAGTGACAAGTGAGAATCCTCAGGACATGTATACTGGGGAGAGGCTTTAAATAAAATTTCACTTTATATGAGGCAGTTACAGTTGGACTCTGGGATCTTGTTAGTTCCAGGAAATATATCTGATTCCTATTGCCCATAGAGATCAGAGTGTAAAACACTGGATAATCTTCAAAATAACAGATTATTCAGAGTAAAGACATCAAACACTATTGTAGTGATGGTGAATAGCTATCTAGGCCTTTTGAACACAAACAAACAGTAGTTAAATAAGTAGTAGATTCTGACTCTAGTGCAAAGAGAAAATGGCTTTGCTATTGCATACAATTAAAAAAAAAAAGGAAACAAAATTCTCTTGATTTCTCCATTGGGTAAGAGTGGTATGTTAGGTTAGCAAGGAGCTGATTTTTGGAAGAGTGGTAGGTGAAAGGGGAGAATTTTTGTTTTGTTTTTTCCTTTGATGTTAAAAAGAAGTTTATGAAGTATATAGTAGGTGACATGGTTTGCAGTATCCGAGTACTAGAAATGAACTAGTTCTAGTACTAGAAATGAACTAGTACTAGTTCATTCACTAGAAATGAACTTGGAATGATATAGATGATAGAACTACTAGACAAGGATATTAATGTAGCTACTATAAATACACAGCATTTGTTCCAGAAGTTAAAGAAGGACCAGATCACTGTGAATATTTGTGCAGGTTGTTCAGTGCACAGTCTGGGGCTCCTTCTCCATCATGGTCTATAGGCTTTAACCTGGAGCAGTGACATCATTTCTGGGAACTTGTAAGAAATACAGAATTTCAGATCCCACCCCAGACCTACTGACTCAGAATCTGCATTTTAATAAGATCCCAGGTAACTCTCATGCTCATTAAATTTGAGAAATGTCTGTGAGAATAGTGCCCTGGAGTTGAGATTTGTACAACTTACCTGGCACGATGCATCTGTCTGAGAGAACCCGGGTTGTTAAAGGGTCTTCTTTGATGAGCAAGATGGCCTGCAGAACCGGGTTGAGGCCTCTGGTTAGACAGCCATATGTTTTTATAGCTCATATACAGAAACCCAAAGAATCCACTTTTCTGTTTTGTTTCTTTTCCCTCTCTTTTCCCCAATACTCTCCTTTGGGTTCCATCTGCCAGCATGAACTTAAAGGTGTCAGCCACTTCACTGGAGGAAAAATTGCTGTAGTTCGCGCCAGTTGGAGAATAGTATATGCGTTCTCTCCCTCTAGCTATTTGTACTCTATAAGCCTCAATATGAAGCGCTGGTTTAGTTTCATCAAAGGCATTCAGTGAGAGTAGCCTGATAATTCTCAAGAAAGTAGAATATGTATCAGTGGAATATGCAGTTTGTGTTTGTACAGACACATGTTACTCATGTCTCTTTTAAGTATAAATCTCACATTCTGAAGTAATTATATTGTGGGCAGTTGGCCAGCTTCAGTATAGATAAAAACTTGATTGGATATGTTTAATTGCTAGCTGGATAAAAGGAGGAACATTTCCTCTTAACACATTTTCCCCAGCTCTCTTGTTAATCCCCAGCAGTGTCTGGGGTAGAGACCTGTGTGCTTCATTCACACTGCTGTCAAGCTGCCAGGTTTCTAAGTGGTTAATTAGGACAACAAGCCAAACTGAAGTGACTTTATTCACTTACTGAGATAGTGTAAGAGGCAAAAATAGGTACCAGCTGGCTGATTCTCCAGTTTTTTTTCCACAGAACAGCACCAGGCGAGGGTCAGGTGAATCAGCACACAGGGGCATCTTCTCACTGCTGACTGTGCTGGACAAAAGGCTCCTGTTGTTTTATGGACCCACAGGGATAGAGGGAGTGAGAGGGGAGGTGCTAGGATTTAGGAGTAGGGAAGTACTGAGTGGGCAAAAGAGGACTCCAAAGAGAGGCACCAGGGCTAGGAAGGCAGGTTGTCATGTGAACGTGCATCTTTGACTGTAATTCCCTCCAGAAAACTGCAGTGCACTGACCGTGCATCAAGCCTGGTATGAAGAGGACAGACTCCGCCCACCCTGAGGGCTGCCGGGTAAAGCCTTGTAATTGCTGATGGTCAGATGTGAAAGATCACACAGAGGATTCTGGCCTGGAGCTGGACTCCTCAAATTCAGCCTGGAGACATCTGATGCAAAGATAAAAAGTATACTTGAGACAGAGAGTTCTGGGATACCTATAAAGCTTGAATGCATGGAACGCACATACAAAGTTTGTAAAACCGGAGGGTATTACTTCAGGCATCTCTAGGCAGCTCTACCTACCCGTTAGAATCCTAATAAGCGGGAGTTGGAAGTCTTACTGAAGAGTTCATACCAGCCTGAAAGGGAATATAAAGCACTCGTTTCTCAATGGAGATTGCGTCCTTGAGCAATGCCACTTACCATTTTCAAGTGCTTGCTTACCTGAGGGTAAATGTTTATTGATTTTTAATGTTTATCTTTGTTTGGAGCATCATAGATAAAAGCCTGACAATTTTGATATTGAGGTCAACCTATCAGCTGGTTTCGAGGAGAGATTTTTCCAGGTCTCTAGGTACCAGCTCTGATGAAGGGTGATATTCTTCAAGGTTAAAACATTTTTATGCTACCAGTTTTAGCCATTTTAGATGATATTTTGCTGATTCTATTACCGAAATGCCTTAGCAAGACCCCAGGACTCAACTCCTTTTCTACGCTTATAGGCATAGACATCATCTCTGTTCTTTTTGTGTTCTGCTTCCCTAAGTTGCAGTATATCTTCCCAACATCATGTACACTTCTTCACTCTAACTCTGCCTTGAGCCATAGCTGCCTTTGCTAGCAGACAGGTAACACCTTGAAATCCTGAGCACAGCTCAGTAGGCTATCACTTTCTGCCTTAGTCCAAGGAAAGGAGGAACAGCAGCATGAGCTTTACAATTCAGGGAGCACCTCTGAGTCCCCAAGACTTTTCTTAGACATTAGTAACAGGAGAGCATTCCCATAAATAACTTGCACTTACGTTCCCTTAGGAAGTGGGGGATTAGGGATATTTACTCTGATTTTAAAACTCTCTCCTTATCTTGATTCGTGTTTTTTAATATCCTAGTGTCAAGAAACAAGCCATACTGGTTATATTTGGAACCATTCAAAACTAATGAGAATCCTCATGAGGTGATGGCTAAGAACTCACATAGTAAATATGAATACCAAATGACTAAACAATTTTCAATGGTGGAATCAAGTGATTTTGAGACAATGGCCATGACCCTCTCAGTAATCTGATATACACAAAGGAACATAGACTTTCAATAGTCAACCCTGATTTGTAAATATCACTATACTAGGATGAAAATAATCCTTCAAGTTTTCATTATACTTTCATAAAATCCTGGAACATACAGCATGGTCAATAAATAGGCAAACATATTAATTTTCTACAGTATTTAGATGAGTAAAATAGGATATTAATGGCCTTTAAGAACTTTATCTCAAATCTCATTATCTAAAAATATTGAAATTCTTCCAGGGGAGGGAAGACGTGATGGTATGACCCTCCAATTTCCCAGTTCATCAGACTATCCCTAGGGCACCAAGTCTGGGAAATGGGCTTCAAAGTAGAGAAAAATCATGTAAGACACTCTACCTATAATTAAGAGGGTGATTTATAAGAAATTGAAAGTGTTTACCAGGGAAGAAATGTCTGTACTAAGGAAACACAGTTTGCATATTGGCTATTGAAAACTTCTCAAGTTTTATCACAATGATAGCTATCAGAGGTCAGAATGCACCCATGGCTGACCATATTCATTAAATGCCATTTATGTTTTCAAAGTGAAAAGTAGTTCAGCCCAATATCCAAATATCCAGAGAAGGCTAATAACACTTGTCTGCTATTATGACTAGTCTAGCTGTCAATTGTTAAAACCAGGGAATTTGCTCCAGGGGGTACTTAGCAGGTGAGAATTTAGACTCCAGGAATGTGAATCAAGCACATTTTTGAGGGGTATAATGTAGCTGCTACTCCTTAGGTTGAAATTGATGTAGGAAATAAGTGAAATTTGAGTATAAGGAAAATAAAGTAGTTTAAAAGAAAATATTCATGCCAGTTACTTGCATTTTTCATTCCAAGAAGAAGAAAGCACCTATGAAATTAAATCTTTAGAATCTCCTCATGGACACACCCTGAATTCTAATGTGATTCTTTTCTGCTTGCATTTATGTCATGGGACTATCTCCCCAAGTCTAAGTCATTTGGTCTCAAGTAACACCCAGAAAGTCTCCAGCAGGATAACTAGTATTGGTTGCCGGTCTAATTCCCTCAGAATAGTTCAAGGAGAGCAATTTAAGGGGGAGTGCAGGCTCTCCGAATCATGACTCTACTGCTCTATACCCACTAGGGAGAGTTCTAAAGCATGTCTATTTACTTCCTTTCAAATGAATTGGAGATGTAGTTTTCCCAAAACAGAACAGTATAAACCCATAATGCAAATGACATATTTGTTTCTAACTGTCTGATTATTTGACACGCTCTGTGGTGCCTCCGTACTCTTTCATGGTGCTCCACTGATGCAGTCAGCAGTAAGAAGGTAGCCATAGATTTCTTCAAGTCCAATATTCTGGTTACATAAAAAGGAGCTTTGATATGACTGTAGCCATTGTAACGAGTAATTAGAATCTTGATGAAGATTTTTCCCAGTTTTAAGCTGCAAAGAGAAGGGAAAGGAGGTGGTTAATATTTTTTTATTCCAAATATAAATTATAAGTATTTATTTTCTTTTAAAATAATTATTTATTTACTACCTAAATAGTGGTAAATATCCAAGTATGTCAGGCTCTGGGCTAGGAGAATTAGAAGAAACAGAAATTGACTTTTTCTCTGTGAGGTTTCAATTTGATAAGGAAAATAAGACATATATGTAAATATAGGGACCATGATAATAATAGATAACTATCATCATGTAGAAAATTGTTAAATTTGAATTGCAACAGAGGAACTATTAGAACCCTAATATTTATAATGTGTATTCTGTGTATGAAAAAATAGGCAATACAATTTCGTATATAATTGGGTAAACTTTAAGTGAGGCTTTTTTTTTTTATATATATAGAACTTTTCAGAGTCTTTACTACGGTAATGTATGTGGTGAATTTACAAAAACTATATATTAAATTTACAAGAAGTATGTGTTCAGTTTTGGACACTTTGAATTTGCTATCCTATACGGACTCTGAGGAATGATGTCTAACACACAGAAAAAAAAAAAATTAGAATATGGCTTGCTTAGATTGAAACTGCATATACAGATTTGTGGTTTAATCACAAAGAGGTGTTATCATTATGAATTTGGAAAGAAGATATGAGTCAGGTAAAATCAAGATCAACTACATTTGAAGAATTAAAAAAGAAATTTGAACCTGAGAAATCAGATACGTAGAGAGAACTAGGAGAGGACTGTACCCTGGGAAGCCAAAGAAGATAAATCATTAAGGAGAGTGGAGAGGCATCAATATTTGGATGACACAAAAATCAAGGGGAGTATAAGGACTCAGAACAGGTTACTGAATTTAGAAATTTAGTGACACTGGTTTTTTTAAAAGAAGTTTTGTCAAACTGTTGAAGACAACACCAGGTGATAAATGAAATAATAAATATGCAAAAATGGAAACAAAGCGTGACACACACACACACACACACACACACACACCCCCAAATCATGCTGCACATGAAGAAAATGATATAAACAAGGGTAGGCAGACATACCTAAAACATACTTGATCCAGTATTCTAAAAGCATGAACCACATACCACTGCCAATTTAAAAACACAGATTTCTTAGACAAATCTCATATCTACTGAATCAGAATCTCTAGAAACAAAGACTGGGCATCTGTATTTTTACAAGTTCCATGTGTGATTATTCTGTACACTAAAGTTAGAGGACCACTGCTATTTATGTAATATCTTCCCAAGATAAAGTCAGTGCTTTATTTATAAACGTCAAGTGTTAGAAAATGGAAAAGGAATAAAAATAAATCCAATGATAAGTATTAGAGAATAGGTATTTTCCTTCTGAAATACTAATATCAAAAAAGCATCAATGGGACTTCCCTGGTGGCGCAGTGGTTAAGAATCCACCTGCCAATGCAGGGGACATGGGTTCGATCCCTGGTCCGGGAAGATCCCACATGTCGTGGAGCAACTAATCCCGTGCACCACAACTACTGAGCCTGTGCTCTAGAGCCCACAAGTCACAACTACTGAAGCCCGCGTGCCCTAGAGCCCGTGCTCTGCAACAAGAGAAGCCACTGCAATGAGAAGCCACTGCAACTGAGTATCTCCCTCTCACTGCAAATAGAGAAAGCCTGCGTGCAGCAACGAAGACCCAATGCAGTCAAAAAAAAAAAAAAAAGTATCAATGAACGAACAATAAGAACAGCATTCTAAGGTAATAGCTTCTTAAAATTAGGCAAGGTCGCCATAGTAAAAATGGTGAGCTAAGAAATGGAAGATTTAAATGTTTCTATTTTCATATAAAGGAATTATAATATATAAAATTTGAGTATTGACATAATGTCAAATTAAAGCAGAGTCATGATTATTGAGTCTAAGTCTACACACATAGGTAGCTAAGTAGCAAGAAAGAGAGAGAGGAAAGAATATAGTTCCATTTTTTTTCCGAATACAATAAGAATGGAGGAGAAAAAAAACACAAAAAATTTTATAGGAAAATAAAAAGACCCATTAATGAAAAGCAATTAAGTTTAACAAGTTTCTATATTTTAGGTCTTCAACCCAGAACTGTTCTCGGGAAGATCAAATATCCATTCCTCACAAGGACCAAAATCCCTTCCTGTGCACTAACCCCACCTGATGGATGTCAGATATTATATAACACTGTTGTCATTGTGCATGTTTGCATAGAATTCAAGAACCAAAACATAAATAAACAAATGGGACCACTGTGTAAGTTCCAGTACAGGGTAATCCTGTGCTCTGGTTTAGAGATTGGAAACAGATGTAAACATTTGTAATTATGCATGTTTCAGGCTGCCTTTCATGCACAAAAACAGTTGCTTTAGAAATTCTGGGTGGGGCTGGCCCAACACAAACATTATTTGTCTTTCTGAAGTGTAGAATGAGAGATTAGAATAAATGCAAGCACATGCATCACGCAATGAAATTTGGGGGAGGTCACTGACTTGTGAACGTCTGGTGTCACTCAAAAATGAAAGTTTTGAAACTACTTGAGTCATTTTCCTATGTTTATGAACTGATATAATCATAAGGTGGGAAGGAACACGATGGAGGGCGTTTGCTTCTTCCCACATCACATTTCAGCCATTTCAGGTAGATGATATTTGGGCTTCATTTTCTGACATATAAATATAACCTCAGAACAAAATACTAAGCAACCCCCAAAAGAAGCATTAATGTGCATGTTACACTCCAACATCCATTCTTCCTTTTTAACTTTGTAATTGGACTCCAGTGTTTAGCTGATCATAGTGTTCCTCACTAAACAACCGCATTTCCAATCCTCTCCTGTAGCTAATGTGACTAAGTTCTGGACAATTTCATGTAAGCGAACATATATCAGACTTGCAGGAGGTCTCCTTAAATGAACTTCCTCCTTCCTTCATTCATGCATAAATGAAGTCCCTTCGAGAATGGAAGCCACATGTTGAGGATGGTAGAGTATATCGATGGGAACGAGTGACTTAAACACTTGAGAACAGTGAAGCTGCCCTACCAACTTTGAATTGCCTCCCTCCAGAATTCTCTTATGTGATAGAGGTATCTTATTTAAACCACTGATTATTTGTTTGCTTATTGGTAGTTGGACCAAACTCTATACAGAATACAGATTAAATTCAACCAATCTGTATGGCCAGGGGCTATTCTACTACTTGAGGCTACAATGGTGAAAAAGAATGGCCATGTTTTGCTAACAGTTTAGTGCAGGGGTCAGCAAGCCACCGCCCATGGCCAAATCTCCCCACTGGCAGTTTTGGTAAATAAAATCTTATTGGAACACAGTCATTCTTATTTTCTATTGCTGCTTTCATGATACTATGACAGAGTTGAGTAATTGTGACAGAGACCTCATGACCCACAAAACCTAAAATAATTACTACCTGGTACTTTACAGAGGAAAAAAATGACCACTCTGATCTAGCAGGAGATGAAGGCAAATAAGTAGAGACTTAGCCTAGTGTGTGGTGTATATATTAGGAAGGGTTCTGGATGCTGTATAGAAGGCAAGGAATGACCTGGATTTCAGAGACGAGAAAACATTACCCAGAGATGGTGATGGTTAAGATGAACCTAGAAGGATGAATAGGTTAACCAGATAAATGAGTCAGTGAGAGCATTCTGAATTGAGGAAATTGTGCAAGCCCCAAAGCCAAAAGTGACACATGCTGTCAAGTGGAATTAATACTGAAAATGGCCCCATGAAACATGGAAGAATAACACCAACTTAAGAAGTGGCTACAGAAGAAGCCAAAAATGAGCAGGATTGAGTTTAGTAAAACTTAGAAAAATCGAAGTCATGATTTCCTTATCAGTGAATTTTACCAGGTATTTGCATTTTAAACTTCATTGTCTTTTAGTTTAAAACAGAGGTACAACTTAATTTAGGGATGCAGTAAAGTTAGATGTAAAGTGGATGCGTGTATATAAGGAGAGTGAGACAGCAGGTGCAGAACTTGCCATTGATCCAATCTTGCCCACTAGTCCTGGGTGCCAAAATTAAGTATGAATAAAAGCACTTGGGTTACTTATTGCATTGCAGATCTCAGGTTCCACCATTTAGAGACACTGATTCAGTGATCTGGGCTCAGGCTCAGAAATTGGGAATTTAAAGAAATGAAAAACGTAATTTCAGTGAAATTGATCCAGAAACTATTCTGTGAAATGCTGCTTTGGTGCAGAGCCATACAGCAGAACCCTCTGGGACACTTGGAAAATTCAAAATATTGGATGATATCCTGATCTCGAGAATATAAATCTGAGGGTGATGCACTTGAATCTGTGTTTTAATATGCTCTCCAGTTGATTCTGGTGTGCAATAAGGTTTCTAAAAATGTATTTTTATATTTCTGGTTTCTGTAGCACAAACCCATAAGCATTCACTACACTCAATGCTCAGGGCAGAGAAGCAAGGAGCAGTGTTTCTAAGTCGGCAAGACTGAGTTCGGGGAGGACAACGATGATGTGAACGTGTAGCAACTGCCAACTCATGCCTCTTGACTCCGTTTTCTGCTTTTTCTCCCTTTATGTTTCATGCATCTCTCACCTTGTTCTGGAGCTGTTCCTGACTTCATAGCTCGACATAAAGAGAAACATAAAGTGTTCATAGAAGCTCTGAACAGAGTCACTGCTTGATTCAGGAATTACTTTTCTTCCTGTAATTTCTGAAGTCACAGTCCTTTCATTTCCAGCTGTTAACTAATCTTCTCTCATAACACCTGACGTGAATGTAGAATTTAGATTCTTAGAAAGCACCTTCATATACATTATCCCATTTGATCCTATGAAAGGCTCTGCAAAGTAGGTATAGATTATGGTATTCACTTGCCAGACAAAAATAGGAAATTCTTTTTTTTTTTTTAAGTGGTCTTTATTTTTTATTTTTTTAAACATCTTTATTGAAGTATAATTGCTTTACAATGGTGTGTTAGTTTCTGCTTTATAACAAAGTGAATCAGTTATACATATACATATGTTCCCATATCTCTTTCCTTTTGCATCTCCCTCCCTCCCACCCTCCCTATCCCACCCCTCTAGGTGGTCACAAATCACCGAGCTGATCTCCCTGTGCTATGCGGCTGCTTCCCACTAGCTATCTATTTTACATTTGGTAGTGTATATATGTCCATGACACTCTCTCACCCTGTCACATCTCACCCCTCCCCCTCCCCATATCCTCAAGTCCATTCTCTAGTAGGTCTGTGTCTTTATTCCCGTCTTGCAACTAGGTTCTTCATGGCCTTTTTTTTTTTTTCCTTAGATTCCATATATATGTGTTAGCATACTATATTTGTTTTTCTCTTTCTGACTTACTTTACTCTGTATGACAGACTCTAACTCCATCCACCTCATTACAAATACCTCCATTTCATTTCTTTTTATGGCTGAGTAATATTCCATTGTATATATGTGCCACATCTTCTTTATCCATTCATCTGACAATGGACATTGGATTGCTTCCATGTCCTGGCTATTGTAAATAAAGCTGCAATGAACATTTTGGTACATGACTCTTTTTGAATTATGGTTTTCTCAGGGTATATGCCCAGTAGTGGGATTGCTGGGTCATATGGTAGTTCTATTTTTAGTTTTTTAAGGAACCTCCATACTGTTCTCCATAGTAGCTGTATCAACTTACATTCCCACCAGCAGTAAAAGAGGGTTCCCTCTTCTCCACACCCTCTCCAGCATTTATTGTTTCTAGATTTTTTGATGATGGCCATTCTGACCGGTGTGAGATGATACCTCATTGTAGTTTTGATTTGCATTTCTCTAATGATTAATGATGTTGAGCATTCTTTCATGTGTCTGTTGGCAATCTGTATATCTTCTTTGGAGAAATGTCTATTTAGGTCTCCTGCCCATTTTTGGATTGGGTTGTTTGTTTTTTTGTTATTGAGCTGCATGAGCTGCTTGTAAATCTTGGAGATTAATCCTTTGTCACTTGCTTCATTTGCAAATATTTTCTCCCATTCTGAGGGTTGTCTTTTGGTCTTGTTTATGGTTTCCTTTGCTGTGCAAAAGCTTTTAAGTTTCATTAGGTCCCATTTGTTTATTTGTGTTTTTATTTCCATTTCTCTAGGGGCTGGGTCAAAAAGCATCTTGCTGTGATGTATGTCGTAGAGTGTTCTGCCTATGTTTTCCTCTAAGAGTTTGATAGTGTCTGGCCTTCCATTTAGGTCTTTAATCCATTTTGAGTTTATTTTTGTGTATGGTGTCAGGGAGTGTTCTAATTTCATACTTTTACATGTACCTGTCCAATTTTCCCAGCACCACTTATTGAAGAGGCTGTCTTTTCTCCACTGTATATGCTTGCCTCCCTTATCGAAGATAAGGTGACCATATGTGCGTGGGTTTATCTCTGGGCTTTCTATCCTGTTCCATTGATCTATATTTCTGTTTTTGTGCCAGTACCAAACTGTCTTGATTACTGTAGCTTTGTAATATAGTCTGAAGTCAGGGAGCCTGATTCCTCCAGCTCCGTTTTTCGTTCTCAAGATTGCTTTGGCTATTCGGGGTCTTTTGTGTTTCCATACAAATTGTGAAATTTTTTGTTCTAGGTCTGTGAAAAATGCCAGTGGTAGTTTGATAGGGATTGCATTGAATCTGTAGATTGCTTTGGGTAGTAGAGTCATTTTCACAATGTTGATTCTTCCAATCCAAGAACATGGTATATCTCTCCATCTATTTGTATCATCTTTAATTTCTTTCATCAGTGTCCTATAATTTTCTGCATACAGGTCTTTTGTCTCCTTGGGTAAGTTTATTCCTAGATATTTTACTCTTTTTGTTGCAATGGTAAACGGGAGTGTTTTCTTAATTTCACTTTCAGATTTTTCATCATTAGTATACAGGAATGCAAGAGATTTCTGTGCATTAATTTTGTATCCTGCTACTTTACCAAATTCATTGATTAGCTCTAGTAGTTTTCTGGTTGCATCTTTAGGATTCTCTATGTATAGTATCATGTCATCTGCAAACAGTGACAGCTTTACTTCTTCTTTTCCAATTTGGATTCCTTTTATTTCTTTGTCTTCTCTGATTGCTGTGGCTAACACTTCCAAAACTATGTTGAATAATAGTGGTGAGAGTGGGCAACCTTGTCTTATTCCTGATCTTAGTGGAAATGGTTTCAGTTTTTCACCATTGAAGACAATGTTGGCTGTGGGTTTGTCATATATGGCCTTTATTATGTTGAGGAAAGTTCCCTCTATGCCTACTTTCTGCAGGGCTTTTATCATAAATGGGTGTTGAATTTTGTCAAAAGCTTTCTCTGCGTCTATTGAGATGATCATATGGTTTTTCTCCTTCAAGTTGTTAATATGATGTATCACGTTGATTGATTTGCGTATATTGCAGAATCCTTGCATTCCTGGAATAAACCCCACTTGATCATGGTGTATGATCCTTTTAATGTGCTGTTGGATTCTGTTTGCTAGTATTTTGTTGAGGATTTTTGCATCTGTGTTCATCAGTGATATTGGCCTGTAGTTTTCTTTCTTTGTGACATCTTTGTCTGGTTTTGGTATCAGGGTGATGGTGGCCTCGTAGAATGAGTTGGGGAGTGTTCCTCCCTCTGCAATATTTTGGAAGAGTTTGAGGAGGATAGGTGTTAACTCTTCTCTAAATGTTTGATAGAATTCGCCTGTGAAGCCATCTGGTCCTGGGCTTTTGTGAATCACTGTGAATCACAGTTTCAATTTCAGTGCTTGTGATTGGTCTGTTCATATTTTCTATTTCTTCCTGGTTCAGTCTCAGCAGGTTGTGCATTTCTAAGAATCTGTCCATTTCTTCCAGGTTGTCCATTTTATTGGCATAGAGTTGCTTGTAGTAATCTCTCATGATTGTTTGTATTTCTGCAGTGTCAGTGGTTACTTCTCCTTTTTCATTCCTAATTCTATTGATTTGAGTCTTCTCCCTTTTTCTCTTGATGAGTCTGGCTAATGTTTTATCAATTTTGTTTATCTTCTTGAAGAACCAGCTTTTAGTTTCATTGATTTTTGCTATTGTTTCCTTCATTTATTTTTCATTTATTTCTGATCTGATCTTTATGATTTCTTTCCTTCTGCTAGCTTTGGGGTTTCTTTGCTCTTCTTTCTCTAATTGCTTTAAGTGCGAGGTTAGGTTGTTTATTCGAGATTTTTTCTGTTTCTTGATGTAGGCTTGTATTGCTATAAACTTCCCTCTTAGAACTGCTTTTGCTGCGTCCCATATGTTTTGGGTCGTCGTGTCTCCATTGTCATTTGTCTCTAGGTATTTTTTGATTTCCCCTTTGATTTCTTCAGTGATCACTTCGTTATTAAGTAGTGTATTGTGTAGCCTCCATGTGTTTGTATTTTTTACAGATCTTTTCCTGTAATTGATATCTAGTCTCATAGCATTGTGGTCGGAAAAGATACTTGATACGATTTTAATTTTCTTAAATTTACCAAGGCTTGATTTGTGACCCAAGATATGATCTATCCTGGAGAATGTTCCATGAGCACTTGAGAAAAATGTGTATTCAGTTGTTTTTGGGTGGAATGTCCTATAAATATCAATTAAGTCCATCTTGTTTAATGTATCACAAAAATAGGAAATTCTGACATGACTCTAGTTGATCAGAAAAGAAGCCCAGGCTTAAATCAAAATATTCTGACTTCAGTTCTACAGCTTCAGTGTTTATGCATATTTAACATACTAAAAGGATAACTAGTTAAGAAGTGACTCCTTAGAGTAGATAAAAGACACACACACAGACATACACACACACACACACACACTATAGGTAGCTATTTTGCAGTAAAAGGCTTTCTTATCCATTCCCAATACAGCAGTCTCCCCAGTTATCTATGAAGAATAGATGAGGTTTGGCAAATCTCAGCTGACTCTCTCCACTACTGAGACTTGCCCTAAATTATCTTCTCAACACTGACATTGAAAAGGCTATTCTCTCTGCCAAGTCATATTGGGCACAGTGTGAAGTTTGTATACACCTATCAGTCTTACCTTCTAATTGTCCCAATGAATAAGCCAAGTTTTTCTCATAAATAGGTCATTTTTCAGTCCAGAAAAGAGAAACTGTTCTAGATATTTCAGGCAGAGAAAGAGCTCATAAAAAGAGTTGGTTTTAAAGGTGTTGGAAAGGCTGGAGGAGCACACGTGAGAAATGAGTTTTAACTAAAGAAAATAAAAGTTCAGAACTTCTAGAGGTCCATAGCCGACAACATGCAGGAGCTTACACCAGCTGCTGGTGCTGCTGGATCACTGTCACTTACTTACACTGTTGAAGGCACCTTGACAACCTTTGGTCAGGAGGGACCCAGCTGTCACCATTGGGACCACCAGTGTTCCCGGAGTCCCTAGTACCCTAGAGTAGTTTCCTTGCATCCACTGCAAGAACCAGAAACTACCTTCTGTCTCCATCTTGCCTTCTAATCTCTAACCAATTTAATCCTTTGGCAGAACCTAAATGTAAACCACCTGACAAGAGAGTCTGGGAAATACATTTTCCAGCTTCTAGCCTCTTGTGATGGAGGGAAGAGCACAGAAAGGCAGGTATGAAGATCAGTTTCAACAGAAAGTGGATGGCAGAATCTGGTTCATCAAAACCACCAAAAAGTTTAAAATAACCTTACACACCATATCATGAGAAGAATGGAGATGTAAAATAATATATAACATTAGGAGAAATAGTAATGTAAAGTTAAAAAACTATAAATTTAAATCTTTATTTTTTGTACATATATTATTATAAATAAATTTAGGCATCTTTCTGGGTGTATATCAGGATAGATAGATAGATAGATAGATAGATAGGTAGATAGATATAGATATATATATAGATATATGTATCTCCAAAAAGAGATTTGAATTTAGAAATAATTTGGAATTTCTGTTTCAGCTGAACATTTTACTTTTATTGGCCTAGAGGGAGACACATTTTCAAGGGATAGAAGTATAAGATTCTGGGTATTTATTTATAAGTTGATTTGTACAGTGTATAAAATTTGGCATTTTTCACAGAATTAGAACAAAAATTTTTACAATTTGTATGGAAACACAAAAGACCACGGATAGCCAAAGCAATCTTGGGAAAGAAAAAAGGAGCCAGAGGAATCAGACTCCCTGACTTCAGACCATACTACAAAGCTACAGTAATCAAAACAATGTGGTACTGGCACAAAAACAGAAATATAGATCAATGGAGCAGGATAGAAAGTCCAGAGATAAACCCATGCACCTATGGCCACCTAATCTATGACAAAAGAGGCAAAAATATACAATGGAGAAAAGACAGTCTCTTTAATAAGTGGTGCTGGGAAAACTGGACAGCTACATGTAAATGAATGAAATTAGAACACTCCCTAACACCATACACAAAAATAAACTCAATATGGATTAAAAATCTAAATGTAAGGCCGAATACTATACAACTCTTAGAGGAAAACATAGGCAGAACACTCTTTGACATAAATTGCAGCAAGATCTTTTTTGATCCACATCCTAGAGTAATGAAAATAAAAACAAAAATAAACAAACAGAACCTAATTAAATTTAGAAGCTTTTGTACAGCAAAGGAAACCATAAACGAAATGAAAAGACAACCCTCAGAATGGGAGAAAATATTTGCAAATGAAGCAACCGACAAGGGATTAATCTCCAAAATATAAAAAAACAGCCCATGCAGGGACTTCCCTGGTGGCGCAGTGGTTGGGAATCCACCTGCCAATGCAGGGGATGCGGGTTCAATCTCTGGTCCAGGAGGATCCCACATGCTGCGGGGCAGCTAAGCCTGTGTGCCACAACTACTGAGCCCATGTGTCACAACTACGCCATGTGCTCTAGGGCCCGTGTGCCACAACTACTGAGCCTGCATGCCTAGAGTCCGTGCTCCACACAAGAGAAGCCACTGCCATGAGAAGCCTGTGTACCACAACAAAGAGTAGCCCCTGCTTGCCGCAACTAGAGGAAGCCCATGTGCAGCAACTAAGACCCAATGCAGCCAAAAATAACATAATAATAATAATAATAATAATAGTAATAATAATAATAATAATAGCCCATGTGGCTCAATATCAGAAAAACCAAACAACCCAATCAAAATATGGGTGGGAGATCTAAACAGACATTTCTCCAAAGAAGACATACAGATGGCTAAAAAGCACATGAAAAGATGCTCAACATCACTAATTATTAGAGAAATGCAAATCAAAACTGCAATGAGGTATCACCTCACACAAGTCAGAGTGGCCATCATCAAAATGTCTACAAAAGATAAGTGCTGGAGAGGGTGTGGAGTCAAGGAAACCTTCCAACACTGTTGGTGGGAATGAAAACTGGTACAGCCACTATGGAGAACAGTATGGAGTTTCCTTAAAAAAACTAAAAATAGAGCTACTATATGATCCAGCAATCCCACTTCTGGGCATATATCTGGAGAAAACCATAGTTCAAAAAGATACACGCACCTCAATGTTTATTGCAGCACTATTTACAATAGCCAGGATATGGAAGCAACCTAAATGTCCATCAACAGAGGAATGGATAAAGAAGATGTGGTACATATATACAATGGAATATTACTCAGCCATAAAAAACAATGAAATAATGTCATTTGCAGCAACATGGATGGACATAGAAATTGTCATACTGTGAAGTAAGTCAGACAGAGAAAGACAAATATCATATGATTTAGCTTATATATGGAATCTCAAAAAAGGGTACAAATGATCTTATCAACAAAACAGAAATAGAGCTAGAGATGTAGAAAACAAACTTATGGTTACCAGGGGGTAAGGCTGAGGGGGGAAGGATAAATTGGGAGATTGGGATTGACATATACACACTACTATACATAAAATAGATAACTAACAAGGACCTACCTTACGGCACAGAGAACTCTACTCAATACTCTGTAATGGCCTATATGGGAAAAGAGTGTAAAAAAGAGTGGATACCCCAAACTAACACAACATTGTAAATCAACTATACTCCAATACAAATATTTTCAAAAAATTTGAAAGTGCTTAAAATCAAACTTACATGAACATGAAGGAAACATTTTAAGTCTTAATTATAAATGAGAAACCTCCTTCAAATGTAGTATACATTTCTTGAACTCCAGTTACGTTTACCTGTGTGATTTCCATCTGCATTTACTATGCAACTCAGATTTGCAGTTTAGCAATAACTTTGAATTATTTACTTGACTCTGTTTGGAGCACAAGGATGCACTCGATTAGAAGATAATTTTTGAGACATTATTTTCCTCAGTTCTCATCCCGTTATATAGGCACATGATTAACTCTTATTATATATTTAAAAAAATAGCCACAATGAAGAAAATAGGAGTACAGCCTAACAAACATTATGTTTCAATTAAATTTCGTCAGTAGTGCTACCTTTTTTACCTAAAGCAATTCAAGTATCAGGTGCTGTAGGTGATAATCTGTCCTAGGAAAACTTTCTTTTCGATGGGCAATATAGATTGTACACTCAAATAAATAGAAAAAGGGGAATTGTGTGAAAATGTTTAACAAACATGTATTCGAACAATATCCCCTTCTAGATGACAGAAATAGGAAAATCTGTCTATTGAACTCCACCCATAACCTTTGATAAAATCAACAAGGCAAAATAACGGAGGAAAAAATATTAGAAATCTCTAATTCTTGTGATAATACAGAAGTCATTATGCATTTGTTCCAGATGAAAAATGTACTTTACCAATTAATTTGGCAACTTCAAAAGGCTAATCGTGCAGGGTTGAGGGGGAATATGGGAACTTTCTTTACTTTCTGCTCCATTTTTCTGCTCAATATGGTAGAGCTTGGGTGAGGACAAAAGGAGGAGAAAACAGATGTGCTACTGGTAAAGAAATATGCCATAGACCAGTGATTTTCACATATGAGCATGATCAGAGTCACCTGGAGTACATGTGGAACAAATTACTGGGTTCAGCCTCTAGAATCTCTGGGTACTGTTTGATGAGTTACGTAGATAGAACAAGAAGTGTTGAGTCATTTGATAATTATGAATGCTTTATTTTTAATAGTATTTGAAGTACTATAGGAAAGGTGACATAAAGCCATTATTTCATCAAAATATATAGGAGCGTTTCATATTTATAGTCAATTTTAGGTGATTTTAGAAATTTGGGTTATTTATATTTGTAGTCAATTTAGAGATTTGGTTTCTTTCCTTTGGGATTTTTTATTTACTAATTGTGTAAACAGTACTAAATAGTACTAAAATGTTTAGAGAAAACTTCCTAAGAGTTCTTTAAACTTAATAAGTTAATTATATACAAAGCATAAGTAGAAGTGATAGCTCTATACCCAAACACACAAACAAAAATTCAGTCATCTAAAGCATTCTAAATTTTAACCATTATTTTGGAAAACACTTCTATTGTTAGCCATGATTTTAAAAAACACCCACACCTGTCTTAATAGATTGCCCCAACAGGAGAAAATGGTCAAAGTACGAATTCTAGCTCCATGCACTAACTATATAGGCAAAAAAAAAACCCCAAAGAAATAAACAAAAACAATCTCCTCTATTAGCATGGCTCACTGTCATCTACACAGAATTACCTCCTGAGACAGCCAATCATCTCACCCCACTTTCTAGGGTATGGAAGAATGGATGCCTCCTGAAGCTGTGTTCCTTATGAAACTTCGTTCTGTCCCCTTCTTTCCCATGGTAACTGATCCTTTCTATCTCTCCAATCCAAAGCTTGTATAAAAGCTAGACAATCTAGAAAATTAATACATATTAATGAACAAATGATAAACAAACTTCCTCCTCAAGTAATACAAATTTATTCTAATAGTAATCACCAAGAGACAATGTAGTCAGTGTCCCTACCTTTGAAATCTAATTTGGAAGTGATTATAGGTGTGAAAATTCATGGTACAAAAATACATTAGACTCTCTAAAGCAAGAATAACAAATACAGTTGACCCTTGAACAATGGAGGGGTTAGGGTACCAACCCTCCTCACATTCAAAAATTTGTATATAATTCATAATCGACACTCCATATAAGCAGTTCACAGATTCAGTCAACCCTGGATCTTATAGTACTATAGTATTTATTATTGAAAAAATTTTGTGTATAAGTGGACCCATGCAGTTCAAAGCCATGTTGTTCAAGGGTCAACTGTATACTGCATTTATGCTGTTCCTACTTTATCCTATGTCCACAACAGACATTTATAAACAATTAAAGCACCCCACGAACTTTCCTGATACAGTATCACTACTGATAAATCAGAACTACAGAATTAAATAAAAGTTACTTGTCATTCCAAGCCTAGGGTAATAAATGTATTAACTAGATCAAATATAAACTTATAGATGATTTCTGAATAATCTTGAGATTGGAAGATATGTTGACAAATATTCACAGGAAATCATTATTCCAATTTTCATAAAAGGTAAAATGGGTAATGAATCAGTTCTCTATTGGTGATACAAAAATACTCACCACAACTTAGTGGCATAATACAAAAATATTTATTATATTTTTCCTGATTTATTGATAATTAGCAAATAAAAATTGTATATATTTACATTATACAAACTGATGTTTTGATACAGGTAGACACTGAGAAACGATTACCACATCAAACTAATTAACATATGCATCAACTCACATAATTATCTTTTATGTGTGGGTGTGGTGAGAACATTTAAGATCTACTCCTTCAGCAAATTTCAAGTATACAATATAGTACTATTAACTACTGTCACTATGCTCTATATTAGATCTCCAGAACTTATTCATTCTGAATAACTAAAATTTTGTATTTTTTGACCAACATCTCTCCATGTCCCTCACCATCCAGCCCCTGGCAACCATCATTCTACTCTCTTCTTCTATGAGTTTGATTGTTTTAGATTCACATGTAAGCAAGATCATGCAATATTTGTCATTGTGTGTCTGGCTTATTACATTTAGCCTAATGTACTCCAGGTTCATCCATGTTGTCTCAAATGACAGAATTTCCTTCTTTTTTAAAGTTGAACACTATTTCATTGTATGTATATATCATATTTTCTTTATCTATTCATCGATTGATGGACACTTAAAAGTTGATTTTATACCTTGACCATTGTAAATAATGCTGCAATTAACATGGAAGGCCAGATATCCTTCAAGATAATGATTTCATTTCCTTTGGATATCTAACCAGAAGTGGAATTGCTGGATCACATAATATTTTTGTTTTTTAATTTTTTGAGGAATCTGATACTGTTTTCTACAATGGCTATACTAATTTACATTCCCATCAACAGTGTATGTACAAGAGTTCCCTTTTTCTACATCCTTGCCAGCACTTATCTTTAACCTTTTTGACAATAGCCATTCTAACAAGTGTGAGGTGATAACAGAGTTTTGATTTGCATTGCCCTGATGATTAGTGATGTTGAACACCTTTTCATATGCCCATTGGCCATTTATATGTCTTCTCTTGAGAAATGTCTATTCAGGTCCTTTGCCCATTTTTTAAATGGGTTATTTGTTTTCTTGCTATTAAGTTGTTTGTGTTCCTCATATATCTTGGTCTTCACTCTGTTGGTTGTTTCCTTTGCTGTGCAGAAGTTTTTAGTTTGATGCAGTCCCACTTGTATTTTTGCTTTTGTTGCCTGTGCTTTTGAGAGCATATCCAAAAATTCATTGTCCAGACCAACATCAAGAAGCTTATTCTTGGGGACTTGATCAAGATGGCTGAGTAAGAGGATGCATAACTCACCTCCTTCCACAAACACATCAAAAATACATCTACATGTGGAACAATTCTCACTGAAAAATAACTGGAGACTAGCAGAAAGAAGTCTCCTGTACCACCAAGACTGAAAGAAAGATACACATGGAATTGGGTAAGAAGGGAAGAGAAGTGATCAGATTGGGACCTGATAAACTATATACTAATGATGAACTATTAGAAAGAGAAATTAAGGAAACAACCCTATTTACAATCATGTCAAAAAGGATAAAATACCTAGGAATAGACTTAACCAAGGATGTGAAAGACCTACACTCTGAAAACTATAAAACATTGATGAAGGAATTTGGAAATAATGCAAAGAGGTAGAAAGATATCCTGTGTTCTTGGATTGGAAGAATTAGTAATTGTTAAAATGTTCATACTACCCAAAGCAATCTACAGATTTAATGCAATCCACCCATGACATTTTTCACAGAATTAGAACAAATAATCCTAAAATTTATAAGGAACCACAAAAGACCCTGAATTGCCAAAGCAATCTTGAGAAAAAAAGAATAAATCTGGAAGTATAACACTCCCTGATTTCAGACTATACTACAAAGCTACAGTAATCAAAACAGCATGGTACTGGCACAAAAACAGACACATAGATCAACGAATAGATAGCTCAATGCAACACATAGGTCAATGAATAGAGAGCCCAGAAGTAAACCCAAGCACTTATGGTCAATAAATCTACAACAAAAGAGGCAAGAATATACAGTGGAGAAAAGACAGTCTCTTCAATATGTGGTGCTGAACAGCTACATTTAAGAGAATGAGAGTTAAACATTTCCTCATATCATATACAAAAATAAACTCAAAATGGATTCAAGACCTAAATGTAAGACCAGAAACCATAAAACTCCTAGAAGAGTACATGGGTGGAACACTGTCATAAATCATGGGAACGATTTTTTGAATCTGTCTCCTAAAGCAAAAGAAATAAAAGCAAAAATAAACAAATGGGACCTAATTAAACTTAAAAGATTTTGCACAGCAAAAGGAACCACTGACAAAGTTAAAAGACAACCTACTAAGTGGGAGAAAATATTTGCAAATGATACGAGAATTTCATTCCTTTGCATGTGGATATCTAGTTTTCAACATCAATTATAGAAGAGACAATCCTTTCTCCATTGTATATTCTTGGCACCATTGCTGAAGATCAAATGACTATAAATGGATTTACTTCTGGTTCTTTATTCTGTTCCATTGGTCTTTGTCTGCTCCTATGCTAGTACCATGCTGTTTTGATTACTGTAGGTTTGTGTATATTTTGTAATCAGAGTGATGCCTCCAGCTTTGTTCATTTTGCTCCAGATTGCTTTGTCTATTCAGAGTTTTTTGTGGTTCCATGTGAATTTTAAGATTGTTTTTTATATTTCTATGAATAAATGCCATTGAAATTTTGCTAGGGATTGCACTGAATCTGTAAATCACTTTGGGTAACATTTATTATTATTCATGAGTCTATGGGTAGTTCTGATAATCTGGGTCAGACTCAGTTGATTTTCTTTGGAATCACTCACCTGTCTGTGTTCTGCTAGTTGGTCTAGATGACTTTTGCTTAGAATCTCTGTTCTCCTCCATTTGGGCTCTCATTTTCCAGTTGTCTATTCTGAGCTTGTTCTCATGATGGGACAGAATTCCAAGAAACAGTAGAAGTGCTTAAGTCTTCTTGAGCTTCAGGAGTTATATGTCATAGTGATACTTCCACCATATTCTATCAAAGCAAGTCACAGAGTCAGCCCAGATTCAGGGGTGAAGGAAATGGAGTCAACCTCTTGACTGAAGTAGCTGTAAAGTTATAATGCAAAAAGTAATCATAGATGGAAGAATGGCGAATTCAGCCATTTTTGCAATCAATTTACCACAGTAATTTTCTTCAAATACTGACACAAGTCACAAGCATAATTTCAGAATAAATCATTAAGTGGATTCTGAAATAGATGAGACATATCTGAATTTCAAAATGACATTAAACCAGATCATTTCTGTAATACATGTAGAAAATATGGCACCATGTAGATTTGGGTTGAAGCAAGAGCTAGGCAGAATTGTAATAAATTTAATGGCCATATTCGAACATTTATTTATAGAAAAGTGTCAACTTAGACATTTGTAGTGGCAGAACGTAAGGTTTTCTTCTCAATCCTGTTCTGTGTAACACTTATCATCATTTGTCAATGACTTGTATGAAAATATGATTATCCAAATAGAAAATGACATGAATCTGGAAGGAATAGATAGTGTTCTGGATGACAGAATTAATATCCAAAAAGGCCTTGACAGGATGAAATAAGGAATTAAATTAAATGTGGCAAATTTTAATGTAGATAAATTTAAGGCACTGCAATAAAATCAAAATCTCAAAAGGTCCAGTTATAGACTGGCTTACCTGGATAAGCCTCTTAAGGGTTTTAAATAACAGTGGCTTCAAAAATAATCAACAGAGGGAGCAAATTACATAAAACATCTGTGAATATAGGTCACATTAGTGTATGAACAGTGTATATTCTAGAATAAGAAATAACCTTTTTTAACCCAAACCTCAATGCTCACTGTGACTTACAACTAAACTGTTGAATATAATAGTGATAATTAGTTTTAGCACTATATTTGATATTGAATTTCAGTCAACTTAATATCATTTGAAAATCAATTTCTTTGGGCATCCAAATTCTCGTTAATTAGTAAAAGAGCACTAAAAATTGGTAATATTTTGAGTCAAATAGCAGATATTATAAGTATCACTCTCTGATAATAATGTAATAAACTTAGAAATTTAATAGGGAAGCTTATACATACTATCAGTAATGAAAATAAGAAAAAATGATACCTAAGTTTTGTGCTATTAATAGGGACTGAATTTTAAAAGATACAATGACTCATCAACTTAAAAATAATTGCAATTAGGGACTTCCCTGGTGGCACAGTTGTTAAGAATCCGCCTGCCAGTGCAGGCGACATGGGTTCGATCCCTGGTCCTGGAAGATCTACATGTCATGGAGCAACTAAGCCCACGCACCACAACTACTGAGCCTGCACTCTAGAGCTCGCGAGCCACAACTACTGAGCCCACGTGCCACAACTACTGAAGCCCGTGCGCCTAGAGCCCATGCTCCGCAATAAGAGAAGCCACCTCAGTGAGAAGCCCGCGCACCACAATAAAGAGTAGCTCCCACTTGCTGCAACTAGAGAAAGTCTGTGCACAGCAATGAAGACCCAATACAGCCAAAAAATAAATCAAAATTTTAAAAAACGTTATTGCAATTATATTTTACATAAAAATTGATATGTGGTCAAATGTACACTCAGAAAAGAAAATATAGAAGTATTATTTTTAAGTTAAAAGAAAAGGGATATACTCCTGGCTTTAGGTTAAGATGTAGGAACCTGGAAATAATGTAACTCCCACTCTAACAAAAGGAAAACTCATGATAATCTATAAAGTCATTACTTTTCTGAATCCAACCAATCAATGAAATTTTAGGGCAACCACTTTACAGACTTTGAAAAATTTGGGGAGCAATAGAATCATTGAGAAATTATCTTCAACCATTGAGTGAGAATGGTTTCAACCTCTGAGACCCAGGGACACAGGGCCTGCCTAACACTGAGGCTGGAGGAGGACAACAGGAAACTCCCTGACTCCGCCAGAGGGTAGCAAGCCCGAAGTATCTAGCAACAGCAGTCTGTTGCTAAGGGAAAGACAAGAAATAGGCAGACCTTCTATGAGGCACATACACAAAGGGAAGACCTAAAGCTGAGAGTGAAGGAGACTTTGAGGAAAACTTTATGGCCAAGCACACAAGTATAAGAAATTCTAGAGGATTTTGAAGTCAACTATGAACTGAAAGTAACCACCACAACAAAAAAACCTGAAACCCAGCTCAACTCTGAATAAGATTGGCCCAACCCTAAAATGAAGAGCCAAGAAGATTAGGCCCAGAATATGATTTACCACAGTGAATGTTCTGTATGTGCTTAAAAATAATATGTATTCTGGATATGGAACTTTCACTATGGTAAGTCATATTCTGGGCCTAAAATACTAAACCCAGACAAATTAAAAAATTTAAATCAAACAAGTTCATCGACTAAAGTGGAATTAAATTAGAAATCAATAACTGAGAAATCTAAAACATTCTCAAATATTTGTAAATAAAACAGCACACATATATCCCATGGGTTAATGAAGAATTAAAAAGAAAAATTTGCAAACATTTTGTATTGAATGAAAATGAAACATACCTATGTAAGTTGTAATATCCTACCAAAGAAATACTTAAAGGCAAATTTATAGCAATAACTAATATTAGAAAAGAGGAATTATCTCAAGTCAATGATTTAAAATCCCCTTTTAAGAAAAAATATAAAAAGAGTAAATTAACCCAAAGTAAGCAGAAGAAATGAGGTAATTATCATACGAGCAAAAATAAATTAATTTTAAAATAAACCATAAAATATTAATGAAACCAAAAGATTGTTCTTGAAAAGATCGATAAAACTGATAAATCTCTGGCCTGACTATCCAAGAAAAAAAGAGAGAAGAAGAACATTACTAACAACTGTAATGAAAGAGGGGACATCACTATAAAACCTAGGGACATCACTGTAAAACCTAGGGACATCACTGTAAAACCTAGGGATATTAAAACTATGATAAGATAATACTATAAACAACTTTATGCTTTTAAACCCATTTAAGTGAAATGGACAAATTCCTTGAAAGACAAATGACCAAAGTTCACTCATAAAGAAGTAACCTGAACGACCCTGTAACTATGTGTAAAATCTTTAATATTTCATTTAAAGATCTTCTCACAGACTTCTGGTTTCTGATTCAATGAAAGGAGTTTGGAAGTCACCACACCACGCAAACAAATAGTAAAAAGCTAAACAGACTGAAAAATCAACAACTTTTTTGGGAATCTGTAAGAGAGGGGAGAAATAGACAAGCAAACACAGGGAGTCATGGCTTACTGGAGCAATAAGTTCTTTCCTGATCTGTTGTATGGGTTTTGAATAGAGAAGTCCTCTTTCCATTGGGGTGGCTTAGATGGGAAGATGTAATGCTCAGCATGTCCATAGCCATCATGGAATTTTATTGACAGCCAAATGAAACCAACATGCATGGAGAAAGTGCAGCCAAATTATAAAGAGAAGGAGACAGAGACAGATGAGACCCTAGAATAAGTTTCCTGCAACTCAGGCCAAGTTATGCATTCCAACTGGTCTCCTTTTTCTCTTAAGCTAGTGTAAGATTTACTTTTGATTTTTCAATTGTGTATGTGTCACCACAACCTACAAAGCAACAATAAGGAAATGCTTATTAGACTCTGTAACTTTACATTTATATTTAAAATTTACATTTGTGTTAAAAACATTAAAATATGAATAGAGTTTGTGTGGTGTGATCATGAGACTTTTCCTGTATTTCTCTACTTTTTTATTGTTTTAAACTGAATATTTCTGTTTGTAGATTGAAATTAAGAAAGCATAAAATCCTGCACAGAATGCTATGTCCCATAATTTTTGGAACTATACATTTAATCTGATTTTTAAATACATCAACATTTGCGTGAATTCAGTCTGTATTTTAATCTTATTGTGTGCATGCGTGAAATTATTTTTCAATTACAGCTATTTAAAAAAAATCACTGTAGTAACTCCTTTCCTAATGTACCATGGGTTTAATGATAGTACCGTGGGTACTAATGATAAGTCAGTAGGTTGTAGTCTCAATTACTTCATTATTAATTATTGCCATATTTTCTTTCATTTCATTTAATACACTATCAAGGATGGAATTGATCATTTTCATAGTTTTCTTAATCTATAATGATTTTTGATTCTTAGATAGTTTAATTAAAGCAATATAATTTAATTAGTCATCTATTCAGAATTCTTTGAGTGTTGAGTTGAATAACAAGAATGTATATACTTACTTCACTAAATTATTTTACATCTTCAGCTTTTATCTAAGGTTAATATAAGGAACAACTGTGTGAAGAATAATTTGTATTTTTAGTAAAAGTAATCAGTTAAATTATTTCTAAAAGTTGTCATCAAATATGTTATGAGTGGCTCATTGTAACTAATATCTTTGAAAGTTTAGGTTTTTTTCTGAAGTTTGTTTTGACATTAGTATCTTAGCTACTAAATATGCTTCTAAACATTAGAAATTCCTTGACACTCTCAATTCTCTCAGCACTCCTAATATACTACTGGGTAGGGAGGATTGCTTTTCATTTTTTCTGTCATGATCTTACTTAATTTTAAATATTTTAAAACTAGTGCTGAAATAGGAACTCATCAAATAATCTTCCTGTTGTATCTTGTATATATTCAAATATACTTGTGATATAAACACAAAATCAGTAAATTTATATGTTCTTTTAATCATTTGTATAGTCTTTTAATCCATTTTCACTTTCATACTCTTCTATAATCATCAATAAGATATTTTAAAACAACCTTTTTGCATAATGTCTTAACTTTACATTAAGCAATATTCAGCACAAGCCAAATTATTCAAATAAGGAAAAATTTCTACTTATTGCACTTTTCATTCATAACTAACAATATTAAAAGATCAATTTGCTATGGGAACTTTCAATGTACTGCAGGTTTACACTGTTTATTATTTCTGTCATACCAGATTAATGTCTTTTCTATAAATTTAGTACATTTATTAGCCTGTAATTATTTCAGAAAAACAGAGCTATTTAGTCAAATCCACATGAGGAATTTTATAGATTTGGATTTTTTTCTAAAGCCATCAATTCTAAATGGATCCAGAGTTCAGCCTTTCTCTGCTTCAGGGAAGAATTTCACTTTAACCTTGGTGCCATCCTGAAAACAAATTTCTCTCAATATCCTAGTCCAAAGACATTAAAAATTCTATTTGTCATTCTTCTACCCCTGCCCTTTCTCCTTAAATAACTTTATTACATGAGCTAATACTTGGCACCTATGTTTCTCAGAATGGACTTTAAAAAGTCTGTCCTCCTAATTAACGCATGACCTGCCTCCTGTTCTCCTACGCAGTGTGCAGCTGACGAGAAGCAGAACAATTTGACAGCAATGTGTGTGGTGACCAATGGTTCCGTGGAAAATAGGAGGAGCTCAGATTGTACTGTCTAGGATGTGATTTTACATCAGCCTGTTTTTCTTAATAAAGGGAAATCTAAACCACAAATTGGAGGCAGCAAACAGAGGGATCAAAAATGTGATTTTTATAGTAAGTGCTATTGTCATTATCTCACTGTTTGACTTCCTAAGAGGGACCACACAAGTCTCATAGAAAGACTATTGTGAGAATCAATAGCCAATTGTGTGCAGCGCAACACAGATATCAGGCAAGGTTTTGGATTAGGCCACTTTTAATTTTTTTCCAAGTTAAAAAAGTATGTTAAATTGGTGTCATGGAGACTAAATCTCATTCAATTTAATACTGCCTCTCTCACATCTTCTTCTTAATGCCCTGAAAGGCTCTAAATTTATAGTAAAATAAGAAGGATAGTATTTTTACTATTTAACTCAAATGAAGAATTTTGCAGGGAATGATAAGTATGAAAAATATGTAATAAATTTTAAATATGTTCATAGAATATTATGCAGTTATAGGTAGTCACTGTCGTACCTTATTGGATATTTCACTACTACGTTTACTGATTCTGCATCATTTTAGTCTTTTTTCTCTGCCTTGCCCAAATATACAGCCACAGAGTTGTGTCTTTGTTTCTGTGAGCTTTTTTGTGTTTTCCAAGAAAATTAATGATATTTAGGAATTTAGGATGCTGTCGGAATAGTTTCTGTATCTAAGGAAACACTGCCTCATTGATATTAGTTGTTGCTTAGAACTGCATCTTAAAATTATTCTGTAGAGACTTTCAATAAAATATTTTATTTCTCATGGATACTTATAGTTAACATTTGGTTGTCACCTTAATAAGTATATTCATATTTAGGTTTAGAATGAATTTTTGTGTCTACACTTTGCCTTAGTTCTATACTAGTGTTTAATCAGGAGCTGTGTGATATAATATTTACATTTGTTCAATAAAAAGCTAAATTCATTCTGAATCTCTTGCTGGATTGGCCTTATGTAAGGTAAGTAACTCTATATATGGAGTGGTTTTACAGATGTTGGGAAGGTTCTACAATCAAAAACTGACCTTCATCCCCTATACTTAAAAATTATTAGTTTAGGTTAAATACCCTCTAGTGGAAGGACTGCTATAAGTCATTACAAAATTTTCAGATTTATTCTGAGAGCAGGGTAAAAATGCAGAGTATAAAGGTCCTGACACCCCCAGTAGCTGGGAGAAGTAAATGGTGCACTGAAAAAGAGTGTGATATACTCAAGTTTGAAGAAATAGGACTAAATTAGAATCTGTTTGCAGTTATGAATAGAGGGAATGCTTTTTTATGGAATATGAACAAGAGAGGGGGAAAAAGGAGTCAAAAATCAAGGATGTCAAAATCCACAGTAAAATAACTGTTTTTCAAATTTAATTATTTGCCTTTCAGCATAAGCAGGTTTAAATAATAACCTTGCTGAGTTTCATGAAACAAAATTAACAGACAGATGACAGTGTCAGCCTGATAAAAATGTCCCCTTGTGACATTTCTATACCCAAGATCAAGTTTTCTTTTTGTTAACCCAATCAAATATAATCAAAGGATATTCTGTTCTTACTGAATATTTTTTTTCCAAATAGCATAAGTCCAATATTTTCTCTAAATTACTTAGTGAATTTAAGACGCAGATAATGTTTGTCTTAATTAAAGTAAATTTTAATGTAATAAGAATGTATTTTCACCATGTCAAATCAACTCAGTCTGTGACAGCAGACTATGGCAAATGAAAGGGAGGTTCTTTTGCTTCTTGTTTATAGGTACAATAGAGTGATAAAAGTCTTAGATTAAAAAAAAGTTTGCAAACATTTCCAAGATAGAAAGGAAAATAGACTTTTAACTTAATTGTAGCGTTATAGCTCACCAGTGGCAGAGTACATGTGAGAAAGAGCTCAAATCCAATTAAAACAATTAAATGTTCATACAACCTTATTAACTTTTAAAACAAATGACTCTTTAAACAGACTTCGAAAAATAGGAAAGTAGGCTTCAAATATTCCCTCTTAAAATGCCCTAAATTCATTCATGTGTAGTGTGTAATCAAACTCATTGCTTCTTCTTCCTTTACTATAATTTTTTATAAATGTTTAAACTCTGCTTTTTATATGGTTTAACATGGCATGATCTTTCCCTGACCACCCCATGTTCAGTGCTCTCACTTTGTTATTATTCCTCTTACATGTATCATAAGCTTCCTTATATTGTTTATTATATTTGAGAGGATTTCTGCCTTAATTATTGAATTGTACTGAGGGTCTTTTGAGGTCAGGGTATTGATGTGTCCTCCCTCTCTCCATACCACATGGCATGTTTTTCTCCCTGATGGGTGATATTCAAATGTTTATTATTGAAAATACTGGAGAGGATATCAACAAAGTTGAGAGTTTAAGAGGTTTATATGTAGAGCCAATCATCACAAATGGGTCTGTTTAAAAACTAGATTTAACCTTGATAGAAAAATGTCCGGAACTAAATACCGAACACTGTTACCAATTTGTTTACTGTAAGTTGTGGGTGATTTATTTCTTCCTGAGACTATCACTTTCATGATGATAGAAAGAAATATTTAACTCTACATGTTTTATTTAAATATTATTTTAATAAGTACATTCTGCAATAAACTGGAAGAGCGCGTACTCCAACTAATTTTATAGAGTTCAGTTGATATCATAGGCCGGACTATAAAAGAAGAAATTAAGTATAGATGGGTGGCTATAAAATGGAACAGTTGTACGTACAAACAAGTTAATCAGTAAACAAAATCTATCTCTGCAGAAAGATCTGCAAATCAAGGAAATGACTTCCCTCTGAACTGAAGAAAGGATGCGTCTTTCAAAAAGTGGTCATACTGGCAAATTTACGATAAACAAGAGATATACAGTGTGTTCTTGCAGTTGTGGTCGAGAAAAAAAATGTAGGGATATGCAGCACAGAAAGCATGATGAGGCAGCGTAGTGAAATTAAACCTCTTCTGAGAATTATAAAAAATTCTTTCATTAGGAAAGTTAAAATCCGTTTTGCTTTGTTTCTGATATTTGATAAAAGTGATGCTGAATGGCTAAAAGTTATAGACAACCTTGAAGTCTAAGAAAAAGCAATGGTGAATTAGGATAAAGCGTGCACCATAGAACACTAATTTCATGAGAAACCACTGAAAGAGTTTTCCTGAATGGAGTTTCTCCGTCCAGTTAATTGAGGAGAGCTTACTATGCTTTTCCATCTTGGAAAGAACAATGAACTAGCATATCAAAATCTGAGAATTATAGCAGAAAAGCATAAACATATATATATATATATATATATATACATATACACACAACTCGCTTTAATATTATTCAATTCCAAATGAAACGCTTTTGCAACCTAACACTCATGAAAGTGTCAGAACTGGTATTCCATTAGCAAACTTCGAAAGAGTGGTACAGTGTTCTCTTCTGAAGCAGGTGAAAAATATCCTGATTGACTTAGGAGTGTTTGATGACAACTCAAGATTACTGAGTGCATACTTATTGTAATAAAGTGCTTATGATTTAAAAACATATTTCTCTGAGCCTTGTATTATCTTTCAAACTAAAATGTCTTGGTAACATAAACTCATATTTATGTTTAATGGATTTAACAGAAAGCTTTATAGAAGCAATTAATGATTTCAAAAGCTTTCCATTTTACATGGAAATCCATACCTTTGAATATCATAGATATTCAGATTTAAGAATATAAATTACAAGCATCACTTGCCACAGGATAGAAATGATCACGATAATAAGAACCTTTTCTGGAGGGATTACTACCCCAGGCAGTGAGGAACTTCCTCTTCTCTAGCAAATGAGGTTCCAAGAATTTTTTTTTTAATGTTAGTCGCAGAATTACTATAGATTTGAGTCTGTAGATGTCAGAGTCCAAAGGTATGTAAGTTTTAAGCTTACCCTGGAAGGAAAACAGTAATCTCTAGGACAGAAGCCTTTTAAATGTCAGCATAAAAAGTATCACAAAATGTTGCAGTACGATTTACATACGCAGAGGAGAGAAGGGAGATAATTACAAAGAGAGTAATATCTGGTAATGTTAAGCTATAAACTAGCTAATAAAGGATCTAAGCTTTTTAAAAAATTCTGTGGACTGATATAAGATGTGTTTTTTCCCCTTTCAATTATAAAAGAAATATAGCTTAAATTTGCATAGTGTAGCTACCAGTACATCTTTTTTCTGGTATTTTTCAGGTGTTTGTGCTTCCCCGCCGCCATTCCCTGCTGTTGCCGTAGCTCTGACATGAAGATGGGAAAATGGAGCTAGAAGGAAACCACCTCTTTAGTGGATCATTATTACCACAGCATCACGGCTGTTCTGAAAATTTGTTTCTGTCCCATTAAAAACAAGGAATTGGCAGACTGGGAAGGTGATCAGATTGCAATCAGCCATGGAAGGAGTGATCTGTAATCAGGATGAGGCAGAGAAAAAGACACCGGGGGCTAGAATGCACAGCACTTGTATCATAGGACTCCGAAGCTGAAAACAGAAGTCTGTGTAAAACTTAGTAAAAGAATAGTCTTCAGAGAGTCAGAGAACCATCAATGAAAGCAGCCTGTTGATAGGTGAACAAAAGAAGCCTTTGTGTGAACACTGGCTAATTAAGTCTTGCAATTACCGAAAGAGCTTTCTTTTTTGTGAAGAAGAGAGACATATAAGAGTGATGTACAAGTTCAGATTGAAAATGCTTATTCATATTCTATGGGGGAAGGGCCATTTGCCTATTAAACAAAGCAAGGTCGCCCATTTCCCGCTTTGAGTAGACCTGGGGAGAGTGGGAAGAGACGGGCTTCTAAAGTAGGTGAAATTGTTGGCCATGAAAAGTGCCTTTGACTCAGTTTCAATGGATTTAACCTTTATTAAATATAGACCCCCCCTATCAAAATAGCTATAAGCTGAGAGAATTACTTCCAACACACACTCCTTTTCTTAGCAGTCATAAAAAAAACAAAGCTTGATAAGCTCTTGGGGCTGAAGTATTCTTCTCCCATATGGGAGTTATTATTTCCAGTTCAATGTGTCTCAAAGTAGGGGTCAGGTCTCCCAGAGGCTATAGGGGTCTGAGAGGGTTAACACAGAACAGAAGTACAGAACTCTGAAGTGATCAGTGCTGATGATGGTGGTGAACTCTGAGCTATATAAACGAGATGAAAAGGCCTCTACTTACCAGCCTAGCCTTCATTTCAAGGGTTCAAATATGTTCCATCTCCGAGAGAGGGCTCCAAACTGCTATTTGATGGCAGTGGCAATGAGGAAAAGTCTAGGGCAATCGGAGTGTACTAGTTTTTCTGTGTGGGAGGCATGTAGTCAGCATGAGAACCCGAAGCCAGGAGAGCAAAGAGGAAAGACAGAGAGAAGTTTCAAATTTGTGAAGGAAGTTGACACATCTCTGTGGAGGCATAAACTAAAACCCCAGGTGCTCCAAATATTCTGGCCCCAGAAAATGGGGGCTCCAATTCCTTTCTTTTCTCCCAAAGTTCTTGTCCAACTCTTTTCTAATGATTCCTCCTGTTATTAATCCTTTCTGTTGGCTCTTGAAATCTACCCAGGAACATTATATTTCAGAACAGTAACTTCATACTAGAAATGTCTCAGGAATCCATGGAATAAGGAACAGGGATTTTGTTCTTAACTGCCTAAGTACTGTCTGCTTTCTGAGCCTTCTCTCAAGCTCTTATAATCGGTGACAAACAAGTAAACTGAGAGGTGGGACAGAGATTTTGATGATCATCAGAACCAGTCCTTTCAGCATTCACAACCTTTACTCATAGAACAACAAAGAGACCCCTTCTTTTTTTCCAGCCTTGTTGACACTTAGAGTAATTACTCCCAGGAAAGTAACTCTCTGAGGCAATATTTCACTTCTCTTTAATTGCATGGGTACCAACTTACACACTATCAGCATTGAAGAGCAGTGACACCCTCCTGTCAGCCAGGTAATTTGATGGCAGAAAAAGCCACAGACACTTTAGTTTCCATCTTTCAAAATTCCTCATGCAAATGAGGGACAGTAATTAGTGCTGACCTTCCACTATTACTAGTTGTCAATCAGCTGTTCATCCTGCTCAGAGGCAATCTGCCTCATTCCATGCAGAAACATGGACACATGTAGCACAATGGGAGCTACAGGGAGTGTAAGAGGGCATTGTTATAAAAATTAGCTTCCTAATAGAATACACTGGTGGACTCATGGAGGGCAACGTGCTATAAGTGTTAAAAGATAGTAGTTTCCAAAATATTCTCCAGTAAACACCGGTATCAGTGTCAGATGTCTGGTATCAATTCAGGTTCTGAAGCCACATGCAGGCTTACTAAACAAGAAAACCTGTATATGGGGCCCCTGAAAATAAATTTTACACAAGCACTTTACAAAGTTTCCTCACACTAAAGTTTGGGAATGACTGGCTAAGGTCACCGTGCATACATTCACAACCATAAAGCCAGAGACTAGGCTTTCCCATCACTAAATTCAAGAAACACTGTTACATTTTTGTTTGTGTGAGATGCCACTGTATTTATAAACTTATGAACAAGGTATGTTATCTGCTTTCAAAGGTTTTAAAGTTTATCGACCTAAGAAACAGTCAAGGACTATAGAATGGAATCTGTAACGAACTCCGTTTAAGAAGGGAATACACAGCAAACACTGAGAAAATGTCATTCATCTGAATGTATCTGTTGCTTTATCCTGTCTGTAATATGATGTACTCTTACAGTTATGTAACTTTAATATTTAGCAGTTGCTTATAATCAAAAGTGTAGCACAGATTTTAAAGGATCTAGCCTTAAGCCCAGGATCAACTAACCTGGCAATCCGGGGAAAGTATGCACTTAGAAAACTTTGTTGTTTTCAGGTATGTGCAAATATACGTGAACTATCTGGAACTTAGCTTATCTAGAAATCTGTAACTTTTCAAAAAATGTTTGTGTTTCTTTAGCAAGATGTAGTAGGTGATTTATCATGAGCTTTTATTTCTGCATGAAGTCAATGACCATCCTAAAGACTGTTCAGCTTTCCCCCCGAAAAAGAGAAATAAGTTATTAATCAAAAATAGAATAAGAATCCCCAAATATTCAAAAAGTGAATGAACTAACCATACCTGAAGCTCCGAAGTGCTTATGTAGTTTGGGAGAGTTTATTTTACCAGAGGATAATGGATGGACATCTTTATTTATGTTTTTTTTTTTTGAGGAATCAAAATTTTAATTTTTGCTGGAGAATTAGTCACATCATTCTCACCATTAAGACTATCTAAGTGATAACAAATAGCCAAAGAAGTTTATTTGTTTTGACCAACATTATTAATGTCTTTCTGAACTGTGAATGTATAAGGCCTAATCCTTTCCCACTGTGCTGGCTATTCCTCTTGGGCAAGATCTGACAACTAAAGAGCCATTTGCGTGTTGTGGAGACAGAGCGCTGAATCTGGAAGGGCTGACTCAGCTGGGCAGGAGGCGGTAAGATTAATGGACACCAACATGGAGGGAAAAGCAGTCTGTGAGTGTCAAGGACCTTGGTGGGAGAAACATTTCCCCAGTGAAAGAGAGAACACACACTTCGTCCTTCCATTCACCCCACAACCAGACATCCTGTGGAACATGTCTGAGTCCCATGCATAAATTTCCAATTAGAAATTTATATCTCTTTTCAGGAGTGATTGAATCAAGACCAACTCATCACACATTCTATCATAAACTTTAACTACCGTGATACATGCTTTTAAAAGAGGTCAACTGTATTTTCATCAATAACATATGCATTCTACTTGAAATAACAAGCATAATTGTAGCAGAGAATCTATCAAAGTACATATGAAAACGAGATATACTCGAGGGCATTTTTAAAGTACAACTTATAAACTACAAGATATTGAGTAAAATAGTGAATAGCTGTGCAATGGAACAAGGTAACAATAGATTAAAAGGATACAAATGGCATACTACCTAGTTACTTTTGGTTCTTTAATATTTAGTTAACATTTGCTTAGTGTGAGAGAATGGGCAGGCAAGTGTTTTCCTGTCAGGCAAAACATGTTCCATGCTTAACACGAGTATTTAATTGTACTGCAGCCAGAAAAAACGTGACATTTTTCAGTTTCGTATTTACTGTTTGAACAAGATGTTTGACACCCTAATGTATCCCATTAATAGATTCCCAAAGAGTGACAGTGATAAAGCAACACTAAAGTGATTCAAATTGTGCTTAGCTAACAGACAATTTGTCAATATGGATGGTTCAATTTCAAGGCTTGACTTAATTCAGTAAGTGTGTTAAAAATATTAGTTTTGCAGATACAAAATACAATTTATTTATTCTGTAAATGTTTACTGATATCTACTATGCACCAGGTGCCATTTCCAGCCACTGGGCATCTAGTAATAAATAAATGACTAATCAAGTGTAGAATAGTGCTAATGTCAAGAGGGGGAAAAATAGAGGGTTATACATTTCAAGGTCAAGTTAGATGCAATCTAGAATGAAGGTAATCATTCTTTATTCTTCCAGAAGGCAAACAAGTCAATATTACAATTTTTGTATCTTTTACCTGGCTGCACCTTTGTTTTTGCTCTTGTCCTTTGTAAATTCAGTGTTGCATGGATAATATAATAGAAACTGAAGAGGAATGAACCAGAAGACTTAGAAATTTGGTTTCATCTCGCACACTAATTAACCTTGTGACCTTAAAGAAATTAGTTAAAATTTTCTGAGACTCAGTTTCCTAGGATAATTTATAGAGTTTTACTTAAGAGATAAAATAAAGCTTCATTTCTGGAAGGGTATATTATAAACTGCATAAAGACAAAACAGTTGTAGCTTGTTTTGTGGGTGTCCACATGAACCTTATCAATGTCACATCCAGGAGAAATATTTCAGTTATAACAATTTACAGACAGCAATCATCACTGTGTGTATATTAGGTGATTTCACTATACTTCACTTCTCACTTCTTACTTTTCAGATCTATTTGTCTGAGTAGGGGATAAATATTAGTTGTAAAGGGAAAAAAACCAATAAATACATTGTTCAGCTGAAAAAGTTATACTCAAAATACATATGTATAGTAACTTAAAATACGTACAGGACCTCATGTTTTACAGTCTTCTTGTAGAGTTTCCCTTTTATGTTGTCTCAAAGGAACAAGTCAAGAATGCAAGGGCAGGGATCCCGTGGTGAAATTTAGTAGAGTTGTGGCTAATGGTGATATGAACAATTTGTCTTTTGAAGAACAGTGACAAGACTGAGATTTTCTCCATTTCCATAAAATATTTTTATTTGTCATCCTCCTTTTAAATACACGTATATATATACACGTGTATATATGTGCATATATATATATATACATATCCTCCTCTATCTACCCAAATTAATTTGCAGAAAGAGTTGGGTAAGATATCCTGATGGTATCCTTTTTAATTCTTTCTTGTGGGAATGCTTTTCTCAGCAAAAAAAGAGAGGAAAGATAAATCCATTCCACCTGGGAAAAGTTCAAAAGTTTCTGTTGCTTAGTAAATAACCAAATGAAGTTATAAATAGCATCACTGCTTTCTATACTATCTTTAAACTAATACAAGCATGTCCTTCCTATAAAAAATTAATCCATGTTAGCTGTTTTGAATATGTCTCCTAGTTAGCATTTTAAACTTTAATCTCTAAACCATTATCTTCTTCCTGGCTCAGCAGGAAATTCTGCCTGTCATTAAATCAGTAACTCCTTATGTTTATGACTACCAAGAACTGCAAAAGCCAGACTATGTGTGGAGTAAAACTTGTCTAATTAGCATCAGTCTACACATTACCATATGTTGACAATAGCCATTCATAGGTTATATTACTTTGGCATCTGTGATGGATAACACAACCTAGAATCATTCTTATTATTTTATCTTCTTGCTATAACTTCTCAAGCATTTCTTTTCTTGTCTTTACTTATTCCTTTTTTTTTTTTTTTTTTTTACATTTCCTGGATTACTCTTAACATCATGCCCTTTAGGTGCCTCATTCTTGCTTCCTACAGAGGGATCATAGGCAGTACTAAGTTCAAATATGCTAATATCTGTATATCATCAAACCTTTTACCTCCCTACTTTACAATTCTGTCTGTTGTTTTAGATCTACTTCAGAATCCATAATTCATTGCTCAAGATAGCAGAAACTGACTCTACCATAGGTACAAGGGAAATAGGTAAAGGAGAAAAAAAGGGAAAGAAAAAAGCATGGTAGAAGAAGTGAACTATTCCTGTTAAAATAACCTAACAGTTATTTAAACAAAGTCAACTCAACTAAAATTTATGAGGATGTTTCCTGGATTCAAATTTCTGAAAATTCTACTCTGCCATTTTGAAAACAAGAAGTAAAATATTTGAGCTTTTATTACCACAGTAAGGTGATAAATGTGTATTGATGTAACTCTTCTTATGTAAGTGAAAGTAAATTTCAAATACCAGGCTGTATAAGTATTTTTCAGCCTTATGTAATGTTAAGATAATGTAGAATAAAGGTGAGCTTATTTTTTAATCTGTTGATTAAGAAAATTTTAAACAAAGATATAAACAAATCATTTGTACTTGCTAATTGCACAAGTGATTTTAAATGAATGAGATCAATTGTTTAAAAAATTAATAATTGTCATGGGAAATCTGTCATGTCCAGAATTCTCTCTTACATACTTTTCGATCATGTATTCTATACTAATTTTCATCATAATTTAAATTAATATGCATAATTTAAATTAATATGCTTTAGATTTCAACTCATTTATCTTATTTGCCACACATATCATGTATTTACAGCCCTTTAAAATTTTTATGACTTATTTTCAGTTTGCATCAAGCTTATAGTTTAGAATCTAGAACAGAGTTAACAAAATAGTTCCGTCTGTCACTGATTGGCTTTGTGGCCTTGGCTATCACTACTGAGCGATATATCATAACATATTTAATCTGGGCATCTGTTTCCTTCACTGTCATCATTCCAGTGAAACTTTTGGCTGGAGAACACAAAAACTAATAGTGTATAATGAGACAAAAAATACAAATATATACATTTTCCTAAATGATAATAGGTGACAGTGTTTAAATCATTCAAAAGTTTATTTTTAAATAATCACCCCTAAGTGAATTTTGATTAGAAACACTGGTATGGTTTGAGGACAAAACTAAGATCCTAGATTATACACTCATCAAAAGGCAGGCAAAAAAAGAAAGAAAACCTGTTATCTTACCACTTATAACTTTCCCTGTTGACAAAGGCCTGACTCTGGTAGTGTTTTGTCCCCATCTTTAAAAAATTTAGGGGCTCTTTCTTGAAGGTGTCAGCTGAAAAATATGCACAAGCTAAAAGTTGAGAATTATGTTTTATTTGCCAGGCAAAACTGAGGACTTAAGCCTGGGAGGGATCCGCACAGACAGCCCTGAGGAACTGCTCTGAAGAGGCAAGGGGGGAGCCAGGATACATGGGAGTTTTTGCAAGAAAGACCAGGTAGTACTGTTAATTAAAGAAAACCATATACCTCAAGTTAATGAATTTCACACTTTTCTAGGTATGGGAAGTTGCAAGAGTCTGGGCCCACTGAAATCATTCCTTTGATATGCACCTTAACTATCTAGGGCCAGTGGCCTGCTTTCCTCCATCCTGAAGCCCCTCAGGGTACATCGCTCTGGGGTGGCTGCAGTGACTGAGGGCTTGGCAGCCGGCAGCCCATTTGTCTCCACCCTGAGTTCCCTCAGGGCTCACCATCTGGGGTGGCTTTAGTGGCTTGATGGCTGCAACATCCTTTGTTAACTGATATGGCAGGTAGCATTTTTTCATTCACAGAAGGTCCAGTTCCCCTAAAACATCCATTTTCCCTGGATTATTCCTCTTCTCTAGGTACCCTTCCTTGGTTGCTAAACACAAATTACAGCACACTTTTAAGCCAATTGTTTTGCTTACCTACTCTTTAAGTTTTGGGAAGTCACAACCTGTACACAGGTGGATAATTATAGTACAAAGAATAGTTACAGACCCCAAATATGTCATAAGTCCGGTTTAGATAATGAGTTACTTAGAAATTCCTGGCTCTGAATTGTTCATTGCCTATTTCTGTTTTATTGCTGAATCAAATTGTTTTCTAAAAGAAATGTGAAATGTATTCTAATTTTGAACAATTTCTACCTAAATCCAAATAGAAACCTATATGAATTTCTCTTCCACCATAAAATTGTCAAGAACACTCCACGTTTGCTGTGCCTCCATTTCCTAATTTCTTGACTTAATCCCATGATGCAGGTTCTGACTTCTCACAAGTGCTCTAGTTGAAGTTAAGCAGTGATCTCCTTTTGTAAACTGCAAAGGTTTTCTTTGTGGTCATCACCTCTAATTTTTCCAAACTGTGTGACTTCTCCTTGAAATTGTTCCCTGATTTCACAGTCATTACAGGGTTCCAGTTCTATCCATTACTCTCTATTTACCACTTCTGTTTCCTGGGTCCTCTCACTTCAGTCATTGTTGAAATTGTGCCACAGGACCCATATGTTTTATCCCTCTGCTTTTCATTTATTTTTTCCCTTGGAGGTTTCATATCTTCTAATGATTTCAGCTATAAACTCCACTGAAATGATTTCTAAATTTACCAAATTTCTCTGGTTCAGCCCCATATAAAAGTTGTTTTCAATGGAATGTCTGATCATTGTCTCAAACTCCCAATGTTGATCAAAGACATCAAAATTTTCCCCAGACTTGGTTCTCCCACAAACAGCTTTATTTTCTCCTAGTGGAGCTTTCGTTTTCTAAGTTTTCAGCTCACATTCTTGCAATTTTTCCTGACTCTTTTTTTCCAATCTGCTTAATTATTACATTCAGTAAATTCCTGCACTGCATGCTGCTTTCATTTTCCCCTTTCCATTCCCAGTGCTGTTACCGTCTTCTAGTCCGAGTGACCTAGACTCATACATATATGGCTAATTTAATGATCTCCTCAGCTGTCTTCTTGCCCCCTTAAATACGCCCTACCCACTGCTGCCAGAAGAACCTTTCTAAAGCATTAGCTTTTGCATGAGTCACTGTATAAAAAGTTTGTCAAAAGTTCCACCATTCCTACCATGCAAAACAAGATCGAATGTACTCACCTTCCTAAATTTGTTTCTTTTCGACCTCATTTCTTTCAACTAAAAATATGCAAAACTGTATTCAAGAAAACTGTTCTAACATTATTTATTTTCTCAATATTTAAAAAAAGTGTTTCAAATATCTGTACCTTTTTACTTATAGAAAAGATCTATGACTTACTCATTAGTGTCTGACTATGCTATTTGCATAACTGAAACTCTATTTTTGTGATGTTCACTACAGGAGGAATGAGTATATTTCTTTTTTTAATCTTTTTTTTTTTTTTTTGGTAAACATTCTGAGTTTCCATGTGGATCTTAAGCACTTTGGATGCAGGAACCTAGTCATATACTTCACTGTTACATCAACTTCTTCAAAAATTCTTCATCGTTAAAGATGAAAACAATAATAATAAAAAAGAGAAATGAGAAATTGAAAGAGAAAGTAGGAGGTTCCTACCAGTTCATAAAATTAATATTTCAACAAATTCCTCTGTAACTGCCCTAAACTAGGCCAAATTAAACTCAGAAAGCTGACATATCTCTTTTTTAAAATTTTTGAATGTTTGCTTGTCAACTTTATTGCTAATTGCTAATTGCTTCTCACATCTCATTTATTTTTTACTTTCATATAGACTTTATATTGAGTGAATCAGATTGAGGCCTTGGAACCACCATTTTAAACAATCTTTTAAATTCTAACCCTTAGATCAATGTTTTCAAGTGGTTATTGTGTATATTCCTTTTTTTTGTCAGCTTGACTAAAGTTGAGTGCAAGATATAAACAATTTAAACACAACATCCACAGAAACATAATACGAGGAAAATATTAATTAAAATATAAACTAATGGGAAGCTTGCCACCACAAAATAGAGAAATGTAATCCACATTGAAAATGAGTCCAATTTTTGGTTAGTGAACCTTGCATCTATATTGATTTCCATCATAATTTTAAATAAAAAAATCTTAGGGAGTTTGGGATTGACTGTTATATTTAAATATAACACACTGTTATATTTAAAATGGAAAACCAACAAGGATCTACTGTATAGCACAGGGAACTCTGCTCAATATTCTGTAACAACCTAATTGGGAAAAGAATTTGAAAAAGAATAGATACATGTATATGTATAACTGAATCACTTTGCTCTATACCTGAAACTAACACATTTTTTATCAACTGTACTCCAATATAAAATAAAAAGTTAAAAAAATCTTTCAGATTATGTTTTTATCCAGTTATTATTAAAGCAAACCAAAAATTTTAAATTTAGTTTTAAATCATTTAAATCAATGTTTAATAATGAGTTGCAATAAATATTAAAAAAAATGTTTGTTATAAATTAAAGTTTTACCTATACTCTATTACAACTATTAGTTGAAGCTCTGTGTAGAGGCTGCTTGGAACAAAGCAAACAAATGGCAGTCTATTTTTTGCAAGGACTTTACTTGAAACTCAGGCTAATTAAAGATACAATTGCAATATAAGCTCTTTTTAAAAATTTGGATGTTACAGTAATTCTCTCTTTAGACTGTCATTGTATGTTTAAATTGTGTTTAAAGCACATCATGATGTTCTAAATCTATGCATTAGATCAAAGCTAAGCTCTCTCAAAATAAATCAGCTAATTTCAACATCAGATGTGTTTCTAGTTTGAAGGTTAAACTTCCAGTTTTAAGCTATCAAGGAACACTTAAATACTTTGACTCTAATCAACATAATATCATAGAATTCTAGATATGGAGTAGACCTTAGAGATATCTATTTCAACCCCCTCATTTTACATGGCTGCAGTATTCAAAGAGATTAAAATGGATCTTGCCCAATGTCTCACAACATTTCTGATAAAAATAAGAGGCTAATCAGGTGTTCTGGCTCCTAGTTTAATTCTCTTTTCATCATAGTCTTTTTGGGGGTGGACAGTAAGAATCAATTCTGTATCTCACTAGAGTCAAATGGAAGCCTCTTTGGGAGTTCTCTGCCCCGTAATTGAACTGAGGACAGACAGTAAATCAAATATCTGAGAAGAGAGTGTAATACAGGATGTATAAAGAATTCTTACAACTCAACAATAAAAAGATATAGATATTAACCCAATTTAAAAGTGGGTAAATATTTGAATAGACATTTCTTCAAAGAAGATATTCAAATGCTAACAAGCATGGGAAAAGTTGCTCAACATCATTCTTCGTTAGGGAATGCAAATCAAAAACACAATGTGACCATTCACACCCACTAGAATGGCTATAATAAAGAGGGTTAGTGAGGATCTGGAGAAATTGGAACCCTCATATATTGTTTGTGGGGATTTTAAATATTGTAATTCCTTTGGAAAACAGCTTGGCATTCCTCAAAAAGCCCACTGCATCTAATCTCACCTTTCACTGTGGCTCCAATGTAGGACAAGCACAAGTAGACTTCAGTTTTTATACATCCCAGGAATTGGGAGCTAGAGAGTGTGATGTGTGGCCATACCATCATCCAGTCTCTCTGCTCAAGACTTTATCTGCTCTAGTGATATAAATGAGGGCAGGCCAGCAAGTAAGATAACTACTGTGATGTCCACTTTTGGAAGTAGGTGTCAGTCTCTGCAGGAAAGGGTTAACTCAGCAGACCTGTGTTGCTCAAATCTGCACATTCCCAAGAAAGAGTGTCTTCAGGACTGGCTGTTGGCTGGCTCCTGAGAGGTGAGTGTTGAGTCCTTGGAACAGTCTACCTGATAAGAGTGTTTTTTTATGCCTAGAGGCATTGAGATTCTAGGTACAACTACGTTTAGATAATTTATGCTAGCAATGTGATTTATGGTGAATGCATGCTTTTGTCTCTGTGACTGGCATCTGAGTAGCTAAGGTCAGCCCATGTAGATGCTGCATGTCTACATGACTGACTCTCAGGACAAAACCTAAACACCAAGACTCTACTGAGCTTCCATGGTTGGCAACACTTTGTGTGTGTTGTCACAGATCATTGCTGGGAGAATTAAGCATGTCCATGTGACTCCACTGGGAAAGGACACCTGAAAGCTTCTGTCTTGATTCTCCTGCCTTGATCGCCTCATGCAACTTACCCATTAGCTGATTTTAATCTGTATCCTTTCACTGTCATAAATCATAATTATGAGTGTGACAACTTTTTAAAATCCCCTGAGGCCTTCTAGTGAATCACCAAACCTGAGGATGCTTTGGGAATGCCTAACACACAGTCATTCCAAGGAATCTTCTTGAGCCCCTTTCTAAGGACAGAGAGGGTAGCGAAACAAATGTACACCAAATGACCCTCCTTTCTCAAACTTGAAGTTGTATACTTGTGAATTTGGGAGGACTAGCTCTTTCCATGAACAGTGAACATCACATTGCCAAGAATGGTAAGAAAATGGTTTTCTAGAGTGCTGGTGGTGATGCAATTTGGAAGCAATATTGGAAATATATATATATATATATACACATATTTTTCCTATGTTTCAATATTTTATTCCTTAGGCTTTAACCAAGAGGAACACTTGCATACGTTCAAGAGGAAATGTGCATTATTGTACATTATAAGAGCATTAAAAACCTTGGGAATAATAAAAATGTTTGTTACAAGGGGAATGGCTATTTAATACTACAGAACAGTTAAAAAATAATAGGATAGGGACTTTCCTGGTGGTCCAGTGGTAAAGAATCTGCCCTTAGTTGTGTTCCGCAACTAAGCCCTCGGAACACAACTACTGAGCTCACGAGCCTCAACTAGAGAGCCTGTGTGCCGCAAACTACAGAGCCCACACACTCTGGAGCCTAGGCGCCACAACTAGAGAGAGAAAAACCCACATGCCACATCTAGAGAGAAGACTGCATGCCACAAGGAAAGATCCCACATGCCTCAATGAAGATCCCACCTGCCGCAACTAAGACCTGACGCAGCCAAAAATAAATATAAATAAATAAATAATAAATAAATCTTTAAAAAAATAATAGGATAAATCTTCATATTTTAGCCTAAGAAAATTAGATAGTTGCTATAAGTGAATAGCCACAGATTCAGAACCCCTTGAATGAAGCAGGGCTGGGTCTCCTTGAGGAAGTACCCTGCTACAATGACAAAAATTTATACTGCTAATCTTTCTCCAGCCTTCCTGAAAGGACCTATGGCCTTTTACCAGGATGACTGCATTGGGGAAGGGAAACAATCAAACTTTTCAAGGATTACTATGCATCAGCTCTGACTTGATACTAATTCTTACAGACCCAAAACATCACTCTGGTCCACCAGTCAGAGTAGGGGTTTGTTTGTGGAGGTCAAGTGATCAATGGAGTTTGGACTGAAGTCCATGTCACAGTGGATCCAGCAGATCCCTGAACTCATTCTGGGATTATTTCCCAGTTCTGGAATGAATACTTGAGTAGTTATACTCAACAACTGACAAAAATCTCATATATATATATATGAGGTTTATATATATATATATAAAACACATACATATATATATACACACATACATATATACCTTCTAGGGCTATGTAGATATACATGAATCCTGAGAAAGGCTACCTCTGGGAGACTGGGGGTGATGAACAAAGCAGATATTAACCTTATATGTAATGCTTTTAATTTCACATTATAAAAAAGTGTATTCATTGTTAGACTTTTAATTAAAATTAATTATTTTTAAAATGAGGATCCTAAAGTGACTAGGGTTATTTAACTTGGGTAGCTGAAAGCTAAATGAGTTCTTAAAAATCATTTTAAAATTCATCCATTTTTATAGGAGTATATATAAATAATTCCTCATTATCACCCAGGTTACATCTCAAGGATGTGGAAATAATTTTTGTCTTAAATACTGTATGTCAGATAGTATCATGAGCTTCATGAAGATGAATAGTAAAATAAATTGCTTATGAAAACTGGAATCCTCTTCTGTGGAAGTCCTTAAAAACACTCTTGTAAGTCTGGGATAAGACAAGTACGTGTACTGAATTGTTATAGAATGGTGTACACTATAAATTGATGGACATTTCTAACAATTTCTTTTCAATATTTCATATGAAAAACAACAACAACAAAAAACCCCAAAATCAACCAAAAGAAAAACATACCCTGAACCAGCATGGGGATCCCGTCACACAGCCTTTCCAAGCAATTTTCATGAGCCCCCTTCCAAGGACTGTGGGGGACGAATCAGATGTCCAATGCCCTCCCCTCTCAAACAGGAAGACACCTGGTTGTGGTCTAGGGAAGACTGAAGCTAAGTGCATTGACCATCACCTATGAGACATTATTTGCATGACCATCTTGTGCTTTGCAATGATGACCTGATAATCGTTTTACTTGGCCAATTTTTCTATAACATTTTCTAAAACTCAACATAAATCCTGTAATATGTTAAAACTTAATAAAATGCACATTTATTCACAAAGGGTACACAGTCCAAGTGAAGTGCAAAATGACAATGTAATAATTAAATCAACTTTCCAATGAAGAAATAGGAAAAACAAACTTGATACTAATATAGTTTATAAACTGAAGATTAAAAGCCCATCCAAGTTGGTCAGCCTTTCCCAAATGGTCTTTTTTTTTTTTGGATGGTTAATAAATTTTATTGACTATGCTGTTTGGAGTTGCATGGAATGTTCCAGAAGTTTCACAGAGTCTGGACCCCACCACCGCAAACCTTCTTGGTCTACCTCCATGTTCTGGGGCCCAAGGGAATGTTCCTGGCTGTGATCTTCACTGAGAGAAAACAAACTTGAGAGATCTATGTCAAAGAGCCCATGAGAAAGATCCCAGATATCACAGACCACTAGTGCTTTTACAAGCAAAATCCAAAAGAACCCCAACCCCATTTGATCGAAACTTTGATAGAATCTTGCCCCAAGGACACTCTGTTATGCCCCAACTCCTTGGTTGAGAATCACCAGCCTCTGTACATTTTACTAAACTTCACTTCCTGTAGTTTGTGTTTTGAAAAGAACAGACTTTCCCTCTTGTTTTCCAAATATGAAACATAATAACATTAAATGTTCTTTTTTAAAGTACATATGCCCTTTCCCCCAAACCAAGGTTCCGTGAGCCCAGCATGTCTGAACCAGAGTGGGCTTAAATCTTTACTACTGAATCATATGGTCACTGCAAAGCCATGACTAAGAATTTGCCCCCAACCTCCAAGGCGAGAGAAAACAGAATGGTTCCCAAGACCAAGTTGCACTAGATATGGGTTTATCCCAATTTATCCAAGGATCGCACACAAAAGATTGAGTGCAGGAACTGGTGTTACTATTGCAAAGCACCTCTGGCTTTGTTTAGCACCTACTTAGGCCCTTACCCTTGTAGAAGATCTCCTGCAAAGGTTTTCCTACCCACAGCTTTACACTCAACAGTGCATACACACTGAGTACCTACCATCTCACAGCTAAGCCACACCCCACGTGCAGTGATTCATGGTTAAGAGAACTGGATTACCACAGCTCTGGCCAAGTGATAACCCACTGCACCAATCAGGAAAAGAGGGGAAACCCCCCCCCAAAAAAAACCCTCAGCCAGCTCTGAATAAGGAAGCGTGTTTCCATCCTGTGCCTCCTGTCACTCAATAGTCCAGTCTACTCAAACTCCCCCAACTCCCACAGCCTCAAGTAGCCATGTTTCAAGGACTTGGCTTGTAGGCCCTGCAATAAGCACTGCCAGTGAAACAGGAGGCTGGGCCACACTCAGGCGACTCACACTCCCAGTTTGTTGCTCTATTTTTGGGAAGGGAGGAGCTGCACAGTTAGCAATGGGGCTGGCTGGTCAAAGGATGACCAGGTGCCAGGCACACGGTCCCAAGGACAAACCTGACTCTACTGGCACTATATATATATATATATATATATATATATATATAATTTTTTTTTTTTCCTCTCACCGCTGCAGCATGTGTGATCTTAGTTCTCCAACCAGGGATGGAACCTGCGCCCCCTGCAGTGGAAGCGCAGAGTCTTAACCACTGGACCGCCAGGTAAGTCCCCGGCATCATACTTTAATCACTGAGCCTATTAGAACATGGGTAATCAAGTGTGACAGACCGAAAGAGAGCCAACGTTTTGCTCCTCTGCCATCACGCCCACAGAGTAACTTCTCCGAGGTCGTACATTAGATAAGCATGGGCACAGGAAGGCTCATTCCTTAGGCTCATGACCTTGCTTTCTTTCCCACTCACACTCACCGCCAACAGAGGGCGGAGTGGGGTCTGACCACCAAAGAACGGCCACGTTCCCACAGATCACATCCTTACCCTACACTGCGTCTCACCTGTGGCTTGGGGAACTCACAGAAAGACAAGTGTCTTATAACCCCAGAATTTTTCTTTTGGCAGTCACAATTAGTCACATTGCACGTTTCAAGGTTACAGAGGAGCCGCACGCTACACACGTGGGGCAGGAGCAGATGAGTCGTGCTCGGAGTTTTACAGGAAAGCCACAGCAAGTGTTCTAGAAATTGACAACATCTGGAAGCAGGCACCCCAGGGCCTCCAGGAAACCCCTCCCTCTCGGGCTTTCGGGACTCCTCACTGGGGGCCTTTCTCTCGGGCATGGAAAAGCCTCCTTTTCTGGACCAGAGCGGTAGGGATGTGCAGGTCAATGGCTAAGCTGGCCGGGTGGGGAAGGGGAAGGGAGAGCAGTTCCTTCGGACCCCAGCAGAGGTAGACAACGGTAGACAACGGAAGGCAACGGGTTCAAGGTGACAGGAAAGGCCAATTCTTGGGGGCGGCGGGCTGCTCTCCTTCCCTCCGTTCTCCGATTAAAAACCAAAGCCCATGACGATGAAGACTGTGAGCAGAACCAAGACGAAAGCCGTGTCTCGGGTCTCGTCCCAGCGTAAGCCCTTCTTGACCCGGCCCTCCTGCTGCTGGCGAAGGGGCTCCCGCCGGGCCCTCAGGCGCCGCTCGCCGTAGTGCGCCTGGTAGAAGGCGCCCAGGTCAAGCATGGTGCGGTTGGCTCCCGACGAGGCCTGAGCGCGGCCCTGGGTCCGAGAGGTGAGCGGCTGGGTGCGGGGCGAGTCGCGGTCGGCGGCGGGCGTCTTGGAGGACCGGACCCCGGGGCCGCGCAGGTCCTCGTCGCTGAGCAGGCTGCGGTCCTACCTGCGACGCTGGGTGGTACTGCCCAACACCACGTAGGCCTGGGAGACACGCGTGAAGCGCTCGGCAGCCTCGGCGCTCCCCGAGTTGCGGTCCGGGTGGTAGAGGAAGCGCTGTTGGTAGTCAGCTGCCTTGATCTGCGCCTGCGTGGCCGTGGAGGGGACGCCGAGCAGCTCATAGAGCGCCGTGCGCGAGTAAGGGCCGTCGCTCCGGGAATAAGTCCTCGCTTCCAGGCCCAGGCCCGATCCCGAGTTTTATGGAAACTCCCGGGCCTGCCACACCCTCCATAGTAACAGCCGCGACCCCCAAATGGCGTTTTGATCAAGCCCAGCGATATTTCCCATTCTACTGGAGTACATCTGTAAACAGGTCTCCACATCCAGGGAAAGGCCTGATTCCACCCACACAGTTTTGTAAACCTGCGGGATTCTACATGTGGTATCCCTCAGTTATTAAATGGAAGCCTGTGCTCTTACTGTATCCCTGTTACTGTGTGGATTTCTCCACTTCAACATAATGCATCATTTTGTCTTAGACAAGCAACAGCACCTTCTGATTTAAACTGCAAAATATAACAGATGAAAGAATTTACTAAAATAAGAATTGTGGGCCTTGAGAATCCTTTTTCATAACCTCCTCTAGGACACATCCACAAGTGGCAGCGTGCAGCCCTGTTTTGGGTAGGTATCCATGTTTCCGTTTCAGAGGCAGTTTTGTACTAGTAACAGCTGCAGCTTAAAAGGAAGAAGCTCACCCACACATAAACCGGCCCTATCATTTTACTTAGTCAGTGTTCCTACAAGAAAAAATTAATTTTATTGGTATGTGACTACAGACTCTAAAAAAAAAAACCATTATAAACGATCAGACCTTGTGAGGTTATGAAAACTTATTTCTCAACCTGAATAGTTTAATCAAATAACATTCCAAACTAGAACACTCATGGAAATATTATGTATTAACTCTTCATCTTTTATTCTGGCAAAACAAAACTCTGCTGTTGAGAACTTATTTCTCATGACTCAGAGGTAAGTCCCTAGATAATCACGATGTCAGTTGAGTTTCAGAGCTCTAGTCTGACACTTAAAGCTCCCAAAAGACAAAGTCTGAATAGTTGTTTCAAGTGCTTCTTGGACTTGAAGTTATGGCATTAGAGACCCAGCAAATATTTATTTCTGGTAGCAATGAGTCAAGGTGGTATCCTATAAGACATTTAAAGAATGCTCTATTTATTTATTCACACTTTCATGTCTGGGAAATCTTATTTCCCTTACACATGCATCAGGGAAAATTTATATTTGATAGAGTTTAAATATTTTTGAAAGGTTAATTCGTTTTGAAACAAAGTGATAAATATTTCATTCTGTACAGTTTTATTCAAGGATGACTGGAATCACCTACATCTCCTGATATAAGATAAAAATGATATGTGGAAACATCCTGTTATCCACAAACAGCTTCCTGTCTGTATAGCTGCGAGTTCTGATTTGACTGATTCGTGTCTGGCTTGATGCTACTTGAAAATAAAGGTTCACCTCCTGCCTGTTCATACCTATTCCCTCTTAGACCCATCAATCAGGTCTTCACTAGCAGAAGTTCAGAAAGTCATTGAATTTATGTTGTTGATTTCAACAACAAGGTACCAAAAAGAGTGGATGCAGATAAAACTGAGATAGCTATTATATAGGGCAGAAGTCCTAAATATTTTTGAAAGATTTTACATATGGTATCACTCAGTTATTAGATGCTTTATCTTTTCCTGTCATGATGATAAATTTTCCCTAGTCCTGTGTAATACACTATCTCTTATATTAGACAAATGAAGAATCCTGTTCAGTATATTTCTCCAAGAGGTCACCAGCCAGCTGTACCCCATTTGTTGCCTGAAGATACACATTAAAAATGAGCTAGAATTAGCCTCAGTGAAAAACAAACACTGGTCTTCACTTTATACCATGTGTTATTCTTGATAAAATGCCTTGTATGAAAACATTTTCACAACCTGCTCTGATAATGTAGATATAAATTAACATTCTCACATCTTTCCTTCATTCAAGCAGTTTTACTTCTATCACTGACTATGCTCCTGGTTGGAGACTGTTTGTAATCACTAAACTCTCTTTGAAGATGTTCGGTTGTAATTTTGCCAAACATTGTGACAAAATTAGACACATTTCAGTTCAACTTTGTAAGTACCACGTGTCATTTTTCTAGCCATAAGGAGCCTTAATATGGCATCTATATTGCAAATCTCAGGGTGACTGGCTGGTCTGGCTGAAACAGCCTAGAGAGACATGCAGAACTATTTAAGAATCTAAACTGTTAGCAGGAAGCTGTCAAGGAAGAGTTGAGGTGACCTCATTGCTTTAGTTAGTGGCAACAGGATTTTAAAAAGAGGTCAGGGTAAGGTTAAAAGTAATAGATAAAGATAGTGTCTTAGGGGAGAATTTGTGTACATGAAGATGCTTTTCCCTCAAATCGATTCTGGTATATGTCACTGCCTTCAATTTCATGTGTCATAGTTTACATTTCCATTTTCTCTCAAAAATCATGATGCTAAACATAGTATATGTTGGCAACCAAAGAACCAGCACTGAGTGGCTGTATTTAAACAGTGATCAGAAACCTTCAGATTCCATTCCTTCTGTGTCTCACACCCTGAGATACAACCCAGTTCCCCAAGGGGAGCCAGGTGGCTGCTACAGCTGCAGGTCTAATCATTGACCAAGAAAGCACCATGACCTGCTGACAGCTGCAGAAGGAATGTTGCTAATTCTCTCTCTACTATTCTGGAAGTGAAACTGAGGCAAATCCTGGCCCAAACAGCATTGATCCCTACTGCTCCTTTTTCCCCTTCCTTCAGACCTCCTGGGACATCAGAACATTTACCATTCACATGTTTAGCCACATCAAACTAACTAAGCCATCAAAGAGACATTGGATCAATACTGGAGCAATGTAAAGAAAGGTAAGCAAATCAAAATTTCACTGACATAAGGGGTATCACATCTCATATTTTATAGCAGTGCATGAGAAACTTTAAACTATCAAAGAAACTTCATCCTGGCACTGCCACCAGGTCAGTTTTGCCCCATGATGATTTATATCTCAGTACCTTTGCAAGCACTTCTGTTTGGGTTGGTCTGCTCTTAATGTCTTTGGGCATTATTTCAGGGTAAAGTGATTCACTCTAAAGAAAACTGAGTATCCCTCAATTGGAAGAGAGTTAGTTTTCAAGTTTAATAATTATACATTTTCATCAGATGAAAACAGAATATTTGTTTTCTGTTGTTGTTTGCAAGGTGGCCTCACACTTACCTGGTATGAAGCTATGAAGGGTTTCATAATAGCAACCAGATCTGAGATAATTCATATTCTCAGAGAAGTTCATTTTGTATTATATAACAGACATAAAAAAGGCACACAATACTAAATTAATTTAGGTTTGATGAAATAAAAATTGTGTTCTATACCAGCTGGATCCTGGGAAGTATGAGTATTTAATTCTATCCCCATTGATTAAACTCTGCTGAATCAGTAGTTCTGAAGAGACACAACTTGCACACACTAATAGATGAAAAGTTTCTTGATAATCAGCGTGCCTGATATATTTTGCCACAAAATTTTTAAACTTAAAAAAACACAAAACAACACAAAATCATTTTAGCCTGTGTTAGTACAAAATGTTGTGCTATGATTCAGTGCAGTACAGAATAGTTTCCCAGCATGTATTCTGCAAAACAGATACCTAGTGAAAAGTGTTCTGTGGTCAAATAAATTTGAATGATGTAGAATGAGCACAGTTAAACAGATGTCTCAGAGCTGCACTTTCAGAGACTTTAATAAGGATACAAGCATAGAGATTCACCAATAGGAGTTATAGAGCATATAATATTTTCCAAATTCAGTTAGTGACAATACCACTACTGCTTTTCCCAAAGCAAAGCATTTTGTGCAAATGGGTATCTTTCCCCCACCCCAGGAGCTCTTTGTGTTTTTATTTAAATATATGTAATTTGTAGGAATAATTATTAGCAATGCACAGTTATTGTGATCCTTGGAAATGAATAAACTATAACTCAACTTGATGTGATAACTACTATTTGTCTGCAGTAGAAAAAAAAAATGAAAGCACAAATTGGCACGTAAAACCATTTACTAAGGGCAGCACAGGTAAATGACTATAAGAGTTCAATTTTCTTTTTTTGCATAGAGACTTCCTGATGAACCTGCTTTGATTTCTAACACATTTAGATTACAAAATTTTCTACAGGAAAATACTAGACAAAACATATAAACTGCATAGCTCTTATCATGAGCAGTTGTTCAGATACCAGTTCTGTTTTAATGGAACAGTGTGTTCAACAGTATGTGGGAGGGAAATTGATGCCAAATAAAATATCATTGACCGTTCATAAGGCTGTCAGAGAGTTTTGCAAAAGTTTGTAATTTCCAGGATAGAAAAATAGGTACAAAGAATTTTATGGAGTTGGGTATAATTTTAAATTTATTTTTCCAGTGATTACATTTCTAAACTCCCTTTAGTTTGCTCATGCCAAATAAAAAGTCAACAATCCCTTTTGATGTTTCACAATAAAAAAATTTTTTAAAAACCACACACATAATCCATTATGACATCAATTTTGGTAAATATTAATTCTAGACAATAATGCTTCTTTGGGGGGGGTGATGAAACCATCAAGAAGTTATGTTTTGAAATCAGTTAAATGGTCACTTTTTAGATTCCATAGCTGTTACACAGTTGAAGAAATAAGAGGAAGAAAGTGAGTCATATGTAGCTTTGGAAATATTTCTCAGTATTTTAAAAAATGTTTACGGTGCTAAAAGACAACCAAAGATTTTTCCTGAAGAATTCTGAAAATGGACACAGGTCAGACAGGGATTCTGGAACTAAAAAGCCCTTATAAAACTCCAAAATTATGAGCATCTGGTTCTATACAATTCCTGTGAAGTGGAGTGCTCTGGTTCAAGAGTTTTCTTGTCATGCAATCAAAGGACGGAAACATTAAGATTGCAGATGTAGAGTGGTGACACACTGTAATTTCATACAGATCATAAGATGGTTTGGTGACATAAGAATTACTAGACCATGAGGCCTGGGGTCCATGAAATGGATTAAAGCTTTATTACTCTTTGGAGTTCTGACAATGACAAATGCTCTCTCTGATGCTGGGATTATCTTGTCTGAACTTTTGTTTCCTTAGTTTCAGGTTTCACTTTTTCCTCAACCATCTTCTAAGATCCCAAATAACTTCCGTGTTTTCTGTTATTGGAAGACATTTAGAAACACCCCCTTGTCTTATGCTTTCGTCTCTGGCATCACATCCATGCATAAGTCATTTTTAATTTCCAATCTCCTGATGAAGGTTTTGAATGATAGACTTAATAATGTGATCACATGACCTAACTCCAAACTCCTATTCAAAACATGAAAGAAAGGAAAAGAATGAAAACAAGGAGAGAGAATTTTTTTTTTAATGAGAGAGAATTTTAAAAGAAAAATTCAGGCACAAAATGTTATGAGTATTAGTTATTAATACAATTATTCAATTGCTGGCATCAATAAGCATATTTCTGACAGCAAGTTTTTAAGAATGAGTCAATGATATGTTATCTCCCATGATATGTGTCTTTTCTACCATAACACTCATATAGACACACATGAAGACTTTCACACATAAGATTTCTGATTTAAGTTGGAAATTAAGAATTTAAGTACATTTCAAAAAGTGTTTTGCAAATGTATTAATTTTTCTTTATTGAAATGAAAAAGGTGACACATAGGAAAAAGAAGAGGTTTTCTTTTTTTTCTTTTGACTCAGAAACTGATGAAATTTTCTCTCTTCCTGTCATTCTGTCTTTGTCATTATCATGCATTGTGAAAACACTACTTCTGGTGAAGTTAAGTGGGTGAAATATTTAATGCGAAAGGAGTTATATAGTACAACAATTAAGCAAAAATTGAGAACATTAACATTCAGTGTTTTTCTAGTACCTGATAAAAAGTGTGTGAAAATCTTGCAGATGGAAACACGTTAAGGTACTACTTATTGCTAAAAATTTCCAGTAAGCAGGATTGGAAATTTTCTTCTAAAAGCTTTACTTCCCAACAGAGTTTCAGACTGCATTTGAATGTATTTTCAAAGCATTTATGCTTTAAAATTTTTAATAATTGAAGAGTGGTAGGTGTGAAATAAACTAATTCATCTGTTAGCTTTTCTATTCTTCAAAAAATGCAAAACAACAATACTATAACCTACCAACAAAATAGAAGTTATATCAGTTGGCACAACAAAGTGGCATAAACAGCAAAGTGGCATAAACATTGTTTTTGGGAAGGCAGAGAGAGAGGTCAGCAAAAATGACTCCTTTTTCAGGTAGAATGTAGATTTTTAAAATTTTAGAGTAGAAATTTCCTGTGATTTGCGATTCATTATGAGGGGAAATTTTTAAGAATAAGGGGGGGGGGCATAGTTTCAAAATGGCGGAGGAGTAAGATGTGGAGATCACCTTCCTCCCCACAGATACATCAGAAATACATCTACATGTGGAACAACCACTACAGAACACCTACTGAATGCTGGTAGAAGACCTCAGACTTCCCAAAAGGCAAGAAACTCCCCACGTACCTGAGCGTGTGGCTGACAGGGTCTTGGTGCTCCGGGTAGGTGTCAGGTCTGAGCTGCTTAGGTGGGAGAGCCGAGTTCAGGACATTGGTCCACCAGAGACCTCCCAGCCCCATGTAATATCAAACGGCGAAAGCTCTCCCAGAGATCTCCATCTCAACACTAAGACCCAGCTCCACTCAACTACCAGCAAGCTACAGTGCTGGACACCCTATGACAAACAACTAGCAAGATAGGAACACAACCCCACCCATTATCAGAGAGGCTGCCTAAAATCATACTAAGGTCACAGACACCCCAAAACACATCACCAGATGCAGTCCCGCCCACCAGAAAGACAAGATCCAGTCTCATCCACCAGAACACAGGCACCAGTCCCCTCCACCAGGAAACCTACACAACCCACTGAACCAACCTTAGCCACTGGAGGCAGACACCAAAAACAACAGGAACTACGAACCTGCAGCCTGCAAAAAGGAGACCCCAAACACAGTAAGTTAAGCAAAATGAGAAGACAGAGAAACACAGAGCAGATAAAGGAGCAAGGTAAAAACCCACCAGACCAAACAAATGAAGAGGAAAACAGGACATTCAGGGTTTTAGAATGAAAGTCAAAATGTCCTTCACACCTACATCTCCATTTGTTTCTTCTCTAAAAATGGATGGCTTTCTTGAACAAGCTGAAATTTGTACCCTGAAAGTTCTTGGTCAAAAGGCATCTTCCACATTTCAAAATGTAGTTTTCATAGTAAAAGGAAAGCCGAGAAACATTTAAAAATTTATGACAAGCGAAAATATGTTATAGACTACATTATGTATCATTGCATTTTTTTTTCAAATGGGCAGAGTACTTTATTTATTTATTTATTTTTGGCTGCTTTGGGTCTTCATTGCTGAGCGTGGGCTTTCTCTAGTTGTGGCGAGCAGGGCTACTTTTCATTGCGGTGCACGGGCTTCTCATTGCAATGGCTTCTCTTGTTGTGGCGCACGGGCTCTAGGCACTCGGGCTCAGTAGTTGTGGCTCGCGGGCTCTAGAGCGCAGGCTCAGTTGTTGTGGCACACGGGCTTAGTTGCTCCGCAGTATGTGGGATCTTCCCGGACCAGGGCTCGAACCCATGTCTCCTGCATTGGCAGGAGGATTCTTAACCACTGCGCTACCAGGGAAGCCCTGTATCATTGCATTTTAATGGAATTTCTTAAAAAGGAAAATCTATAGAGATAGAACGCAGCACAGTATTTGCTTGGGTTTGGGATTGGGAGTTGGGAACTGCAAAAGGGTACAAGGGAAATTTCTGAAGCGAGGAAAGTATTCTAAAAACTGGATAATAGCACGATTATAAAAATTTACTAAAAATCATCAAAACTGTACACTTAAAATGGGTGAATTTTATAGTATGTAAATTATATCTCATCTATGAGATATAAAAACAAGTCACAGTGCAGAACTATGTTTGCATTTGGGGAATATCAATATCTTCACATCAGTGATTTAAATGTACCAATTTTGGCCTTTGCTCTATTTATGAATCTAAACTCTTGAGAAGAGTCTGTCATTATTGTTTCTATATCTTCCTCTCAAATTGTCAGTACCTAAAAAAGTAGACTCTTCCACCAGAGCAGGGACTCTCTGTATCTGTAGTGTATTACACACAGTACCTGGACAACCATAGATGCTCAATAATATTTCTGTTGAGCAAATATGATGTATTTTGAAGGGTAAATACGAGCACTAGGAAGAGTAAATAAATATCCATATTTCCAACTCACTAGTCAATATGTTTTCACTTAGACCGTCTAAATATATTCAACTCTACTGTTTGGAATAATTTGGAAACATAGTTGAACACTGCATTTAGAAATAAATGAGACTAGTGACAATTTACCCGTGAGAAAAACAAACGAAGACTGAAGTTTGGAATGTAGTTTACATTAACTCAGACATTTTCATTATTCAGGATTTTTTTCAGTAAAGTTTATCCTTGCATCAACAAAAAAAGCGTATCTTTTACAAATTATAAAGTGAAATCAACAATATACAATGTAATTGATTCAATAACTTCGCATATTTTAAATTTATTTCTTAGTGTTTGTGAGAGTTTCAATATTATCATTGTCCTTCCTATCTATTTAATGTTACTATATCTGTTTAAAAGTGATTGAAATTTGATTTTGATTAAATGCTTATCATATATACTTATGATTAACTTATGATGAACATCTCTAAAGTAGGAAGAACTAGAATTTTGATAGAGAACTATCAACATTTTGTGTTGTTAACTTCTGAGGCATGTGGATATTTTGGATAGATTCATTAGGAATATTCTCAGATAAATCTAAGAGATTTGAATCTGAATCATATTACTTATAATAAAATATTTGGAAAAGTAACACATACAATTCAGGGAATACAAATTATAACCAAAACACGTAATTGAATACAAAAGTGAATTGCATTTAGAAATTGCAGACAATCTTTACAGTATTGAAAACCTGCAATTTGGAATATTATAGGCCCTGTGTATGGCTGACACCCAGTGAATATGAATAGAAATAGGAAAAAGGAAGGGAAGGAGAGAGGAAGAAAAGTGATAAACAAGAAAAGAGAGAGAAAGGTAAAACACAGACTCATCCATGTGTTTTTATTAGGAAGGAAAACAGTGGAACCCCAGTAAAGCTGTGTATGGCCAACTTCATGATAAAAAACATATTATTAGCTATATCATTAAGTGATGCAAGGATCCCTTGAAGGCAAAAATAGGGGCTGAGACAGATGTCCTTAATCATGAGAGTTCATACAAAAACATGCTCCATATGGTTCAGTACACAAGATGTATGGCTGAACTGGCCCAGGAACAAGAGGAATACACAGCTAGCAGTGGAGAAGAGGAAACAGCACAAGATCAGTGTCATTTTGATAATAGTGTTGATAGTGTAACAGCTAATGAGAGCAGATCAGCTAACAATGGCACATCTGTACAGACAGGACTGAGTTTTTTATTTTTAAGCAGTGTTTTATAACCATGTAAATTTCAGTTGCCACATACTCATAAAACTAAAGAGGAGGCTTTTCAAACCTCATCTTTTGATGTATGTGCCCATATCTTTACTAAGGGTAGAAAAAAATTGTTAAAATTCGTTTTAGAACAAAAAGAAGAAATTGCATTCAGGCCTTTAGGAAACCGTCTGTCTTCTGCCCATGTCTATCAAGTATCAAGTCAATGTACTCTAGCTCTGTTATGAGACCAACTCCAGAGATCTGCATCTAACATTTTAATCTAATGCTTCCTGAAATCAGCAGTTACTGTTAAGAAAACCAATAAAAGTGCCTTTTGCCCACAATTTAATAAGGAGATTTCCACCATGGGTAAACAAATAAAATCACAAAGCTACACAGGCTAAAACCCTGCATAAGAGCCATATTTTCTTCTCTAACAACCACACTGAATCAAACAGCTGGCCAACTTTTTTCCATGCACTTACTCTGTAGGATCAAATAGTTCTTTTAATCAGAATACAAATTTGCTGAATGAATCAGATCTTCTCAGAGCCTCACATTTTTTCTTTTAATTGTTAAAAGATGTTGGAAACATTTTCAACCATTTCAGACTAAATCTAATAATTTTTGTGTCCTACATAGCAGGAAACTATGCTCATGGAGTGGCCATTTACCACACTTAATATCTCCTCATTTTAAACAACATTTCCAGGTCTTTAAGTGTATGTAGTTCACTGTAAACCAGGAATATATGGCCTATAATTTAATACCAGGAAACGGAAATTGAATTTTGTATTATTTAAGTTGGGACTGAAAATTAGCTTCCCTAGAAAGTCAAAATATTCTATTTCACTGAAGGAAGCTTTCTACCTTATATACTTTTTATTATTACATACTTCAAATGTCAAAAACAAAAGTCATTTTATTAACAATGAGAAATAGGAGAAAGCTTGTTCTGTATTTTGAAAATAATTATTGATCAGTTTTAATGTAAAAAGTTATTATCAGAGTTGACCAAACATTTAACAATGGTTCCCAAATGTCTTTCCCAAATTTACCTTTTGTGCTCACTTCCTGCAGAGTTCAATTTTGGTGAACATAAATCCTAAAACCAGGCTTTTCACTGGACCAAAGTAAGTAAATAGGGAAAAGAAAAGTGCTTTTTGAGTAGGTAAACTAAGGAAAACACCTTACCTATAATATTCCATTTTATTTTTCCAACTCTATTAGCTTGATATAATTATTTTATATACATGGTGAATAAATTGAATCTCTAGAATTCAGCCAGCACTGAGTTCATCTAATAAAAATACCTAAGGGTCTTGAACTCAGGTTTGTTTGACTCTAAATCCTGATTCCTTTCCACCACAGTACTTTTTAACAAGCATAACAGGAAGTACTTACAGTGACATATAATATCTGATGATATTCATGTTTATTCACTTATCCATTCAAAGTAGTCACTTTTTAAAAGCTCTTTAGTGTTCAGAATACCTGGGAACATATAAATAAATCTTTTACCCAATCCTCCAGAGGTGCAATAACTAAGGGTGCCCTTTAGACCATTTCAGAATGTAGAAAAGTAAGAAAAATGCAGTTTACTCAATGAATGTGGGTTTATTTAATGATACATGGATTGTGGGAAGAGCAAATCGTCTTAGCATCTGAACTCTACAAGAGTCAAAAAGGACTAACATTTTTTTTGGCTTCAACATTAGCTTCAACATTCATCTTCACTACATTCTTTTCCTTTCTACTTCACCAACATATCCAAGGGCCTGAAATCATGCCTGACACAGAGTAGGTATCCTAAAACAAGCAAACAGGCAAAAAACACAGTATTTGTTGCTTAAATGCATGGACTTTTTGTCTTCTGTTAGTACTGATAGATAACTCAGCTAATTTCATGCTTTTGTTTTTATTGTCTCAGTTGTTCAGTGATCTACAACCAAGTAAACAAATCACAGATGTGAGCTTACATTACAGCAGTGGTTTTTACAAAATTTGAAGCCATTGATACCTTTATTAATATAGTAAAAATATAAAAAATACAAAAATTAAATGAAGATGCTTTTTTTGAAAAAGGAAAGTATTAGCAGAATTCCTCCCATGTGTCAAATAATCCAGAATTATTACAACCAGTCAAGAGGAGCCTGAACTGTTTTCAATTAACTCCTTATACTCTGGACAGGCCAGTTCCAAAAACTCTGCTCAGTAGCATGAATAATAAATCATCTTTAATATTAATTCCTATAGAAATATATGATCATCTCAAAAATTATTTTACCTGATATACATACATATATACATACATATATATTCATTCTTTTTCACTTAAAAAATCAGTACATGTAGCAAGGACATACAGGGTTTTTTTTCATATGTAGCACTATAACTTTCAAATGATAATAAATGTATAATACTGAATTATACATTATACTAAAATACTGAATATTTATCACATACTAAAGAATGTGAGAATATGAAGGACCTACAGAAAACATCTAGACCAATTTTCATTTCATATAGGTAAAAAAAAGATACATTTGTTCACCTAAACATTATCAGAATTTATATAAATATTCAGTTACAAATGTTTATTATACTACTTTGAGCAACTACTAAGAAAATTATACAGTGTTATACTCAAAAACATTAAAAAAAACCCAAAACGTAATTCTAAATAAAATATTAAGTTACAAGAAGGCAAGAAAAGAGAAAGAGCAGAATTAGAACAGTGAGAAAGCACAGAAAAAAATAGTAAATTGGTAGACTTAAGTCACAATATAATTAATTTACAAATAAGTCATCTAAATACACCAATTAAAAGACAGAGATTGGCAAAGTGGATACTAAATGAAGACCCAACTATATGGAGTTTACAAAAAATTTACTTCAAATATAATGACACAGATATGCTATTAATAAAACGATTTAAAAAAATATATTACACAAAAATTAATTTTAAAAAACAAGAGTAACTAATTTTTTACCAGATAAAGTGACTTCAGAACAAAGGAAATTAGTAGGGAAAAAGAAAGGTATTGCTTGATAATAAAAGGATCAATTTACCAAGGAGACGTAATTATCCTAAATGTGCCTGCACCAACAACAGAACTTCTCAATACATGGAGCAAAAATGGATAGAACTGAAAGAAGAAATAAGAAAATTCTTGATTATAGTTGGGGACTTCAAAACCCCACTCTAGGCAATGTAAAGAGAAATAGACAAAATTGAGCAATAATATAGAATATCTGAAAAACACTAATAACCAACAAGATCTAATATACAGTGATAAAAAATACTCCACCCAATGACAACATTCTATTGAAGTGTCCATGGACCATTTACCAAGACAGACCATACCTTGGGTCATGAAAGAAACCTCAACAAATTTAAAAGAATATAAATCATATAGTGTATATTCTTTAATTATTATAGAATCAAATAAGAAATCAATGGCAGAAAGACAGCAGGAAAATCATTTGAAAATTAAACAACATACTTTTAAATAATTCATGGTTAAAAGAGTAAGTCTCAAAGGAAATAACATATACATGGAATCGAACAAAAAGTAAAATAAAACGTATTAATATTAATGAGATGTGCCTAAAGTAATGATAAAAGAAAAATTTATAGAACCATATTTTTATCTTAAAGGGAAGGAAAGACTTCAAATTAATTAAGTTCTTAGTTCAAGAAACTAGAAAAAGAAGAGCAAAAAAAAAAAAAAAAAAAAAAAAATCCAAAGAAAGTAGGAGGAAAGAAATTATAAAAAGGGAAAATACCAATGAAAATCAAAATAAAAAACAATAGAGAAAATCAATGACACAAAAGATGGTTCTTCCCCAAAAAAGCAATAAACATGTTAAACTTCTAGAAAGACTAATGAAAATGAAAATAGTAAAGATGCAAATCATACATGTTAGTAATAAAACAACTAGTATTCCAGACCCCATATTTATTAGAAACAAGAGAATACTACAAACTACTTTACATTCATGAATGTGACAACTCATTAAAGTGGGTACATTTCTCAAAGACTGCAAATTACCAAAGCTCAACAAAAGTGAGGTAGATAAACTGAGTAGTCCCACAACCATTAAATAAATTGAATTAATAATTTAAGATCTGCTGAGAAATAAATTTCCAGGCCTAAATAATTTCACTGGAGAATTATATGAACACTTAAAGATGAATTAATATGATTTTATAGAATCTTTTCTAGAAATAAAAGAGGAAGAAATAATCTTCAACTTATTTTATGAAGCCTGACACCAAAAGCCCAACAAAAAAATTAGAGAAAAAATAAAGAAGTGAAAGAAAGGAAAGTACATCTACATGTCTCTCATAAACTCAGATGCAAAATTCTTGACAAAACCTTACTGTTGAATCCAGCAATGTATTAAATAATTATATCCCATGAACAAGAGAGATTTGTTCAAGGTATGCAAAGCTGGTTCAATATTCAAAAATCAATCAGTAAAATCACCTATAAACAGGCTAAAGAAGAAAATCACATGATCCTACCAACTGAGAAGAAAAACAACATTTGAAAAATTCTAACACCTCTTTATGAAAAAAACTCAGAAAACTAAGAGTAGAGGAGAAGTTCCTCAACTTGATAAAAAGCACCACAAAAAATTTTACAGCTAACATCATACTTATAATGAAAGACTGAATACTTTATCCCTAAGACTGGGAATAAGGCAAGGATGCTTACTCACCACTCTTATTTAACATAGTACTAGAAGTTGTAGCAAGAAAAATAAGGAAGGAAAAGAAATTAAGGACATATAGATTGGAGAGGAAGATATAAAATTGTTACTATTTTTAGATGACATGATTATCTACATAGAAAAGTCCAAAGCATATGTAAAAAGTTAAAACTTAGCAGTAATAAATGAATTCAACAGGGTAGCAAGATATAAAATCAAAACAAAAAAATAATGATTTTCTAGAAACCAATAATTAACATGTGGAAATGAGTTAAAATCAAACTATCATTTATATTTGTGCCAAAGAAAGTGAAATACTTAGGTATAAATTAAACAAAACCTATGGAGGTTCTCAATGACGAAAATTACAAAATACTGATGAAAGACATCAAAGAAAACTTAAATAAATAAACATACCATGCTCATAGATTGGAAAACTCAAGATAGTAAAGATGTCAATTCTACAAATTATCTATAGATTTAGTAAAAAAACATTAAAAATCCTATCAAATTTCACCATATTTTATATGCATTTTCACACAAGTTGCAATATTTACTTAAGAAGCAACATTTAATTATTTTATATCCTTGAAGATACTTACATCCCAATCTTTCTATATAGTCATTCTTAACCAAGGAAGGGCAGAGGACAAGGGAGTTGATCTCTACTCTGCAGCATGATAAAAATATCTCCCATTGAGACAAATGTTAGGCAGGTTTGCTTGCAGCCCATTTTAAAAAACTGTTTCCTTAAACACAGGTGTCCTTACCTTCAACACAGCCCACTGCATATGCAGGTATGCCCTGGCTCTCTTTGTCCTCTCTGTGGAAATCAGGGCTTGGGAAACCAGCATGTGAAAATGATGACACTCTGTCTACTGCTATCACTAGAATGCCAAATTATCCATTGTCTCCAACCCAGAAACCTCATGTCTTCCATCAGTTTCTGTGAAAGTGTGACAGGCTAACCAGTTGGCTTGTAAGAAGGGTAAAACCTCAGACTCTTCACAATTCTTGATAGGTTTCTTTCTCCATCCCCTCCCTTAGGATGCTTGTACTTGGAACTAGCCATGGTGTTATGAAGCAGCCCAGGCCACAAAGACAGGCCATGTGTGAGTGTTCCAGCCAATAGCTCAGCTATGTCCCCAAATGACAGCCAATATTAATAAATAGACATGAGTGAATGAGCCTTTGGATGATTTCAACCCCCAGTCTTTGAGTCTTCTATCTGAGGCCCAGACAACTTGTCTCTCTGCTCTATGCCATGTGTGAATTCCTGACCCACAGAAAACTTGAGATAAATGACTTTTAGAGATTTAATGGTTTAAGTCACTAAATGAAATTCTGTAACCATAGTAACTGAAACTTTCCTTAAAAACAAACAAATAAAAACACTTTGCTTTAATATTTCTTGATTTCTTATGTACATGCTGTTTTAGAAGAAAAGAATTTCTCAAAAATTTTTAATATTATTCTTGGCTTTGGCATTTACTAATCCTTTAAATATTAGTAAGTCATATATATATGATCCCTTCCTTCACAGCAGGGTGATATAATAAGATTCTTTTGTTACCCATAGTGATATTGCATTAAAATATTTATCATTCAATAAACAGTAAGCAGTTTATTTTATGGATCAGGCCATGAACCAGGTTATACGTTAGATTAGACTTGTCTTTACAAAACACTCTCTCTAAATATTTGAGAGAAACATTTATCTAAGTGGAACTAAATTGTATATTATTCACAAGATCCATGCCATATTAGTTGAAAAAGGTAATATTACTCATTTGTCCTCCAATAATATTTTTTAAATTAATTCAATAAATACTTACTGTGTACCTACTTATCTATTGTGTGCCTGACACTGTATTAGGCATTTGATAAATGATCCATCACTATTACACTAAATATTATGTGTCATGCTGGAGGCTTCCATGATCAAACTGAACTGTAACCAATTAAACAAAAGAAAAACATCCTATTTGTAAAATGTCTCTGAAAATGAAACTATGAACAATTTAATCTATTTGATTCTGGAAGCAAATACTAAACATTCATGTGCTGAAATGATTTTATTACCCTAAGATATCATTGTAACATGATGTCAATATTTCATAGAGTATGAATGTATATATATGATCTCTAGAGTCAGAAACATGGAACAAATTGAATATTAAGGGATCTCTAGCCCAAGATAAATAATAATATTGGCAAATTGAGCATTCTCTGAAGGAGAGTATCCAAATGAATTTTGACTATGGTCTTTTTCTATATTTGTGTTGCTGAGTTGCTGATATGAAATATATGTTTATTATATAAAGCATACCTATGGCAGTTAAATTCAGATAGTGTTATCTATAACAATTTGTATTGGCTTCCTCCCAAGGCTTTTGATTTGCCATGTATGAGAATAAATGAGAACCATATGAAAGTCAATAAGTTCTTGATAGTACATGACATTCTGTGTTCTCTCATCCTTGATTTTAGCAAACATTCCAAGGTTTTGGCTTCCATCATTGAGGGTGATGGGCTTCAAAAATGTAAGGGCTTTTTTCTTGGCTTCGGATAAGAACCCCAAACTTAACACACTTCCATAAATCATTGGTGTGGAAATCTGTCAGAAAATAGCACAAGAGTACTACTTTTTCCTTGTGGTATTTGGTTTTTCCAAATTAGATTATTTGTTGAATGTTCAAGGGAGTATGTTTGCTTGAAGGGTTCACCATATGTCAGACAAATCTTATACTCTTGAAACGGAGTTCACAGAAGTGAAATCAAGGGTAACTGCCTGTTCCTTCCTCTACCACAGTAGTAAGAATCAAAGGATTCTGCAGAAATGTGTTCTACTAGAGAGTCACTGAGTAACATCATGCACATTGAAAAGTGGCAAGAGGGAGACTATGCAAGATCTTAAATCCAGCATGCATTTCATAATTGTTCTTCAGATTTTTATCCTCATTAGTAATATTATACTGACAGGTAATAAAGTGTAGTCATTCAGAATAAGGGTCTTAGAGTTGATTTTGACTTCAGTTCTACTTGATAGCTTTATAAACGTGTATGATTATTAACTATTCTAAGCCTCAACCTATAAAGTAGATAATAACACACTCATATCACAGGACTGTTGGGGAAAATTAAATAAAATAATATATACTAAGTGCTTAGAACACAATAATGCTTAATTGATAATAGCATTTGGAACAGGAAAACCTAATAGTACATATATATGTACATATATGTAATAGAAATTATGAATCAGGTTTAAAATTCTTATTTGTTATCATTACTGTTGTCACTTTTATTAATTCTAATTTAAGTGGAAAATTATCTTTGTTCAAAAGAAGAAAGAAAATAGCCCACTTAGTGGGAAAATTTGATTTAATTATGACTATTCTCCATCAACTTGTAACTGGGTTTTCCCAGAGAATTTCAGGGTGAGGACTTCTGTAAACTCCAAAATCTTTGTTTTATAGTGTATTTAACTCTACCGCTTATTTTCCTGAATTGTGTCTAGATCCCCTGGGTCAAGAGAATGTGAATCCCAGATGCCCTATAAGAAGGGTAGTTTTTAGTACACATGTTGGCGTTATTTGTACATAGGAAGAGAGTAGAAAGGATCAGAATAGCTTTGGCATTTACCTTGTTAAATTTTTATAGCTAAGCTCTGGTTCAAGGGTCTACTTAAACGACTTAACTGTACTAAGAAAAATGAGAGCATTGAGACCTATGAAAGGAGTCCACAAAATTCTATGAAAATGAACCAGTTCTAGGAGAAATCAGTATGTTTAATGATCCAAGATACACAACTGGAACATTAACTAGTTTTTATTGACCTGAAGAAAATTTATACTTTTCCTTATAAGAACAAAAAATCTTCAGGGACATCCCTCTTTATTATATTATCAAAAATAGTTTTAATACTTTAAATCAAACAATTTTGAATGCTTATTTTATATAAGGCATTGCAATGGGCAAGGGGACACAGTGATTTACAACACATAGTTCCTGTTCAAGGAACCCTCATCCAGGAGCGGGGATGGGGCATAAAGGAGAGGCAACTTCAGTATAAGATGGTAAGTGCTGTGCAGGCTCAATCACAGGGTTCTTTTGCTGCATACACACACACACACACACACACACACACACATATACACACACACACACACACATATACACACACACACACACATATACACACACACACACACACACACATATACACACACACACACACACACACACACACACACACAAAGGACACCTAACCCAGTGCTGGGAAGATAAGGAGACCTGAAGAATGAATAGAGATTGGCTCGGTGATTCTGGACAAACGAACAGAAAGTTCAAAGGCTCTGATGCATAAAAAAGAAACAAAAAACATGTGGCATATTCAGAGAACCGCAAGTGGTTCAGCACAGTTGTATACAGTATGAAGAGATAGCGGACAGACTGGAGAATATAGAGAGAAGTAGGGCCTTGTCCCAGGCAGGTCTTATGTACCAATACTAAAGAGTATTCTGTGTTCTAGAAATGATAAGTTGGCAGCTTACGGGTCACCACGCTCTCCACTTGCTTCACTCACTTATATAACCTGCCAGGCCCCTGAGGCATTTGCATTTGCAAGTCTCCTGAGGAGAAACTACAAAACTAGATTTGCTTCAGTATATTAGTCTGACTGATATTGGAGATATCAGGGCTGGAGTCAGATGAATTACTTAAGAGATTCCTTCAGTAATCTAGACAGATAATGGGGGCCCAACAGAGGCTGTGGTGGGACGTAAAGAAGCAGACACCAAGAAGGAATTAGACCTGCAGGAAACTTTTTGGTGGGCATGCCGGTGAAGGATTGGGACAGGGGAGAAAAGAAGGCTTGGAGAGCTTACAGATTGAAATACAGGTCTGACACCTACGAGAAGAAAGAGCAAAGGATGGGGATAGGATAGGAAGCTCAGACTGCAGTGCAGCTCTGAGAACACCTCAGCCAGGATGACTGCAGCCTGAGATTCAAGATTGCTTGTTGAAGGAGTCTGTTGGTTGAGAAGAAATGGCCTGGAACTAGTACTCTCACCCCGCTTCACGACCTGGTGTAAACTAGGCTGGGGAGTTTGAAAACACAACAGTTTGAGTTTGTCAGCTAATTGCTCTCTTTCTAATAAATTCTCTCTTGATATGAGATCTGAACAGTGAATGCCCATAGCAGACACAGTTACCACTAATATATATTGGATTCAAGTAATGAGAAAAAAGAGTTCAAAATGGTTGCCTGTAGAGAAGAAATGGGTGGCTTTAGCAAGAGACTGATGTTTCAATCATAGCCTTTTGCCTCTAACACATTATATACGTGAGTAGAAGGACTTGTGGCGGAGATGGCTATATGGATTCCAAAAGCTCTTTCCTTTTCTATGTGCGCACACTACTTGCCCCACGCTCTCTTTCAGTCAAGTAAAGCGGTATGATTGCGTTCTAGTCCGTGGAGAGAGGTAGTGATGTGTGCCACTCACAAGCAGGGCTCATGACATCTGCCACAGACAATCCTCCCTCCACTTCACTGTCTGGAAGCAAAGGATTCCAAGGCTTTACACTCCACAAGATGGAGAGAGTGTGGGGTTTGAATCATTGTATAAGTGAGGCCACCTGGAAAACGACTACTTTGGGTTATTCTGTGTCTAAAATTGTATTTTTTAGTATGATAATCTACAGGTCCGTCCATGTTGCTGCAAATGGCATTATTTAATTCTTTTTAATGGCTGAATAAAGTGAGTCAGACAGAGAAAGACAAATATCATATGATATTGCTTGTATGTGGAATCTAAAAAAACTGATACAAACGAGCTAATTTACAAAACAGAAACAGACTCACAGACTTAGAGAATGAACTTACGGTTACCGGGGGGAAGGGTTGGTGGGAGGGATAGATTGGGAGTTTGGGACTGACATGTACACCCTACTATGTTTAAAATAGATAACTAACAAGGACCTACTGTATAGCACAGGGAACTCTGTTCAATACTCTGTAATAACCTAAATAGGAAAATAATTTGAAAAAGAGTAGATATGTGTATATGTATAATTGAATCACTCTGCTGTACACCTGAAACTAACACAATATTGTTAATCAACTGTACTCCAATAAATAAAAATTTTTAAGAAATAATAGAGATAAAATTGTATTTTTCATAATTTAAACTGTTGACACTTGGAGATTTATTATAGCAGCTAACATTAACCTAAAAAATGTGGTCCAAGATAAAGATACATGTATACATACCACAAAAAGATATATAGACCTCTACATAGTATCAGAGACACCTTTTTCCTTTGAATTCTTTTTTCTAAAGCTTCAGACTCATTTATTCAACACTTGTGAACTTATTAAAGTTTGGCTAGCAACATAAATTTAGCAGACTCATAATGTCAAACTAACCTCTCCTTATTCCCTACTTCTAACACTAGTGCCATCATTTTCACAAACATTCCAGACATTTTATGATTCACTTTGATTCTTACCTCTGGAACAACTCTCATGTCAAATTGGTAAATTCTGTTAATTCTCCTTTCTTTCTGTGTCTTTGTATGCATCCTGTTCTCTATATTCTATTACCACCATCCTAGAGTAGGTGAATAGCTTCATGCCTACAACACTAATACAGATTCCTAACATCATAGTCTACTTAACCTACAGCCGTTAAGAAGGGTAGTTTTTAGTACGCATGTTGGCGTTATTTGTACATAGTAAGAGAGTAAAAAGGATCAGAATAGCTTTTTTTTCACTGTCCCCAGAGCATTTTGGGGATTACAGTAGCAATTATATTATGGAAAGAACACAGAAAAAGAGGATTCTAGTTTGAAATATCTGTTTATCTATTTACTAAGTTTACCTTGGGAAGGTGACCTGGACATTCTGAGCCTTGATTGCCTCATCTATTAAAAGTGGCTAAATCTATTCACAGGATTGTTGCAAAATTTAATGGAGTAACTTGTAAACGGTGAAAGCAAAACACTTGTCTCATAATAGTGCTTAAAACATAGTTATTGAATGAATAAATATATTCTTCTTTACCTGCTCCCTTTATCTCCTGCTTACAAGTTATTCTCTACTCCACTCAACATGATCGAATGCTATTTCTCCTTCAGGGAAAACTCAAATCTGATCTATTCTGTGACTTTATCTCTATGGAAATCTTGATCACTCATCTTATCTTGCCTCATATTGTGAGTCAGCAATGGGTTTCGTATATAATCATTTTCTTTAAATAGGTTGCAAATGACTAGGGACCTACTTTATACAAAGTATCAAGTCTTTCTTAGAATATTATTTGAAGTTTCAGTTCATTGGTTGTTTTTAATTTTTGTTTTATCTGGCCCATTCAGAATTCTTTCCTTCTTTTTTCATAAAAGATATTCTGACTTTCTTTTGTACTTAAACCTCTCTGACACCTCTGATCCCTGTGGATCAATTCCAAATGATCCCACCCACTATCTCCAAAGGCAGGCTCAGGACTAAGAACTACCAACCTAAGTCATCCATTTTCCTGTCCAAAGTGATTCAGACAGGGCTTGTGAGCCAAGCAAGGCTCCATGACTTCTACTGGAACAACTGAGGGACAGTAATTATCTCACAAGAATTATAATGTAGAATTATATTAACTAGAAAACAAATACTGTATGCTAACACATATATATGGAATCTAAAAAAAAAAAAAAAAAAAAAGGTTCTGATGAACCTAGGGGCAGGACAGGAATAAAAACAGACATAGAGAATGGACTTGAGGACACGGGGAGGGGGAAGGGTAAGCTGGGATGAAGTAAGAGAGTAGCATTGACTTATATACACTACCAAATGTAAAGTAGATAGCTAGTGGGAAGCAGCTGCATGGCACAGGGAGATCAGCTCGGTGCTTTGTGCCCACATATAGGGGTAGGGTAGGGAGGGTGGGAGGGAGATGCAAGAGGGAAGGGATATGGGGATATAGCTGATTCACTTTGTTATACAGCAGAAACGAACACAACACTGTAAAGCAATTATGCTCCAATAAAGATGTTAAAAAAAAAAAAAGATATACAGTCATGCCTCGGTATCCACGAGAATTGGTTCTAGGATCCCCCATGGTGTATATCAAAATGCGAGGATGCTCTAGTCCCATAGATAGCCCTCCATATCCATGGTTCCACATCTGTGGATTCAACCAACCACAGATCATGTAGTACTGTATGTATTTATTGAAAAAAATTTGTGATAAGCAAGCCCACGCAGTTCAAACCCAAGTTTTTCAAGGATCAACTGTAGTTTGCAAATTAACCCAGTTGAGAGAAAAAATAGGATCAGTTAAAAAGAAAAAGAATAAGACATGCCTGGAACCATCTGTTCCTGATTTCTCAGCTAGGAAGTTTATCTCCAGACTTTTCAGTCATGTAGGCTGAAAATTTCCTTATTTTCTTTAAGTTATTTATTTGTTTTTCATCACTTGCAATTGAAAGAGAACTACCTAATACAGTTGTGTTTTTTAACCATAAAGATAATATTTACTGATTATTTTTCTAGCTGATTGATAATGAGATTTAAACAAAAAAAATGTGGATAACGTAACACCAATCCTTCCTCACTAATGGAGAAAAAAGAAACAGCACATTCTTCTTGACTTACATACATTTCATTATTTTGCTGTTTAAATAAGCACATATTTTTATTATTTAAAAAAGGTTCAAAGACCACTTCTTTATTCCAATCTGTAAAAAATATTTTCGTTATGTTTATTATAAAAATATAAATGTTTCCACTACAAATCATTTTACATTAGTAAGAGGCCATCCACATTGTACAACATAAACTAAATGAGTAATGTTTTGAAGATACAAATTTAAAGTACATATATATTGCCAATCATATCACATTTATACATGGCTTATTTGATACTTAGTACAGCTTAAAGTGGGCAAGTAACCAAAAATAAATAATATACGTAAAACAAATTTAAGATATAAAACAGATAATATGGTACATGATGTTGCGAAGGAGTTGTGGTTTCATGTGTATTGAAAGCCAATGCAGTTTCTGTACAAAGAGATGGCCATTAGCATTCTAGTACCTCTACTCCACGGTTAAGAATCGTACACTGTTATGTTTACATATGTACAGGGTAAGGATTGTGTAAAGTAAATTTATAAGAGGTCAGACAGAAAAATAGTGAAACAATGAAGAGCAATATACTGCGTATACAATCTCAACTTTCAAATGGAAACCACAGCCAAAATAAGTGAAATAGATTCAACAATCCTCAACTTCTATTAGTTCATGAAATGCACAGATTTTGTTGCGTATGCACAGACGAGTACCTAAGAAAGTAAATGCTAGTCTGGAAAAAAAATGAGATTGAAGCCAGATTCAGATCTCAATCTAACATTCCACAACACAAAATGTTTGCTTAAAAATGTTTTTTTAGCTGCTTCTAGCAGGCTTAAGTGAAATTTGTAATTAATTTCATAATCACATATATCTTTTTAAAAGGTTCATGCTCTTATACACCCAATACATAATTCTAGTAGGATGATTTGGCTATAAGGAATATTGCAGAAATTTGAGATACAATTTCATATATGAGGAACACAACCTAAGCCTTATTACACTAAATTTACAATAGATTAGCACTTGTGAATTTTGATCTGTGACTGTAAGCTGTGTTAGTGTTCCATTTTGCATAAGAACATAAAGGTTGCGGCATTGTTTTATCCATTCTATTTTGTGACATATGCATTTCTTATTCCAATAACATGACCATATCAGCATTAGAAAGAATATAGATATAGCTAAAATGTTGCTTCACAATATATTATGGCTAGATCTCCACCAGGTATATATTTCAAATATTAATGAGTATGCTTATATTTGACCTTTATGGAATAGTAAGTGTAAGTTCCTGCAATAAGAGATCTTTCCAGATTTTGAGTCTTGCTAGACAACCAGCTATTTTGAAAATTATATGTTCAATAAGTGTCAAGAAGTTCAGTGCTTCTAAGATATACACAAAAACTACAATAGGTGCATTTCAGCAGAGACTCTTAAAGATAACAATACTTGCTATAGATGATGACAATGTTTAATGAATTTAACAAAACCCCAGTGAGGCAGATGAGTAGTTTAGTTATCACCATTCTCTATAAATAGCTCAACAAGTTTAAGCAAAGATATTAAGAGGCATTTCAAAGCCAGTCAGCAAGTGATTTTTTGACTCATGCTTCAGCTTATAGGCTATATTGCCAATTAATGCAGCAATCTAAATAGGATCCCAATCCTTTCCAGCGTAGCTATTCTCTATTCAGGAGTTCTAACGTAGCTCTTTTACTAATGGAAGGAATTGATGGTCTCCTAAGCACCAGAGCAGGGCAGGTATGCCATTGAGAATCCATTACACACAATCCAGTATATTACACTAAATTAGGAGTGTACAGTTTATTATAAAATGGAGAGACAAAAATGGATGGAATAATTCAGACTGTTAGAGATTTGGCTAGTGTATGAATAAGGAAAGGGTTTGGTTTCTTTTTGTATATAGATATAGATACATATAAGTGGATGGTTAAAAAAATCTGGAAAGAAACCCATCATTTTCTATGTTTCCTACTGCTGACAATTTGAGAGAGCATTTGGCACTTGACTGTCACAAATCCAAATTAAATCATCAAGGCATAAATAGAAAACAATAAAAACAATTCAAAAGAAAATAAATATGTACTTTTCTTCAAAATTAAAACATTTTTTACATGGTAATACTTAAGGAAGCTAACAATTAAAAACGTGTAGTACTTAAAACAACTACAAACTTCATGTCCATATGCCTTTTAACAGATGAAAGGGAATCATACAATGAAAAGGTAGTAAATATGGCCAGATAGTTTGAGGTATGAATTCCTCTATTTTGCTTGCTTTTAAAGAAACAAAATACCTGTTACAGATTTCTTCTGTGTATAAAAATATCACAAGTCTTTTCTTTTGTGGCTATTTGTAAACAGAGCCACCATGTTCATTATGTAATTTCATTTGTTTTGCTTTTATGATAGTTTATGATCAATGGCTCTATGCTAGTTCATCATTCTGCGCTGAAGAATTTTGATTTAATCCATCAACTAATATCAAAAAGCAATTACAAAACAAAATATACCCACCCACCCATTCACTAAATGATAGGGGAAAATAAAGAGCTTTTCAATTCCATTTTAAGGCATTTGTACTCGTATCTGAGTGTCTTATTGGGCTTGGAATGTCCACCAGTATTTCCAGTGTTGACATCTGTCTGCAGCGTGACGTCACATCTTCCACAGCCACCACCTCCTTCCAGAAATAGCACTTTACACTGGGACTGGACTATTCTTTGATTGTGTTTCTAGAGCTTTAATACTACTGATGATCTTCTTCTGTGGCCCAACCACAGTGACACCAACTTTTTTCATGTCACTGTAAAAAAAAGGAGAAAATTTCTGGTGAGAATCATGGTTTCCTGGATAGTATGTAAGTAGGAGATTTTCAATCAACAAAGCTTGTGCAGTTATAGATCCCAATGCTTTAGACATAACTTTCTGATTTTTGCACCATTTGTGTATTATATCCTGACTATTCTACCTCTAGTGGAAGAATATAGATGGTATAGTGGGTTGAATAGTGTTCCCATCAAAATTTCTGTCCATCTGGAACCTCACCATGTGACCTTATTGAGAAATAGGGTCTTTGCAAATGTAATTAAGAGAAGGGTCAAGATGAGATCATACTAGATTAGGATGGACTCTAAATCCAGTGAGACTATCCTTATTTGAGAAAGAGGACACACAGGGACACAGAGAAGAAGACCATGTAAAGATGGAGGCAGAGATTGCAGTTACTTTGCTGGCATCCACCAGAAACTGGAAGAAGTAAGGAAGGATTCCTTCTTTTGGACTTTGGAGCAAGTGTGGCACAGCCAATACCTTGATTTCCAACTTCTGGCTTCTAAACTGTGAAAAAATAAATTTCTGTTGTTCAGGCCAGTAAGTTTATGGTAATTTGTTATGGCAGCCCTAGGAAACGAATGCAGATGGTCACACATTCTTGTGGGGCATTACCTGTCTCCCTTAAATCTGGGCCAGTTTGGGGACTGCTTTGACTGACAGAATATGTTTGAAGTGACACTGTATCAGTTTCTGCACTCAGATCTTAAGATACTAACAGATTCCACCTCTTATTTCCTGAGACACCCTCTCTAGGCCCCAGAGCTGCCATGTGAGAAGTATGACTACCTTGAGACTATGATATCAAAGAGGTCATCTGTAAGCACTTGGTCTACAGACCCAGCTGTATGAAGCTTCTGCACCAAGGCAGACAAGAGTGAAACCATCTCAAGCCCTCCGGACTAGACCAGATGCATGTTAGATGAATACCTAATTCAATACCAACACCAGAGCAGAAGAATCGCCCTCCTGAGCTCTGCCCAAATTCATGACTCACGACATTGTGTATACAATAAAATCGTTGTTGTTTTAGCCTTTTAGTTTTGAGGCAGTTTGTTGTACAGCCATAGATAACTGGAACAATTTCTTTAAAGTAGAAAGTTCTTTCAAAGTAGAAAAAATGGCAAGGATAGTTCTCTTAAGGCATTTATCAAAATTATTCAATTTAAAATAGTTAAAACTCAGAAACCAGGCATTAAAATAAAGATTATAAGAACATATAGAATTTCATTTAGGGGGGAAAAAGACTTAGCTAAACATGTGCAAATGATTAATTAAATATTCTTGATTTAAGTAATTCATTCATACATTTCATCTCTTGCAGGTCTTTACTCAAACATCCCCCTCTTATGAGATTTCCCTGATCCTCCTATTTCATATTGTAAACCCTCTCTGCACTCATACCTGCACTTCCTAGTTTTTTTTTTGTTTCATTTTCTTCCAAAGCATTTATCATCATCCAGCATACTGCCATTTTTTCCTGATTTATTTTCTTTACTCTCTATCTTGTCCCACAAGAAGGTGAATTCCATGTGAACAGGGATTCTTGTCGGTTTTGTACTCTGCTTATCAACTACACCCTGAACAATGACTCTCATTTAGCTGGGGCTCAACATGTACTTACTAAAAAGTGAATCGATAGTCCAAAATATGTTTATCTGGGGAAGCTGATAGAGGATTAAGTGTCACTTGGCAAGGAGTGCTAGGCAAACTGAAAGTGGAAAGAAGGAAAAGTACACACATGCAAATACACGCGCACACACAGATGGAGCCCCTTTATATTGAGCATTAAAAAAAGAATGAAAAGTTGGGAATTCAACCTCACTGAATTGAACTAATTGATTTCTTAAGAAGTGAGTTCCCTGGGGCGGGGAGTGGCGAGGGGTGGGGGGAGTGGTGGTGTTGGTGGTGGTGGGATGAATTGGGAAATTGGGATTGACATATATACACTAATTTGTATAAAATAGATAACTAATAAGAACCTGCTATATAAAAGTAAAATAAAATTTAAAAAAAAAGGAGTTCCCAAGCAATAAAGGTGTGCAAGAAGACAATAGGTAACTACTTAAGAAGCAATTTACACATTACTTAAGCATCTGCTTCATAAAAGTAATTAAGGCTCAGTTGCATTCCTATCACCTGAGCTGGGGATGAAATCCTGATGCCCTACAGGTTACCCCCTGCTGCCATTCAAGGGTCTGATAAATTCTCTATGGACAACTTGTATTTTGCCTGAGGTCCTCTCTGATCACAGTCTTCAGCTACATTGCTTCACCAGGAAGGCTAGTGGGGAGCTATGGTGACATCAAGCTTGCCGCCCTTTGTGTAACTGTGGATAATGAAACCTTCGTTTAGAGTAACGTAGTCTATTTATGTTGACCCCTGCTTTTGAGAATGTGTGCTCTACAGGACTTTGATTCTTTTATAAGGATACCATGGATCTATCTTTAAAATGAACAACAAACATTTCCCTAGTCATCCTCAAACTATAACAAAGTCAGGTTATGAATCTAAGAGCTAGAAAACAGGACAGATATAAATGTATATAAATCAATAGATCCTCACTGTTTTTGTATTTCTTCTCTCATCTTTCTTCCAATTCTATATCATATTTTTTTATAACTTCCTGATTTTTTTCTCTGTCTCTTCATTTTCCCCTTCTTTACAAGCTTAAAAACAAAAATGTAATCATGGAAAGCAGAGAAAAAAAAAATGCTCCAAGGTAATATACTAATTTCCTGAGCTCATTGAGAAATTTAAACATAGTAATATATGCTATGATGCCTGGCGCTTATTTCCCCTCTGAAACTGAAGCACCAATACCCTGACCACTGGAAAAAATCAGATGTTGCAATTTCGCAGACCAGCTTGGGACAACTCTGAAGGGCCAGCCAAGCTCTAGGACTCTTGTTCCAGTAGGTAGGACTGAGTCTTCTCCTTCAGTCCAAGGCCCCCCTATCACTTCTTTATGGATGTATGTCCCAAGGGCACCTGAAGAAATCTTCTGCATAAAACTGTTTCAGATTCAGTGTCTGGGAACCCAACATAAGCAAGTAGATACATAATTTTGTTTATATTTGATGCAAAGGATTATACTGGAAAAGGGAATTACAGTAACTATCCCTTTAGGTTATGCCTTAACTTGAGTTTTTATGTACCCTCTACCTTCTTTTCCCACTACCAAAATGTGTTCTACCCACCACCCTGCCAAGTCCAAAATCTCTCTAAACATCCAGCTGCTGTAGTCTCAGTAACACTCCCCATATGCTTATCTCATTAGGACTACCCTATTCAGAAGAGCAGTGGAAAAGTTCAAGACTAAAGAGCAGCTCAAGATCGAGACCAGAGGTTAATAAGCTATCTGGTACTTCAAAGGCAAAAGGATAGGTGATGACACTTTGAAAACGGCATCCAAGGGTGCAGGATAATGACATGTAGCAATTAATCTGCCTCCAACTCATTCCACACACTTAATTCTCTCTCCAGTTTCTACAGTCACTCTTGCCCTTTCTCATTCTCTCTTTCCTTCTCACATTAACCTTCCTAAATCCATCCTAGGCTATGAAATAATATTTTTAAGAAATATGTTGACTGAATAAAACTGCACATTTTTAAAAAAATTTATTTGAAAATTAGATGACTTGAGTAGCTGGCCTAAAAATGAGATCCCTAAACTAATTGAAATAAGTTAATATTTATTTGCGTATGAAATTCTTGACCTTTTCCTATGATTGATAGTCTGGATAGTAAAAAACAAATGTAATATCCTTTTTAAAGTATCTCTGTCTTATTCTAGAGAATCTCTGGAGTTATTTGGTCAAGGGAATCATTTCTGAATTGACTCTGTAAGACACAAAGAAAATAGGGATTGGAAGGAATCAAATTCAAACAACAAGCTTAAGACTGCAAAAGGAAGAATGAAATATCGAGTTAAATATTTTACAGCATTTAAGGTGAAAATGTTGCCTCACTAAACTTTTCCAAATTTTTAGTGTATTAAATATTTTTTAATTCTCATTTTTATAATATAAACAAGGGTGGGTATGAGGTAGAGATTGCAGAGACCCAAGAAGTAAACAACTCTTTTCAAGGAGTTTTAGGTCAGTAAATGTTAATTCTATGTTGTCCCTGAATTGAGGAGAAAGGACAGAAGAAAGAACATTGAAATACAGAGAGATCTGAAACCATCTGGCTCAGTGTGAAGGGCAAACCTAAAAGAGCCGAATCTCTTAGGAAAAAATCAGTTTTCATTCATCATGAATGTACACTCACAGGTTGTTTAAACAATCATAACAATTAAGTGAAAATATTCTTACCAGCCAAAAAGAGTTTAGCATCCAATACTGTACTGTTGAGACAAATACATCCCTAACTTGGAAGTGTAACAAAGGCTGCCACTTTACCTTTTTAAGCAAATAGCTTTCTGACCATATTCATAGATTAGAATGTCTGACTATATTAAAATTGTGAGCTAGCAGTTAATCATATTAACAATGTTCTGCTTCATCCACTTCAATATAATGTTCCATTATCTAAAAGCGCTGAGTGTTGATATTTTATTGAGAATAAACATTTGCCTTTGAAAATCTGGCAATGGTGTAGAAAATTTTAACTTTGTGCTTGTTCTTTGCTCTGCTTCTATGCTCTGAAGCAGGTTTCTTGTATATCATAACCCAAACTGTTTACATTACTAAAATAAGAACTTATAAAAATATTTAAATACATTAATATATCCTGGGACGGTGTCTGATCAAAATAACTACCATAGAAACCCAAAACACATTGTCGATTGGGTCAGAAGTCTATTCAACAGATACTACATTCTATTTTAAACAGGAATGCCAACACATATTAAGTAGACTAGTGTGAGTTTATTTTCTAAGAACAAATTCTCCTCTTCAATAGTAATATACCCTTGCTATAGATCCTTTTGTGATGTTTGTGTTTCTGAATGGTATGCTATACCATAAATGGTAAACTTCTTTACCTATTTGTTAGGCACTTGTATCTCTATTAATTACACTACACACCCCTTTTTGAAATCTAATCTATAGCTCTCCAAGGTGATTTTGTTTAAATGATTGACAAGATGACAATGAAAGTCCTTAAATATTCAACAACATTTAAATATTCAAATATTGGATATGACTTAAAGGAACTTGAGAGCACAAAAGGGTTTATTTAATGTAACAAAGAGCAAAGATAGAAGATTTTGACTCAAAGATGGATACAGTTTCCAAACAGACCTTGCAAGCTACAAAATTGTGGACAACTTTTGATGTATCTGCCCCACACAAAACCTCTTTCTTTGGAGCAGTCCTTTATCTTACCCTCAGGAAAGGACCCCTAGAGTCAAGTTCATGCTGTCTCACTCTTCCTCCTTTGAATAGAAATGATTAGCTCATGGCAAACATGACTTTGGAGAAGTCAGTCTATAAGCAAGACTGAGGCCATCAGTATGTCTCTACGGGGGACTTAGAAGAAAGAGAGTTGGACCCTGGTCAGCTGAGTGGCATACCAAGGTTGTATGATCTAGGGTTGAGAGAGTCATTTTCAGCTATGTGCATGGGAAAACAGAAAAAGTCACTGTGTAGAAAAAGAAAAAAATGATGCAGTCTCATTGGAAAGTGAAGTAAATTGTCTCTCGTTCACAGAGAGATGAAGAATATGGCTTTCAGTTTTTCACTTCCTGTTCCCAATTAGCATACGTGGTGAATGAGGATGAATTTTATGGATTATTCACTGTGTTCTCTTGATTCCTTATAAATCCCCTCTCCTTAAGGCCATGGGTTTCTCATATCAAAGAATTCCTATTACCAAAGGATCCCTATTGTACCACAGGACCGCTGTCTAAGATGTATAGCATATTATACTTGATTATTACTGGCTTTTAACACATGAAATCATAAATTAATACTAATTAATATATATTAATTATGCATATTCTCTCTTCCAAACTGACCATAAGCTTTTTTAAGGAAAACCATGTCTTAAACCTATTTATAACTGTATTTTCTAGCATGAGATCACTCAGTAATAGATGACGGTATGTTTATTTAATAGCTATGAGAACTACTTTTAGACTTTAGCATGTTTCCCTATATACCAGGTTATCCACTTAGTTCTCAATTTTCCATGTCCATAGAGGTTAGGCTTTGTTAAAAATAACAGAGAATCACAAATGCGGGGATATACAAATCATCATGCCATATCTGCTTATGTTTTAAATTAGGGGCTTGGGTTCTTTGGGGTTGGGTGTGGCTATGTATCTCTTGGTCTATCTGAAGGAGATCATAGTTCAATGAAGACACCTATTGTGGGGATCTAGCATGAGAGAGGAAGACACATCAACACACCTCAACCTAGAAGGTGTCCTTGACAAAGACCCAGGATCCAGCTCAGTGGTTACAGGAGAAAGTTAAGTACCTCAGAGATTCATCTAGTATTTATAATACATTAATCCTAAACACATATGTCCACTAGAAAGTTCAGTCAAAACTTATTCTTACTCCGTGGAAATCTTGGCTATGGTGTCACAAGAACTGTACTCTACGCCTGTGAAGATTTCCTTGCAGTGCACTGTCCGGACACCGTTAAGCCAGTCACCTGTCGTGCGGAAGGTAGTAATGTCGACGTTGCTTTGGTCCAGAAGAAGGTTTGATGGCCTGCAAGAAAAGAAAATACCAATGGGAGAGAGATCAGGAGTCAGCAGAGTCGCTGCGTGTCAAAATTCGACACCAACATCAGCAGGAACTTCCAGACTTCATGTAGCGTTCCTGTTTATTTGTGAAATTTATCTGCCATGAAGTCTTCATCTGCTCAAGCTGGCAGCTTACAAGAATACTGTGTAATCATCTTGTCTCAGTGCTCCCCTTCTGCACCCACGACTGCTTTTTAAATTACTGAAACTTTGCCAGTGAAAAGCATAAATATATCCATACATACTTTTATAATTTAATTTGTTTAACCATTAGCAAAGATGGTGATAATTTAGGTTACAGTTATAGCTGACACAACACACTGAATACTCCTCTGTCTGCTTTGGTGGATGGATTTGGTTTCCAACATTAAATCCTGCCTACTGGATATTCATCTGTAGACACTGTGCAGGTTGCTGTCTAAGGGACAGTTTGAAAAACCTGGACTATACTTATAGCAGGACATAAAGTCAGCACGGACTTAAATAATGTCACAATGTCATTAAAAATAAAAATTACAAAAAGAATAGAAAAAAGTAGATGAGTAACAATAAGTGAAATTCTTACAAATATGACAACATCAAATAGATTTATAATATATATACAGAGGTAGATGATAGATAGATATATAGATAGATAGATAGATAGACATTGTGACTATGACTTTTATTGCACAACATAATCAGCATTAACAAGAACTTTTAGGATTGCTTTATATAATTACAGGTCTTACTATAGATCTATGACCAGCTGCAAGATCTGGTGAATCAAAGGAACAAAAGAAATGGAGGAAACCATATTTTCATCCCTGAAGAACCAAGAGAAGCATCCTATTGGTAAACTGCCTGGGTTGCCTTTTCAGCTCTCAGTGGCCTCTTTGACTGTCCTTTGACTCATAAGCCTGGAACCAGTCACCAGGTGGACACTTGATTGTCCTTCACTTTATTCTTTCCTCTTAGGATGGGAGCTTGAGTAAATAGTAGTTACGAAGGCCTTTGCTTTGAGATGAATAATAATAGTAACAACAACAACAGCAATAAGGATTATAATGAACATTTATGAGCACTTACAATATGCCAATATTAAGCATAACACACAGATATGAAGGACTTTAATCCTTACATTAGTTAGGCACTGATGCTATGCCCCTATAATATATGTGGAAACTAAAACTAAAATTAAGCGACAAATCAGAGTTCTGCCCACATTTAAAAGGAATTTTTAATTGGGAGATTTCCATTGCTATTTTAAAAAATTTTTATTGGAGTATAGTCGATTTACAATGTTGTGTTAGTTTCTGCTGTACAGCAAAGTGAATCAGTTGTACATTTACATATATCCACTCTTTTTTAGATTCTTTTCCCATATAGGTCATTACAGAGTATTGAGTAGAGTTCCCTGTGCTATACAGTAGGTCCTTCTTAGTCATCTATTTTATATATAGTAGTGTATACATGCCAATCCCAATCTCCCAGTTTATTCCTCTGCCCCCCCCCCGCCCCCAGTGACCATAAGATTGCTTTCTACATCTGTGACTCTATTTCTGTTTTATAAATAAGTTCATTTGTACCATTTTTTAAGATTCCACATATAAGTGATATACAAATGGCCAAAAAGCACATGAAAAGATGATTCACTAATTATTAGAGAAATGCAAATCAAAGCTACCACCTCACACTGGTCAGAATGGCCATCACCAAAAAACCTACAAATAATAAATGCTGGAGATGGTGTGGAGAAAAGGGAACCCTCCTACACCGATGGGAATGTAAATTGGTACAGCCACTATGGAAAACAGTATGGAGGTTCCTTAAAAAACTAAAAACAGAGCTACCATATGATCCAGCAATCCCATTCCTGGGCATATATCTGGAGAAAACCATAATTAAAAAAGAGACATGCACCCCAATGTTCATTGCAACACTATTTACAATAACCAGGACATGGAAGCAACCTAAATGTACATCAACAGAGGAATGCATAAAGAAGATGTGGTACATACATACAATGGAATATTACTCAGCCATAAAAAAGAACGAAATAATGCCATTTGCAGCAACATGACTGGACCTAGAGACTGTCATACTGAGTGAAGTAAGTCAGACAGAGAAAGACAAATATCATATGATATCACTTATATGTGGAATTTCAATTACTATTGATGATATTTCTCCAACTCACTCCCTAATATACAAGACACGCTTTAAGTGTGAGGTTAAGATTCTAAAATCTGAACAAGCATGCCCTGAACCTGTGTGCTGTTGTTGGGAATACAAGAGAGGATTGTAAATTCATTTGGATTTTGATGGGGAGACATTAAATTTATCTGATAAAAATAAAATTTTAATTAATTAAAAATAAGTTTAACTATTTATTTGATAAAAATGAAAATTTAACACAGTTTTAGTGCTCAGCTTAAGAAAACACTGAGAACATGACAGTTTGGTTCTGCCCATATTTGCATGCTCTGTGGAAAATATAGATTAATAACTAGTTCCCTCCCTGTCAAGATTTGTGAAGTGGAGACAGCTGAATGTGGAGCACTTTGCAAACTTCTTTCCATTAGACTATATTCAATTGCTTCAATCCTCTCTATCTCAAGTGTTTGAATTATAAATTAAAAATTAAAATTATGGAGTTTGTAATTTGTATTATGTGTTACGGTTTAGTTTTAACTAATCCTCACAGGTTATCTAAGAGAAAGAAAGAAACAGAAATTAGGTACTATTTTACAAAGCATTAATTTTATTTCCTTTAGGAATACCTAGAACATCATAAAATATAAATATAGCATTTTATACGTTATTCTCTTCTGGAACATATACATAAATAATTATCTATGATTCTTTAAATTACTTACCTGAAAAAGAAAAAAAAGTTTATTTTTTAAATCATTGAAAATGTCTTGCTTATGTTTTTTTCCTAAGAACTTGAGGAATTACAGATATAGATATACAACCCGGGGTCCAAAACGTATACAATATTCTTGGGTTGTTTTGTATGACCATCATGAATGA